>NC_062547.1:113050314-113356236 GCF_016906955.1 Phacochoerus africanus | reverse complement strand
AAAAGATACATGGTGAAAACTTGCCTTTGTAACTGAGTATCTCTGAGCATGTTATTTTATAGTTGTTATGTTTTGTGAGCTATTGTTAGACACATCCCCAACTCATAAACCATGTGCCAGTCCACAAACATGTTCTCAAGAAGTTGACTATAAAAATAGTTTTGTTCATGTTAGAGGCCCATCCTTCATAGTATGTGGGTTGTAACACCTTCCCACTTTTTCCCCAGAGTTTGAATTTGTTTTGTAATGAATAGAGCTCTGTTGGCTTTGCCAGGTGTCAAGGACTCACCAACTATTTCAGCTTCCTTTGGGGTGTGTGTGTGTGTTTATGTGTATGTTTATTCCCCTATCTTCTGCTAGATTACTGAATGAGTAGAGAAAGAACAGAAAAAGCATGAGCACTCACTCATTTCATGGAATAAGTCTTGGGTTTGGTGAAAACTTTCTCCTTAATTTCTGTGCTCCTTACCTCAGTAGTTATCCTTTCTAGTCCAAGTGTAGGACCTGAAACTTAGAAAGTGCTTAATGAAAGTGTGATGAATAAATGTAAATGAATAGATGAAATGAATGTTCCCTTTAGCTTATAAGCTTTCTTATTGCAAACAGATATTGGGTATAAAGTGGGGGAAGGAGAAGCATCCACTGCACATGAATGTGACTTGGACATTTGTGGGATTAATAGAGAAGATAGATCTTTTAAGGAACAGAAAGGGAAGAAAGCTCCAATTTTAATAATTTATTTCATTGGTTCAGTGTTGGTTCATTGGTCTCACTGAAAGTGAGACTACCAGGTGTCAAGATTTCGACATTGATTTACTTAGATATAGATACTGATATTCATTAACCATTTTCTTTCCTCACTATTCTTTTCTTTCTTTTTTTTTCCACATTGTTTTCATTCACCAGATCATTTATCATTTCCATTGCTTACTTGTATCTTACCTTGAGGATAGGTGGGGGTTGAGGTGGGAGGAAGATGTGGGAAACAGAGAGGGATGTTTACCAATAATAAAGAGACTTTGGGGGTGAGTTTCAGCAATCTGTTATTTATTTTTGTGTGAGTCCCCCCCTTTTGATAATATTAAAATGGGATATGGGAGAAATAATTTAATAAATTAAATTTTAATGTAGAGCTCTGTGTAAATACTAAGGAAATGTTCAATGGCATTTATTCTCAAGGTTGATGACTAATGAATGCTGTTTTTTGGTCTTAATAGATGAATTTCTTTGGGAGCATGTGTTTTTTTTTTTTTTAAAAAACAATCTAAAGCTCTACTCCTTTTCATTATAATGGTTGTTAAATGTATGACTTAGCTGTATTTGGAAATGTGTCAGGGAAGCAGGCTCTTCTCAACCTGCCACTGGAATGGAGTGCAGAGAAGACCATCATTTCTTTGCAGGATGTCTAGAGACACTTAGAGTTTCTCAGTATTGAAGGTACCTTTTTTTTTTTTTTGTCTTTTTGCCTTTTCTAGGGCTGTTCCTACAGCATATGGAGGTTCCCAGGCTAGGGGTCTAATTGAAGCTGTAGCTGCTGCCCTACACCAGAGCCACAGCAACACGGGATCCGAGCCGCATCTGCGACCTATACCACAGCTCACGGCAACGCCAGATCCTTAACCCACTGAGCAAGGTCAGGGATCAAACCTGCAACCTCATGGTTCCTAGTTGGGTTCGTTAACCACTGAGCCACGACGGGAACTCCACTACCTTTTTTATTCTTAAGAGCTTTTTTTTTTGTTTGTTTCGTTTTTAAGAATCAATTTCTATGGTAACATGCTTGACATCCCTCCTTTTTAAATCTCCCCATGGATGTCTTCTGTATACTTGGAGATTGTTCACTTCTCTAATGTTTTTCCATCTATATGTTTGAAAACTTAGTTTCAGAGTTGTTGAGGAAATCTTTTAGCTATAAATATTTGCTGTTGCTGCCTCATCTCTTATTGAGGGTGCTATAGCCATACCAGTTGATACTGACATTTGTAGTAACACTAGGAGGGAATGTATTTTAGGGCAGTACCAAAGTTTTATTTGGTATTTCTAATAAGTAATTTGGCATGAAAAACTTATCTAAAATATTTCAGCTAACATTCTTTATTCTTTGAATATCTGTTTTGTGACAGTATTGTCTTAGGTGCTGGAGATTTAAGAAAGAATAATACATGGCCCCCTTTTTTGGGGGAGATAGTAGTCTGGGTGGTGGAAGAGGGGTAAGGAAGGAGAGGAGATCCAATACCAGTATTTTCATATTTTTTCCTTACCTCATATTGCTACAGTGTAGAGAATCATGATTCTTTTTTTGTGCACCAGTTTTTTGATGATGTGGGGCTGGTGCTGATAGAAAAATTACATAAAAATGAAAGAATTTAGAGGAGATGAATAGGCAGAGCAGAGAGGATTATTAAGGCAGTCAAATACTCTGTATGATATTTTAATGATAGATACATGCATTATATATTGTCCAAACCCATAGAATGTACTACAGTACCAAGAGTGAACCATATGTAAAATATGGACTTTGAGTGACTGTGATGTGTCATAGGTTCATCAGTTTTAACCAGTATACCACTCTGGTAGGGGATGTTGACAATGGGGAAGGCTATGCATATGTGCAGGGGTAGGAAATATATGAGAAATAGCTATAGTGCCCCCTCCAGTTTTGCTCTGAACCTAAAACTACTCTTAAAAACTAAAGTCTAAATTAAAAAATTAAGGAATTCACACATTTATTCATCAGTATCTGGAATAACTAAGTTTGCTGGAGTTGGCCCTATTGTGTACATTCTTCCTGTTAAATTCTTCCTATTTTTCCTGTCTTAGATCATCTCTAGTGAGTTGTCTCAGTACTGATCTAAGTCAAAAATTGAAAGCTTTCATAACAGTATAAGGAAAGAATATCTTCTAGGATAATTCCATTTGCACAGCCAATTTTAAAGTCCTTAAGTTAAATGCCTATAGAGTTATAACATGTAATAATTTACATCAACCTCTTGTTAGTACTGTTTATATATCTTTAAAGAAGATAAATTTCTCTCCTCTATGTCATTTTTTTCCAGGGGTTGAATTCTAACTTTTTAGTTTGATACTTAAAAATAAATTCAACATAGTTCTGATTGAACAGTTTATCAGGGAAGGAGTGAGGAATCAGGCTTTCTGCAATGACTGAAGTATTGTGCCAAGTGGCTGATGCATCTCAGAAGAAAAAACATGAGAATTTATATAATCTAAAGTTCTGGTCCTTTTCTGATAACGTTGAACCAGAGCCGTTTCATAGTTACTGATTTGCCTTTAAACCTTATACTTTGAGATAAAATGCTTTGAAAGTAAAAAGGGGACAGTGCTAGGTGAAGTTAGGAATAAAGGCATAGACACACACCCTATTCCATTAAAATTGTGGCCTCTTTGGAATAAAATGAAAATAGAAACATCATTTACTCATGATTTATTTATGAGAAGTTTGTCCAGTTGATTGATCATGTAGACCCTTTGTTTCTCTTTATTTTTCCCCTCTCCCATGTTTTCTCCATTACCTGCCTACCAGTGAACCTCTAGTTTTTCTTTCTACAATTTAAATTAACTAGTTTTGTACCTTGTTAGTAGTTATCAAACTAAGAGCCAAAATTAGTTGGGAATTATCTTTGGCATAGAGTTGTTTATGCCATCCCTATTTATCATTATAATAGAAAAGTGAAAATTGATTTTAAAAATATTTAGAAAAAGTACTTGAAGTGAAAAGAACAGGATCATTGGTTTTTCAAACAGCCTAGGGATAGGTCTCCACTCAAATGTCACTTTCTCAGGCAGGACTTTCCTAATTTAACCCTGTCTAATAGAGCAGCCCAAGTCTTTTTTTTAATGCACTTATCCAACTTTATCTTCATAGGACTTATTTCTTCATCCCTTTCCATCTACCTATATTCCGTGTTTATTGTGGCAAGTAATCTTGTTCGCTTTAGCACAGTGTCTGCCCCAGACTAGGCACAAAAAATGTGTTGGATAAACCATTGGCAAGGGAAGCTATTTTCTCCATTTTATAGAAATGGAAGTTAATTCTAAAATGTAATTTTACCAAGGTTATATTACTACTAGTAGGGGTGGATTAAGTAACACCTTGAATCTCATAATATATATCTTGAACATTGACAGTTTTTTTTTTGACCGCATTTGATGCAGCATGTGGAAGTTTCCAGGCCAGGCATCGAATCCACGAACCCATGCCATAGCAGTAACCAGAGCTTCAGCAAGACAGTGCCGGTTACCCCACTGAGCCACCAGGGAACTCCAACATTGACAATTTAAAAGCTGAATATTTTGTCATTATACATCATTTCATAGTTAAATTTTTTGTTTTTTAGTCTTTTAGTAGAAATTTAGTGTGTTTTACTAATGTGTTCTAAAGCGTGTCCTGGAAATATTGCCTTTGCTATGTTTGGAGCAAACTGGCTGTTTCAGAAATGTTAGATTTTCTTTTGTAAGTTAACTGAGAAGTGTGTTGGAAAAAAAAAAAAAAAAACCTCAAACATTTAGATTTGTGTGTGTAAACTTAGAAACTTTGGAATAACAGCAAGGGTAAACACTTTAGAAAATGCATTTCCAAACTTAATTTTTTTTTTCAGGGTGGCAAGTTTATTTAACAAACTTAGAGCTTGTACCAACACAGAAAAATATTAGGTGTACACAGTATGAAGAGTTTTCTAGAAAACTTCTTCTAAATGTTTGATATTTAGATTATATAACATGATGCCAAATATAAAAGGTATTAATAATAGTTTTCCTTAATTTAGATTTTCATTATTTTTATTTTGGACTTTCTAATGCCAGCTAGATTTTTAATGATTCTCTAATTTTTAATTTCTAATGATATCTGTTATTGGAAAATACTGAAAATATTAAGCTGATCTTTTATGTATTTCACTGATAAATACATGTTAAGTGCTTTTAATAGTAAAGTAACATAATTTTTTGAATAATTTTTTTGTGAGAACTTAAAATCGTTGCAATTTGATATGCTATAGAATAAAATTTCCCGGGTGGGGGGATGTGCTTGGGTTATGGGATGGAAACCCTGTGAAAATGGATTTTTATGATCATTATACAACTACAGATGTGATAAATTCATTTGAGTAATAAAAAAGAATAAAATTTCCCAATCATTAGTATTATTGAAAATTATTTCCCAGTGGTCAAACATTAAAAGTTAATAATGTAGTTCCTGTTAATTGTTGCACCTTGCTTAAAGCTACAGTATAAGGTTTTAAGCAAATTTGGGTTCATGTTTTTAAATCTTAAAAGTATTCTTCGAGTTCCCATCGTGGCACAGCAGAAACGAATCCAACTAGGAACCATGAGCTTGTGGGTTTGATCCCTGGCCTCACTCGGTGGGTTAAGGATCTTGCATTGCCATGAGCTGTGGTGTAGGTCACAGACGTGGCTCAGATCCTGTGTTGCTGTGGCTGTGGCATAGGCTGGCAGCTGTAGCTCTGCTTGGACCCCTAGCTTGGGGACCTCCACGTGCCGCAGGTTCGGCCCTAAAAAAAGATGCTTGTATTTAGGAATGCCTCAATTCTACCACACTCCCTCATCTATCACATTCTAAAGGTTAGAAACTTGAAAGAATTGGAATTAGTTCACCTGTGTAAGAGGAAGCCGAAGGACAACTAAAAATATGAAGAGAACCATATTACCTTTCTGTAGAAGTTAAACTTAATTACAGTTTGAACCTTGCTACTCGAAGTATGATACAGGACCAGCAGCACATAAGCATCGCTTGAAAGTTTGTTAAAAAAATGTAGGATCTCAGGCTCATTGAATCACCATCTTCATTTTAACAAGATTTAACATAAAGTTTGAGATGCTCTGGTTTAGAATAAGGTGGTCAAACAAAAAGGGAAATAGATCTTGACTGTAGGGTGATTAAATCTTGTTTTTCAGAGATTATTAAGATACTTAATAGAACAATTCCATGTGTCCTGGCGAAAGTAAGCATGTTACTATATGTGTGAGCACTGAGAGTAAGTTGATTGAGTTATCTCTTAATAATTGATAACAGAGGTTGACAAAATACATTTGAGCATTGGGGAATCACAAGTAGGATCTTTTTAGTACATGTTGAATATACTCTAGATATATGGTAAATGGGAATACTTGAGAGGAGTAAATAGTTTTGGCTATGATGGCCTTTGGTCTCTATCATTTAAAAATAGATCTAATTGGGTCAATTATCTAGATTTAAGAATTGTGTTAATATCTTTAAATGTCAAATTGAAATTCCTTTCTGGATGATGAGTACAAATAGTTTTGTTTTGTTCTTTTCCCTGATTAGATAGAATGATTAATAATCAGTGTTTCAAGAAATAAGGGAACAGCTGCCTTAGCTTAGTCATGTCATCAAAGAAAATAAAAGGGTAATGAAATTAATCAGTGACCAAAGTGGCCAAAACAGAAAAAAAAATATTTTTAATGTAAACAAATCATTGATTAAAAAATTCTAAATTATTCTATTGCATTCTCTAAATAGAGTTTTGTGTTCTTGACAATATTAATTCACATGAGAGTTTAAAATATAGAACAAACCAGTGATCATGAATAAAGGAAATATGGCTTTGACCCTACGGCAATGTCAGTAAAAGTTGAAAATATATTTCTTGACTATCATTATGATTCTCTATATTATTTTATGTTTACTAATGTCACATAGCATTAGGAAGTATAAACTAGGCATGTAAAAGAATCATTGACTAGTTCATTCATCTTTCATTGAAAGTAGAATAATTGTTCTGATAGGTACTTTCACATTAAGATGTCTTGCTGAAGTTACTGTCATAGGCCAATAAAGCCTTAAAGAGCCAATCTCATTCCTTTATTGTCTTGAATTTTTTCAACAAAGTAAGATCTATTTAGAAAGATTACCAGATAAAAATCTTGAGTAATTCTTAGTTCACCTGGGTGTAAGAAAATTTTAACTTATTTTGAATTGAATTTATTTTCATTTAAAGCCTATATTCCTGTAATTTATAAACATTGAAACATTGAACTAGGGAAGAAACAGGGACCATCTTGTATCTTACTTTTATATAATGATTCATAAAGTTGACTGAATGTTTTTGTCTATTCTCTCTTTACCAGTTTGTATAAGTTTAGTTCCATCATTGATTCTCTTTATTGTTTGGTCTTTGAGACAGAGCATCTGACTCTTTGATTGTTTTTGGTACTCAATACTCTTAAATTGTTGAGAGCAAAATGAGACCAGGGATCTTCTTTTTTTGTTGTTTTTTGTCTCCATTGGGACCAAGGCAGTTAAGTGGGAAAAAAAAGTGCTGTTAATTGAAAGAAGGTATAGAGATTCTTTAAGACAAACACATACTCCACATTAAATACTGAATTTTCTTTCTATATTGGGTAGTTTGTTCAAGTGAAGATAATTTCTCTTTCTCCCCAGTTATGTTTCTTTGAAGAATTGATTGTCATGGACTCTCTGGCAATCTGGTTAAGTCTATAGAAACTTTCTTAGGATAAGGTAAAAGCACACAGATATATGAAAATCTGTAAATATGTTTTTAGTGTATTAAAGAACTAATATTGACTAACAATATTGAAATTTTGAAATAGTAGTGAACTATGCTATTTCAGTATATCTGGAATAATTGTAGTGAGATATGGAAACAACTGTCATTTCTATTGGTGACGACTCTTGTGGTTTGTTGCCTGTATTAGTAATTAAAGTAAATACTAAGTAGAGGAAAGTGAAAGAAAATGTAATAGAGGTCAGGGAGAGTATATAAATGTTACCGAATGTAAAAATGTAATTTATTTTCCAATCCAAATTTATGCATCCATTAGAATTTATATACTCGTGTCTAAGTGGTTAAGGAACCTGACTAGTATACACGAGGATGCGGATTTGTTCCCTGGCCTTGTTCAATGGGTTAAGGATCCAGCGTTGCCGTGAGCTGTTGTGTAGGTTGCAGATGTGGCTCTGATCCTGTGTTGCTGTGGCTGTGGTGTAGGCCAGTAGCTACAGCTCTGATTTGACCCCTAGCCTGGGAACATCCATATGCCATGGGTGTGGCCCTAAAAAGACAAAAGACAAAAAAAAAAAAAAAGAATTTACATACTTTGTGATACAACTCTAATTTACCTGACAACCTTACTGAACTCTCTTATTCTGAACTTTAAAAAAATTTGTTTTTTTTGTAGGTGGATATTCATATCATCTAAAAATAATGATGGTTTCTTCCCTTTCCAATCTTTACAAATTTTCTTTTCCATTTTATTCTAACCAAGACCTCAAGAACTGCATTAAAAAGGGCAGTGTGAGTAATCTTTCTTATGTTCCTGATCTTAGAGTAGAGATGATACATTGAATATAATTTTTTTTCTTGCTTTTTAGGGCCGTGCGGCATATGGAGGTTCCCAGGCTTGTTTTTATGTAGGTTTTTACTATATAGATTATTCTTTGCTATCCAAGATTACTTGGAGCCTGAATCCACATAGTGGAGCAAGATGATCTCAATTAGTGGGTTATATATGATTCATCAGTTTTAGATAGTGAGCAGTGAAAGCTTTTTAGTGAGGAAAATTGAAAACTGAAAATTTGAATTAATTTTGTTACTAAGTTCTGCTAGCAGGTGTATAGTTAAGTTCACATGAAACATTATCCCTGTATAGCTTATACCAACTTAAGAAGGTTCTCTTCCTTTTTTTTTTTTAGGGCCGCAGATGCAGCTTATGGGACTTCCTAGGCTAGGTGTGGAATTGGAGCTGCAGCCACTGGCCTACACCACAGCCATAGCAACTCAGGATCCGAGCTGTATCTGCAACCTGCACCACAGCTCACAGCAAGGCCGTATCCTTAACCCACGGTGTAGGGCCTGGGATCCAATCCACATCCTCATGTGTACTAGTTGGGTTCATTACCCCTGAGCCACAATAGGAACTCTTCCATTTTTAATTTGTTGAGGTTTTTAAAAAATAGTGAACAGGTAATAAACTTTATTATGTGCTTTTCCTGCATTAACTGAGCTAATCATATGATGATATGGAAGCACTTGTGCATTGCAGTATACCTCATGGCATCATTATGTATTATTATTTTTGAATATAATGTTGGTTTCAGTTAGCTAATATTTTCTTTGGCAGTTACTTCTTTTTTTTTCCTCTCCATTTAATTTGTAAACGAAGTCCATATTTTCTCTTCTTAAAATGTCTGGTTTGGGAATCAAGATTCCATTAATTAGCCTCCTTTGATGAGCTGGGGAGTTTTACTCCCCTCCCGTGTCTAATACATGTACAACCTGTAATGTTAAGCCATTAATGTTACCTAAAAATTTGTTGAAACTGCTTTGTGGGCCTTGGGTTTTTAAGAGGAGAGTTTTGACTACCTATTCCAATTTATTTCATGCTCTGTAGTATATTTAAGGTCTATTTCTTCTTCTGCCATTTCTGGCAAGTTACATTTGTATACAAGTTTATCAGTTTTATCGTAATTATCAACTATTAGTCTATGCTTGTTACGACAATTAAAAAATCTCTTTAACATTTAGTATTTCCCCTTTACATTCTATATTTTGCTTCTTTGTTCCCACCTTACCCCTGTCTTTGATGAAGTCTGTCAGTATTTGATAATATTCTTAGTCTTCAAAAAAGCAATCTTTGTTTTCATGTCTCATACTACTTTTTTTGGAATTTTATTGATTTCTGTTTTTTTTTTATTTCCCAACTCATTTATATGGATAATATTTTTTCTTGTTCTTATTTCGAGTTTTGTTTCCTTTTCTTTGTTTTGGTTTGTGTTTAGCTTAGTTTGTAAGACATTAACAGATAAGATATTTGAAAAATGAATTATTTGATAACCCATTTATTTTCTATATTTGCGTTATCTTCCTTCCTGATTTGATTTCCTTTTTTGAGTACCTTCTCTAAAAATGTTAATTTGGGCCTCTTTGAGGCAAACCTTCTGTACCCTTGTATGCTTGAGTAATTTTTATTCTGCCCTTATCTTTGAGAAACAGTTTGGCTTGATAGGAAATTCTAGAGTCCAAATTACTTTTCTTCAACACTTTAAAGTGTTACTATGTTACATTGCATTCACTGTTGTTCCAAAGTTTATCTGCTTTTCTCTGGAAACTAGGAATTTTATCTTTTTTTTTTATTTATTTTTTTTTTATCCAGAATTTACCATGGTATGTCACGGTATAGAGTTTTTCTTATTTGACCTGTTAGAGAACCCTTTCATTCTGAGATATTTCGTCTTTCTTTAGTTCTGGAACATTTATTTTAATTATTCCTTCAAAGATTTACTTTGTCTTCCTTTCTACTTTGTTCTCCCCACCATTTTCCCTGAGACTCCCATTATCTGGATGTTCACATATCTGTTTCCATCTGTTGGCTTCTCTTTCATGTTGTTATAGCTTATCCTTTCCTGTTGACTTTTAGGAATGATTTCCAATACAATTTTCTAAATCAATAATTCATCCTTTAGCAGTATCCGTCCTGCTGTGTATCTCCTCCATTATATTTTGATTACAACTGTTACGTGTTTATACCAATATTTTAAAATTATTTTTTAATGATTTTCTGTTCATGCTTTACATGCTGGTATCTTTTCCTATTGCTTTTCTTATAACATGTTTATTTTAAATTATTGGCACATCACTTCTAATAATTCTGCTTCAGCAGATACATAAAACTCCTCTAATAGACCATAAAGGGAGTCCAAATTTTTAATTATATAAGTGTAAGAATGTGTGATATTGATATGGATAGAAGGACTAGAGCAAGTCTGTGCAGCCCATCAGCTAGAATTTCAGGATACTGGGATGGGGCCACATTTGTCCTGGTACTGGCTGTGGTTTGGTGCACTGTCATGGCCATTTCCTCCACTGGTTTAAATTTCCATCGGCACATTTAGTTTCCTTTGGTGAGCTCCAAGACAGCAGCAGCAATTATAATTTCTGGTTAGTTGTCTCTTTCTTTTTGGGGGTATGATTAGAAAAGCCCAGAGAATCTGGGAGTTGGAGATCCCATTTTTTCCCTCCCTGCTTGTTGAGACGGTATTGCCTGGCATGGCTTTGCCCTCTGCTTCACTTCCTATCTCCCAATCTTTCTTCACACCTACCAAAAAAGAAAGTCAATGTATGTTTAGATTTGTGTATTTATTTAACTATGAATGTTCTTCCTAGTTGTCTAAGTGTCTAGATTTCTAGATCTTTTCTTGTTCCCAGGACATAACCACTCTATCTCTTAATGTGAATTGGGAAGGGCCTAAGGCCAGCTTCTGGTTGTTGTTAATCTGGCATTGAACTCCAGGCCCCACTGACTTCTTGATCATTCATTGTCTGTTCTCTACCAAGGAGTGTAACTCTCTCTTCACGAAAGCCTTTAAGCTGCAACATAGTAGCTGACCTCTTTGCCTGATTTCTGTGAAGTGTTGAAGGTCAATGCTTTGCTAAAGTAGGAGAGGCTAAAGTAGCACTGGAAAGTTTGGCAAAACCTGTATCCTTGCAACCTCAGCTGCAGCACACTACCTGCAATGAACATAGTTTTTAAAATTGTTTCCCTTCTTCCCTCCCTCCCTCCTTCTTTCTTTTCATTCTTTCCAACCACTTCCCTCACTAAGCTATAGTTTTTCCAGGCTTGATTTTTGTGGAGGGAGCCAGTGGTACAGGGGATTTACCATCTTGATAGGAACATGAAAATATACTGCCTTATAGATAAACTACAAAGCAAGCTTCATCTTAGCCTAGGTTAAAAAAACTGTTAATTTCAACTTAGTAAATTTAAAAGTGGTATTGTATTCTGTTGCCTTCTGGTATTTAAAGTTTAATTTTATTAGATATTGAAAAAATATTAACTTAGTATCTTAGGGTACTCTCTGTATCTATATATATTTCATTTGCTTGGAGAATTCTTTTTTATCTTTAATTAATTAATTTTTTGCTTTGTATTTATTTATTTTGTCTTTTTAAGGGTGGCACCCATGGCATATGGAGGTTCCCAGGCTAGAGGTCTAATCGGAGCTGAAGCCACTGGCCGAAGACAGAGTCATAGCAACGCCTGATCCAAGACACGTCTGCGACCTATGCCACACACAGCTCATGGCAACACCAGATCCTTAACCCATTGAGTGAGGCCAGGGATTGAACCCGAAACCTCATGATTCCTAGTTGGATTCATTTCCACTGTGCCATGACGGGGACTCTGCTTTATGTTTATTTACATCTCAGATAATCACATCTTTGACTCTGAGAAGTTTTAAGGTTCTTTTGGACCTCTTAGAAACTCTCATACCTTTTATCAGCTGCATTTTTATGAAGCCCTTTCACATATATTAATCATATTCATTTCTCCCTGGCACTGGGGAGGAAACTGTAAGGCTCAGAGAAGTAGTTTTTTTGGACACAGTGACACAGCCAGTAAATGGCCAGGCAAGGATGTAAACCCAGGCTTGGTTTTGGTTCCAGGGCTATGCTATACTTCAGCCACACTCTGAGTAATTTTTTTTTTTTACATTACAGTCTTCTAAATTCTTTGGGAACTATTCCTAATTCTAATTTTTCATCGTAAAATGGGCTTCACAGTTTTCACTGTTCAGAAACTTTTAAGTCAAAGATTTCCACAAACCCATGTATTAAATATTGATAAGCATTTTTGATAGATTGTACTGTATTTTCTTTAAACCAACATACTTGCCTTGTACCTGAATCGCTCCTAGATCACATCTCTTTAATTCTTGATTCTCACAGCTTGAAAAAGTGTTGTTTGTGCTTTCTTTCTCCAATTCAAATTATGCTATGAAAATAGCTGATAGCAGCCAAGGACTTATTGTTGGAGGAAAAAACTTGCCACTTTTAAATCACAGAAACTTGTTATTTAAATGGAAATTATGTAATTGCCTTCATTATGATCTATAGCCTGCCTTGGAAATATGTAGGCTCTGGATATAGCATATCATAGTTTTTTATTATGTTCAGTTTTTGTCTTGGTTACTGGGATCTAACTTGAGTCACTGGAATGTCTTTTAAATTCTCGGTGTGTTACTATTTTAGGAATATATCCTGAGCAGACTTTTCTGGGGACTAGTTTTCTCCCACCTACATTATAGGACCCTAGAGTGTTTTAGCTGAAAAGTGAAAGATCATCTAGCCTAACTTCTTGATTGTATCTGAGCAAGTAGTAGGATTAAATGATTGGCCAAAGCCATCTCACAAATAAGGGCCCACGCCTTCCTAGAGCCCAGGTTTTCTGATTCCACCTCTTATTCTTTACTGTACTCCACTTAATCTCCTTAATGAGTGGTAAACAGAAATTTTGTGTTTTTTACTTGAATCTCTTCCTCTGGTGGGGATCTCACATGATTTTTCTTTTCAACAACTGAATGTTTCTTGGCTACCTCTTTTTCCCTCCAACATGTGAAAGAGTGGAAAGAAGAAGAGCTAACATTATTAAATCCTTTCTAAATTCATGCTCTGTATTAATCTACTTGGGCTACCATACAAAATACCATAGACTGGGTAGCTTAAATAACAGAAAATTACTTTCTCATAGTTCTGGGGGCTGGAAAGTCTAAGACCAGGATCTGATAGAATTTAGTTTCTGATGAGAGCTGTCTTCTTGCCATTCTTGCTGTGTTCACATGGCACAAATAGAGAAAGAAAGAGAGAGAGAAAGGGAAGGAGGGAGAGGACTCTTTGTTGTTGTTGTTATGAGACCATAGTCCTACCCCATGAGGGCCCTCACCCTTATAATTTCATTTAAACCTAATTACTTCTTAAAGACCCTATCTCCAGATAGAATCAAGTGGGGATTATGGCTTCAACATATTAATTTTTGGGTTACACAGACCAGTCCTGAGCATGCTTCGTATATCATAACCCTAAGAAGTACCTGGCATTCCTTACAGCTGCTGACATGCCTGACTCATTGTCCTTAATGTGATCTCTCTTCAAGGTCAAGGTCTGAGGAGATGCAGATTGAGGCAAACAGTTTCTTCTGCAACCTTTGGCAATCCACACACACAGCCTCGTACAATTGATTGTTCCCAGTTCCCCAGTCCAGGGACAGATAGGCTTTTCTTTCAAAAAACTGATGTGTCTGTATTCAAGTTAATATTGTTTCACCATTTACATTGCTGCATTGCTGTTTAAATCTTCATGGGAGGCATTGTCAGGTCATGACTGAGTGTGCATGTACATATACTTTGGCATCAGAAGGCCTAAGTTTGAATCCTGGCTCTGCCACTGAGTAGCTGTGTGACCTCTGGCAGGGTATTTGTCACTCTGCCTCAGCTTCTCATCTGTGAAGTGGACAAAATTACCTCATAGTTGCTGATATTGAGAATTAAAGGAGATAGTGCCTGGTAAATAGTAAGTATTCAGTTAATAATATTCATTATTATTATCTTCATTTGCTACTCTTCCTGACCATTGGGGCCAAAATGGCTCTAGCTTATTTACTCTCTGCTCTAGCCCTAAAATTCCTCCCTTTGTCTTTTAGAGCTCTGGTAAGTTTCAGTTAACTCTATATCCTGTCTTGATAGGGTAAATCCTTATGGGCAGTTTGATCCAGGTTTTTTTTTTTATTCTTAAAATTTTTGAGTGGATTAAAAATCAGAAATCAACTTCCAGTATTTCAATAATCCCTATTTTATAAATGAGGAAACTGAGGCTCAAAGAAGTTAATAACTTATTCAGTTAAGATAAACCAGACTTCTCTACCAGGCCTGTCTGTGTTCTTATCTTATGCTATTTCCGTTACACCACATTAAAAATAACACTTTTTAAGTGATATCTGATTAGTATAAAGTTCCGTAACAGCTGAAATGTCTGTAATAACCCATATAAAACCCAGGGAAATTTGTGACCCAGGCCTAACAGAATCTTATTCGTTGAGGCAAGGGTTTGGTAACTAAAACGTTGTTAAAAACAATTTAAATATTTGTGTTGTTCCTGAAAATGCCAAAGTGCCGTAACAATCTTAATGAGCAAAACTTCTAAAAATATCCTCTGGCAAAGAATTTGGTGTTGAAGTCACAAAAAATACTTAGGAAACTAAGCAAGGAAAATAGAGAATAACAACCACAACAAACCACCGAGACATTTATTAACCTCAGAGAAGTAATAATACTTCACTACATGGTACAGCTCTGAATATTTTTTATATCGTCATAATTATAAAACATGAAATATGAATCTAACCAAAATTATAATATAACTAGGTAGGAAAGATTGTGTGTATGTTGGATCTGTGTGGAGGAAATAAAACTTAACCCTTACTTCATATCGAAAAGTCAACAGATAATGCCTAAAACTTGAAATCAAGAAATAGCAACATAAGCGTGGTATTTAGAGATATGGAAGTAAATTCCAAAATATTCATCTGAAAGAACCGAAAATGCTTATTACTTCTTGGAAGGGGAAAATGAGGGCAAGGGCCGGGGGAGTCTGCTATTTAAAAAAAACAAACAAACCTTCTGAAGTTATTTGTTAATTCAAGCCAGATGCATATATAATTTTAATAAAATGAAAGCTAAAAGAAAAAAACAAACTTTAACCCAGTGATAAATATTTTGACTTTAACTTAGCTGATGTTTTGTTTGAATGTCAAGATAAGCATTGATTTTCTTTAGAAGGCATCACACTTAATTAATTTGTGTAATATTAATTTACTGTCTGCAATGTGCTAGGCATAGCAGGGGATGTAAATGTAAATTAGACAGTAGTCCTTGCTTCCCAGGAAGTTGTGATCTAGTCAGGAGATGAGAAATATGCAGACAACCCGGAAGGAAGCCGCTACAAAATACTTGCCAGGAGACCAGGCTTTCCTGAGCCTTCTTGACCCTGAGCTTTGCTTCAGGCCTTCGGTTTATAGTACAGCTCATATTGCCAGGGATTTTGGCCTCATTTATGATTTGCAGAGTTGGCTTCATTCTAGATCTTAATCTGTTTCCAGTCTTGATGATCTCGACCCTTTTTTCATGGCTTCTCAGCAGTTTTTTTGGGTAGACTTTGCCTAGGAAGACAACCAGTTAGAGAAATCCATTAGGCAGGAATGAATATCTTCATCAATAGCTCCATTTTTATTTCTAATCTTACTCTTACATGAGAGCAGCTGTTTTTTGAGTCCCTATAATAGGGCAGAGGTAAATGTACCGAAAGGTTACTTGTAATATTCACATGAGGTAGGAACCAGATTCTCTCTCAGATTCCCTTCCAGATTGGCTTTAGCCAGAGTCTCTTCTAACTGCAATGGTTGGAATACAGGAGTATGGCTTTGCAGGTGAGAAAACAGGCCTAGAGAGGTTTAGTGACTTATCTAAGGGCAGAGGGTTGGCTATTTTTAGAGTCAACACAGAAGCCAGTATTTAAAGTTTTGGCTAAAGTTTTAGCATGTGCCTGGTTTTTTGCTAGGCACTTTTACATAGATTCTCACTTCATCACCACTATAGCTTTGTGTTTTAAGGTGTTATTTCCTGCCTTTCCCCAATAACCAGATAAAAGCTTGAAATCTATGTTTAGTAACATCTTAAAATATAAATGATTTCTAAGTGATTTGCCTAGGGTTGCCTTGCTGGAAAGAGGCTTTAGAAAAAAGTTGATGTGTTATTTATAAAAACTTTGGAAATAAATTGTATTATTTTGGATTTTAAGACCCCCATTATCTGATCTTCAACCAGTTCAAAACAAGATAATGTGTGAAAATTACAATGTGTGGAAGTGAACTGACATGTCTCATGTGTTAGAAATGACATCGTGGATGGTAGAACTAGAACATGTTCTGCACCTGGTTGGTTTTTTCATGGATTCCTTGAGGTTAAGCCTAAATGTGAACCTCACACAGTTTTTTTCCCAACAAACCAGGAAAACCTATTGTCATTTATTGAATTGCTAAAAAAGTACTGAAACCTATTCTTTCTCTTTTATGAATTTACCTTTGAATCTGTCCAAATGTAGGAATTAATGAGCATGTAGAAAATCATATTGATTTCTAAGTTTATGATTTTAAAAAATGCTACAAAGAAAAGATTATAGGAACAACCAAATGAAAAAATTAAAATCCGTTTTAAAATATGCTGCATATTAAGCCTCTAGGACCCTGGAACATAACTTATTTTTGTTTATAAAATAATTCCATTATGCTACAATTATGTTCTGTCCTAATGTTTTCCAGGATTTCGGAAAAAATATATTTCAGTATATCAGAGAATAAATAACAAATGTGTAGTGAGATACATGCATGGAAACTTTTTCTCAAAATTTTTTTCTTTTTGGTCTTTTTCAGGCCACACCTGTGGCATATGGAGGTTCCAAGGCTAGGGGTAGAATTGGAGCTTTAGCCGCTGGTCTACGCCACAGCCACAGCAACACCAGATCTGAGCTGTGTCTGTGACCTACACCACAGCTCAGAGCAACCCTGATCCTTAACCTACTGAGCAAGGCTAGGGATCAAACCTGCGTCCTCAAGGATACTAGTCAGATTCATTTCCGCTGAGACACGACAGAAACTCCACCTTTTCCTCAAGATTGATTGATCTCTCTGACAGAAACACTACTGAACACTCTTTTCCATTACATTGTACAAGTCCTTTGTACACTCACTAAAGCCATGCTAAGTTATTTCTAATGTCATCGATCTGTATGTAAAGCAACATGTTTAGTAGTTAAATCACACGCTGACTGGTTGCAGTAAGTCTGTGAACACATAGCATGTATGTAGACAATTTGAAGAAGAGGAGGACATTAGGATTAACATAAACATTGATACTGTGGAGTTCTCTTTGTGGCTTAGTGGTTAATGAACCCAACTAGGATCCATGAAGATGCAGGTTCAATCCCTGACCTCGTTCAGTGATGTCTTTAAGACGTCTTGGTGATTATTTTAAATTCTTTCTGGATCATCAGACATATTCACATCAGTGGTTTAAGTAGTGGAGAGAACAAAAGCATGGTGGGGGACAAAGTTTTCTGTTTAGGTGGGCACTGAATTAAGGAAGAAGCTATGTATAGTCAGAGAATTTTGGAAATTGGTAACTGGTATCTTGTCTCCTCTGAAATACCAGAAAATATATAATTTAGCCAATTCAAACTCAAGGGAATCTACTTGAACATCTTGTAGGTTTTATTTATTTATTTATTTATTTATTTATTTATTTATTTATTTATTTTATCCCCTCCCCCCTCCTGCGACATGTGGAAGTTCCTTGGCCAGGGATTGAATCTGTGCCACAGCAGTTACCTGAGCTGCTGCAGTGACAATTCCAAATGCTTGACCCACTGTACCACAAGGGAACTCCAACATGTTGCAAATTTTTAAAATTTTTCCTTCTTTCTTAGAAGCAGTTTACCATTTAATAAGTTTTATCGGTAAGTTTCTTTAGTATAATGTACCTTGAATCTTGTTTACATTCGAAGTTCCAGATTCTATAACAGATCTGTGCCTTAAATAATTTGTCCATGAATTCAAAATTCAAATTTACCTAGGATACCAGTATTGTAGGAAAATGTGATTTCATATTTGTTATTTTTTTTTGTCTTTTTTTTTTTTTTTTTTTTGCTATTTCTTGGGCTGCTCCCGTGGCATGTGGAGATTCCCAGGCTAGGGGTCCAATCGGAGCTGTAGCCACTGGCCTACACCAGAGCCACAGCAACGCGGGATCCCAGCCGTGTCTGCAACCCACACCACAGCTCACGGCAACGCCGGATCGTTAACCCACTGAGCGAGGCCAGAGATCAAACCCGCAACCTCATGGTTCCTAGTCGGATTCGTTAACCACTGCGCCACGACAGGAACTCCCATATTCCTTATTTTATGTGGATTCTTCTTTACAGATTTTTAATTATTTGCCTAATTATTTTTAAAATTATTGCTAGTTCTAATTATCCTCACTAGTTAATGCTGGCTATTAGAATCAAGAAGGATGAATGTCAGCTTGTGGCAAAATCTGACCTACCCATTTTCTCTTGTAAAGAGCAAAGGAGAGAGAGAATTTTATAAGTGATATTGCTATGCCATATGACATTGAAGAAGCCATTAAATGGTGAGATAGTAGTTCTGTAATCCAAAGGCTTTGAGTGGAGAGGGGGCATCTTATGTTGTGCTTTTAAGAAATACAAAAATATTAGTAAATATTTAAAGTAATACATTTAGCAGGTATGAATTATTGGAAGCCAGTCTTCAAAGAAACATTCCACATGCTTAAGTAGAAGGATTACCGTTATAGAAAACCTGCTGAGACATGAAATGAAAATTTAAAAAATTGAAAATTAAAAAAAAAACCTTTCTTTTTTAGAGTAAAATGTCCTTTCTATAACTCATATGACTTGTATTTAAAGGGAAATTTCTTTTTTTGTCTTTTTTTTTTTTGTCTTTTTGCTATTTCTTGGGCCGCTCCCGCGGCATATGGATGTTCCCAGGCTAGGGGTCGAATTGGAGCTGTAGCCGCTGGCCTATGCCAGAGCCACAGCAACGCTGGATCCGAGCCGTGTCTGCAACCTACACCACAGCTCACAGCAACGCCGGATCGTCAACCCACTGAACAAGGGCAGGGACCGAACCCACAACCTCATGGTTCCTAGTCGGATTCGTTAACCACTGCGCCACGACGGGAACTCCAAAAGGGAAATTTCATATACAGGTTGGAAAAGATTTGCTTTTCTGCATTAGCTTCAACAGTTGCTTTGAACATGAAATAACTATTTTGAGTTTTATTCTGAGAATGTTTTGTTAACAAGTGATATTTTATTTGCTGAGCTGATTTATGATTGTAGTTCTTTAGAATCTCTTAAATCATTGTTATAGAATCTAAGTAAAGCCTTGAGAAGATCCAAAGATTCTACTCAGAGGCCTTAGATCATCTTCATATTGGCCCTTGCATTTGATAAGATGGAGGCATAATGGATTTATCTCTTGGTGGTCCATATTTGCTGTGCATAATGAGAAATTGAGAATTTTCCAGTTAGAATTAAAGAACAGCAGCAGTACCTATTATCTAGCTTTGTGAATGAAGTAGTATTTGCTTCTCTGCTGCGAGGGAAATCAGACATCTGTAAAGCTCCCTGAAGGCCTGCAGTCATTTCTGTAACTTCTTACCCTCATATAAGGGAAAGGCATAGTCTGATATGTATTTCATTTATCTTTTTATATGTAGTGTAATAAACTTAAATGGTATTAAATTTGCTGGCATATGTGCATTGCCAACTTTCACATAACAAATGATTGCTGGAATCTACACCAAATATATTATTATGCTTTTCCTGGTTTTAGTATTTCATTTGTTCCAGAAATTTTAGAAGCAATTTGAAAGTGATGTTTTTTCAAAATTCCGTTTTTCCAAAATTTGTTTTCAACTTGGTATTCTGTTTTAGCAAAACGCGTGCTGATTTGATTTTGTATTTATGATACTTTTTAACCCTGTCAAGAGCTATTCTTCTATCATGTATTATCATGTTTCCCATTGTTGCTTAATTTCTCCAAATATGCCTAAGCCAGTTTTATATCTGCTAACAAGAAAATCTCCCAGTTATGAAATTATAAGTGGAGGAAATCTTAGGAATAAACTAGTTTATAGGTACAGATTAAGAAACTTTAAAGATGTGGCCAAATTGCTTTCCATAATGCATCTGCCGATTTATACTCTCACCCAAAATGGAAAGGCATTCTTCTTTCTTCCTTCACTCCTTCCTTCTTTCCTTCCTTTGTGTGTGTGTGTGTGTGTGTGTGTGTGTGTGTGTGTTTAGGACCTCATCCTTGGCATATGGAAGTTCCCAGACTAGGGGTCCAATTGAAGCCGCAGTTGCCGGCCTATACCACAGCTCATGGCAATGCTGGATCCTTAACCCACTGAGCAGGGCCAGGGATTGAACCCACGTCCTCATGGATGCTAGTCGGGTTCATTACCACTGAGCCAAAATGGAAACTCTGAGTTTTCCTTTCTATATACCATCTCCACACTTGTGCAGGAAGACTCAGCAATTTCACTACTAGGTACCTATATGCATACATATTCATAGCTTTTAGAGGCTATTGTGTATGTTTTCAAAGAGACATGCAAGAGTGTTCATTGAAACATTGTTTGTAGGGGAGTTCCCGTGGTGGCTCAGTGGTTAATGAATCCGACTAGGAACCATGAGGTTGTGGGTTTGATCTCTGGCCTCGCTCAGTGGGTTAAGGATCTGGCGTTGCTGTGAGCTGTGGTGTAGGTTGCAGACTTGGCTCAGATCCCGAGTTGCTGTGGCTTTGATGTAGGCCAGTGGCTACAGCTCCGATTCCACCCCTAGCCTGGGAACCTCCATATGCCATGGGAGCGGCCCTAGAAAAGGCAAAAGGACAAAAAAAAAAAAAAGAAACATTGTTTATAGTAATTTTTAAAAAAATTGATAATATTAAAAATATTTAATTAATATTAAAGCCTATTAAAGAATAGGAAGTGGTTAAACTAGTGGAGTAGATTTACATGTACCAATATGTCTATATCTCAGCAACATATTGTTGAATGAAAAAATAAAGGCAAAATGTAGAAGGACGTATACAACGTAGTATTTATGTAAAGATTACAGCCTGTAAAACACTATTTTTTAGGATTGGTGAAATATTATTTAGCTTTACAAAGAGTTTATGTAATATGGAGAAATGTGTTGTGTATAACATGGCAGAAAATCGTCTATGACTATAGCTATAGGAAAGCAAGTACTTAATGTATTTACTGTTGTGTGTCCTTTTGTTTGTAACCTGCTTGTTCTAGGAATCTTATGAATTTTGAAAACCAGGTATTAGGTTTTATCAGGACAATAAAGACTGGCAGGCTGTAGGAAGATTTCTACTAAACTCTTGTTTGAATCATCTGATAGTGGATCAGGCATTTATTGAGTAGCTATATGTATCCCACCCTAAGCTATAGGGATCAGACTTGATTTTCCTGTTCTAACTAAATAAAGTACCTAAGAACAATCACCTTTAAGTAAACATAGGAGAAGATTTACATGCTTATCAATAATGAAAGAATTCTCAGTGAGAACAACATTGAGATCATTTTTACCTTGCAGGTTAATGAGAATAAGAGATGTGATAATTCATGGTAGGGGGATAAGTGTAGAGAAAAGGACACCCTTTCCAATGAATATCAATCAGTATAGTCTTTCTGGAAGTCAGTGTAGTAAAATCTCTCCAAATTAAAAAGACACATATTCTTTCACCCAAGAATCACATTGTAAGGGATACTGCAGATAACTTGCACATGTTTTTCAAAATATATGTTCTGGGATGTTTACTGAAATACTGTTTGCAATAGCAAAAAGAAAATAGGTAACAAAACAATAGATAACTTAGATGTCTATCAGTATGGGCTTGGTTAAATACATTTGTATTTTCACATGATAGGACACTTCTCAATTATTATGTAATTGAGATAGATCTATCCATGTTTGTATGGATGGATCAATTATTGTGTAATTGAGGTAGATCTATGCATGTTGATATGAAAGGATCTCTGCATGTTGATATGAAAGGATATTTTTTTGTAGGTAACAAGAAAGCTGCAGAATAATGTATCAAGTATGAAACGTATAAAATTAGAAAAATAAACAAGTGCATATACTGTACACAAGCGTCTGTGTTAAATTGTTTTTTTTTTTTTTTCTTTTTTTAAGCAACTGTAAGAAACTTGAGTGAATACCTTTGGGAATGAAAGGGAAAAAAAGATGGCTTTTACTTTTCATTTTATACTTTTCAGTACCCTTTATATTTTCTAAACTAACACATGTTTAACTAGTACGCCTAAAACATGCCAGTGAGGTTTATCTTTGATTTTCTATCTCCTCAGCCTCCACCCTTATTCCTACTTTCATGATAAAATAACACCAGCTACAGTAAGGAGACAAGCAAAAACCAGCAAGTGCTTATATAAAACAAAAAACCATTATGCTTTTAGTGAGTATAGATGGTCACTGAAAAACTCCCTTCAAAATAAGTCAGTATTAATACTTATTTATTGTCTTGTTAGTTTAAAACATGATGTAAAGTTCAGGACAGTAATGGCTGAAGCCAATTGGTCATTAACTGTGGTAATCGTTGACCTTAAAAAGGAAAATTGGTCCTCTAAATGATTTTCTGAAGTTGTTAATAACTGTATTTGAAGATTAGCAGTTATATTGTGATAGTGACAAACGTGCCAAAAGACATTGGCCCACTCATATGAAAAATTATGTTTTTAGTGTAAGTTGCAATAGCATTCATCAAAATTATTCATTCTTTCTAAAAGGAAAAAATTGATTGGTAGCAGTCACAGTGCCAAGGTTAGCATTAATGGTGCTGAAACATCTAAATTTCCTGCCTTTGAAACCTTTTAAAAACCTTTGAAGAGATTTATATGGCTTCTTGGATATGTAACAGTTCTTAAAAAATAATAAGGTCACTTTTTTCTTGCATGCAAAAAATGTGTTTCCTAGATGTAGAGGAGAGTGGTTAGCTTTTCCTAACAGTTTTTATAATCTCTTCATTCATTGGCGTTTACTTTTGGGCAAAAGAAAGAGGAGTTAGTTTCCCTGCCCTATTATGTTGGCCTCTGGTGGGCCTTTCTCTGCACTCATATTTTGTTAGTATAGGAATATGTCTAATTGTGGCCAGGTGACTTCTAATAGCCTGTTTCCGAAAATATGGGTCACATCTGTTTTGTTGTTCTCAGCCTTGCACTGCTCCTCATGGCATCTTGCTTGGGGTAGTGGATTATGAACCAAGGCCAGAGTAAAGAGCATTTCTGAATGCACGGTTGCAGTGCTCTCTTTTCTTCCTGTTTCTCTCTCTATAAGTTGCCCACTTAACCAAGTTCATGTCCTTACTAAGATAGCAGACCACTATTTAAGTGTAGAATTCTTCTTATTTGTAATTTGTATGATACTGGCTTTAATACTGATTAGTTATGTTTCTGTGAATTAACATGTTGGTACCAAATAAAGCAGTGTATTCAGTAGTGTTTGGCCTACCCTTAAGTAGGAATCAGCCTTCATTTTTTCTTACCATAGTTAAAAATCGTGTTCAGAGGTCTTCTATCAGTCGTGTAAGATGCATTCCTGGCTTGTCTCATGCCTTTCCTAGTAGGGAAAGAGACTGAAATCCTCCTTTCTTAAAGCAGTAACAAGGGTAAATCACTTATTGTCATTGTTGTGCTGGGTCAAGAAGGGCTTAGTCCTCCAGGCCAGGTGATCAACATCAGTGTATCCATTTGCTAGTTGAGAAAGAGAAAGGATTTTGAAGGGGGAATGACTAGGATGGGTTGATCCTGGCTTGTAGTTTCCTCAGCCTATGACTGAATATTTCAATATCAAATATAATTTAGAAAAATCAAGAGGAGAAGGAACATCTATTATATTAATCTGTATTTTTACTTTTTATCTTCCTCTGCCTTACTTCTCCATGTTCCAAGATTTCTTTTCCTTTGTAAGAACTGTTTGTTATTTTTTTTAGGGTAGGTCTTCTGGCAACAAATTAAGTTTTTCTCCATCCTTGACTGAATGTCTTGCTTTCCTATTCATTCCTAAAGGATCTTTTTTGCTGGATATAGAATTCTGGCTTGATGGTTCTTTTCTTTTAGCACTTGAAAAATATCGTGCCATTTCTATCTGTGTCCTTGGCTTCTGATGAGAAATCTGCTGCAATATTGAATTGTTTTTCAAATTCCAACTGTAGAGAGATTTTGCTGCTTTCAAGATTTGTTTGTCTTTTGTTTTTAGGGGTTTGATTATGATATGTTCTGGCATGTGGTTCTTTATGTTTATCCTATTTGGGGTTCACTCATCTTTTTAATTTGTAGGTTTATTTCTTTAACCAAATTTGGGGAAATTTCTTCCATTATTTCTTTGAATACAGTTTTAGTTCTACATTCTTTCTATTTTTCTGGAATACTGGTGACATGAATGTTACGTTTTTTGTTGATTTAGTAACAAGTGTCTAAGGTTGTTGTCATTTTTTCAATCTATTTTCTCTGAGTTTTTCAGGTTGGGTTCTTTCTATCTTCTATTTCCTGATTCTTTCTTCTCTTGTCTTCATTTTGCTGTTGAAACCATCCAGTGACTTTTTTCCTTTTGATAATTTTACTTTTCATTTCTGAAACTTTCATTTGGTTCTTCTTTATATAGTCTATTTCTTTACTGAGACTTAAAAAAAGTATTTCACAAGTGTCTGTACTTGCCTTTTGAAGCATTTTTATGATGTCTGACTTTTTTGACAGATAATTCTAATATCTGTATCATCTTAGTTTTGGCATCCTTTAATCTTTCCTGGGAACCAGAGGAAAAGCGGTGAATTTCCTTGATTGTCTTTTTGCCTCATATGTCCCTGATTGGGTACTGAAGAAGCTAGCAAGCTGAAAACATCAGTGAGAACTGAAGGAAAAAACCCTGCCATCCTGCTGTTTCTAGCCAAAGGATCAGAGTCTTCATGTGTTTGTTTTACATATGATGCCCAGGGTTTTTTTTTCGTTTTGCTTTGTTTTGTGTTTGCTATATATAGCAGAAAGAGTAGGATACTACATCCTATTCTGGAACCAGAAGGGAAGTGCTAGTGTGAATGTTAATCCCTGTCTTGTGGTGACTATGAATCATCTAATTTCCTAGCTTCATATAGATGAGTGATACAAACCCTCAGAAACCTTGCATACTCTGTGATGTTTAGAAGGAAGTAAAAGATAAATGCAATGAGTAAAAATTAAAATATGCTCAAAACAAAAATGTCAATTTTGAATGTCAACATTTTAGATATATTAATTTTTTAGGCATATTATGTTAAAAGTTTCAAACCTGGGAGTTCCCATTGTGGCACAGTGGAAACGAATCTGACTGGTATCCATGAAGATTTGGGTTTGATCTCTGGCCTTGCTCAGAGGATCAGGGATCCGGCATTGCCGAGGGCTGTGGTGTAGGTTGTAGACTCAGCTATGATCTGCATTGCTGTGGCTGTGGAGTAGGCCAGCAGCTGTAGCTCTGATTTGACCCCTAGCCTAGGGGTCTGCTGTGGTGCGGCCCTAAAAACAAACAAACAAACAAAAATCAAACCTCATCTTAGAAGTATGATGTCATAGTAAAAATTAACTATAATAGCTTATATTTTTATGAGAATGACTTTATGAGAATGCCCGAATCTGGTAGTTTTATTTTGCTTTTTACAGAATATAAACTGAGATACAAAAGATTTTTTTTAAATTTTATTTTATTTTTCTTTGTTTTTTGTCCTTTTTAGGACCGCACCCATAGCACATGGAGTTCCCCAGGCTAGGGGTTGGCCTACGCCGCAGCCACAGCAATGCCAGATCCGAGCCATGTCTGCGACCTACATCACAGCTCACGGCAACGCTGGATCTTAATCCACTGAGTGAGGCCAGAGATCAAACCCACAACCTCTTGGTTCCTAGTCAGATTTGTTTCCACTGCACCATGACAGGAACTCTGATTTTTTTTTTTTAACGATTTCTATTTTTCCATTATAGCTGGTTTACAGTGTTCTATCAATTTTCTACTGTACAGCAAGGTGACCCAGTCACACATACATATATACATTATTTTTCTTACATTATCAACTCCATCATAAGTGACTAGATATAGTTCCCAGTGTTATACAGCAGGATCTCATTGCTTATCCCTTCCAAAGGCAATAGTTTGCATCTGTTAACCCCAAATTCCATGTCTGTCCCACTCCCTCCCCTCTTCCTTGGCAACCACAGTTTATTCTCCAAGTCCATGATTTTCTTTTCTGTGGAAAGGTTGATTTGTACCATATATTAGATTCTAGATATGTGATATCATATGGTATTTGTCTTTGTCTTTCTGACTTACTTTGCTTAGTATGAGAGTCTCTAGTTCCATCCATGTTGCTGCAAATGCCATTATTTTCTTCTTTTTTATGGCTGAATAGTATTCCAGTGTCTACATATACTGTACCTTCTTAATCCAATCATCTGTTGATGGACATTTAGGTTGTTTCCATGTCCTGGCTACTGTGAATAGTGCTGCAATGAACATGCAGGTGCATGTGTCTTTTTCAAGGGAAGTTTTGTCTGGTTATATGCCCAAGAATGGGATTGCTGCATCATATGGTAGTTCTATGTATAGTTTTCTAAGGTACCTCCACACTGTTTTCCATAGTGGTTGTACCAATTGACATTCCCACCAACTGTGCAGGAGGGTTCCCTTTTCTCCACACCCCCTCCAGCATTTGTTATTTGTGGACTTATTAATGATGGTCATTCTGACTGGTGTGAGGTGGGACTTCACAGTAGTTTTGATTTGCATTTCTCTAATAATCAGTGATGTTGAGCATTTTTTCATGTGCTTGTTGGCCATTGAGATACTAAAGATTAAATAATGTGTCCAGGGTGGCCAGAATGCTGCCAGAATTTGATACCTGGATTTTTTCGTTCTTATCGTATATTTTGTACATTCACATCTTGGGCTCTTGTACCTCTTGTTCTTAGTGATCCTGCTTCACCTCCATACCTGAGATGATCTTTCAGAGGTCTCTCCTTTACGGCTTTTTTGCTTTTTGGCTCTGCCCATGGCATGTGGAAGTTCCCAGGCCAGGGACTGAACCCACACCACAGTTGTGGTCTGCACCACATGCAGCAGTGCTGGATCCTTAACCTGCCGTACTACAAGGAAATGTCAGTCTCCTTTGTGACTTTCAAGATAGCATTTGATTCCCACACAAATGCCTAAAACTAATAGCTCTCTCTTCTGTGATCCAAAAGCATCTTTGCATAACTATTTTAGCATTTATCTGTTATTATGGGTATCTGTGTGCTTTACCCTCCACCACAAGGGCACATGCATACGTGCTATACAGGGCCTTTATATAGTTGATGATAAATGTTTGTAAATTGAATTAAAATTAAAAGCTGACTCCCAATTAGGCATTTGCTTTGTCATGTTCCATAATCTCCTCTAAATGTAATGAACTCTACAATGTTAGCTAAGTGCAAATTGACCAAGATGTCAAAAGACCACAACTCTTCGACTAACCAAACCAAAAACCTCATTAAACAAAGATACATTTCTATTGATGCTTTACTGTTTTTTCTTTATGAGATTCTCAAAACTTAGTCTTTACCCCAGATTAACATACGACTTTTTCTCCTTTTGCAAATTAACTGATTTATTTGAAAACAGTTGTATCAAGCTTGTGTTATTATGTGAATTCTTTACATGTGTTATCTTTTTTAATCTGCATACTACTTAGTGGGTATAAGTACTATAGTAACTGTTTGAGATAAGAATACTGGGATTTGGAGAGGTTTGGTGTATAGCTGGTGTGAGGTGACGTGAGTGATTCAAATCTAGTGACTTCATATCCAAGTCAGTCTGAAGTTGTAGGGCTACCTGCCTGTCCATTTCTTTTTATATACATGCTTATACACATAGCATTTGCCAGTTCCAGATGTATATATTCTGAAAACATGAGGAAGAGGGAGAGCATTGTGGTAGGGGAGTAAGGAAAGGTGCAAATTATATGGCATCTATTCTTCATTCAACCCCTGGTTCTTGGTATTCAGTCCTATGGCTAGAGCAAGAGGGCCAGAAACTAAGGAAAATGTGTTTGGAGAGACAAACAGACTTTGTAAGATGGTGGCCCCTAAGAGAAGGGCTTTGGGGGCTTAGGTGGTGTGGCTTGTGCAAAATTAAGGAGGAGGCTGTTGGTTCCACCTCTCCAGTGCTCTGGCACTCCCAAAGACTAGAAACTCTGGCAGCTTCAGATCATGCCATGACAATGGAGTTATTATGAGAGGCAGAAAAGGCCTTAAGCTCTGTTGAGGGGCTCTGCTGCAACACACACAGAGGCAGCAGGATCTTGAGCATGTGGTACAGAAAAAGTCAGCACCTTGTGGGACAGCAACTAACAGATAATCACTTGAGCAGGAATGAGGTACTACTTTGGGCATCTCAGAAAAGACTATGGAGAAAATTTTGAGATGTAAATTTCCATCAGTCAGCCTAGTGGGGAATTCTAGCTCCCTGATTGGTTCAATAAAAGCAAACGTGACCCTATTTTATAGTTCCATGAAAGTGAGGTCTGATCTATATTATCAAATATATCCCAGGCATAAAATACAGGTGAGAAGCTGTATAATACAAGCATATTGTCACCATGTTGCTGAAGCATTTGGCTTTATGAATTTCTGGAATATATCCCTCCATTAAGCATTTATATTTGTATACATTTAAAGTACCTTTTAATTTCTAACCATGTTTTGTTTTGTAACCCAGTTATATGTTGAACAGTGATTTGATGTTTTAAATTTCTGATTTGTATTTTGGTTCTGAACTAGCGAATTGACTCTATATAGTATTCTTTACGTTTCTTAATTATTTTTAAAAATTTCATGGTTTTTTCAATATGTAAGGAAAATACATAAAAAGATTTTCAAAAACTGTTTTGTGGCTTACCCAAGCAAAGTGTAGGTAGATGTATTTTATATTGCTTTATAATACTTTTTTTCTTACTGCATTGTTTATAGAAGTTACCTTGGAAAAAATGAAGGCCAGGTAGAAATATGGTGCTAATTTATACTTAATTTTTTAATAGTTAAAAATAATTCATATTCTATTTTCCTAAATTCTGAAAAAAATTACACTTTTTTCTCAAATTTTTCCAAACTTATATGAAGATTATTTAGGTTAAAATAAGAGAGTAAATTTTTAAAAAAAATCTTTTCCCTTTTTTTCCCCCTTTTTTAGTATTTGCTTTCTGTGATTGTTAAGAGTATAAAAAATTATCGATGTGGAACTTTGGGAAATAAAACAGAGAAATTTAAATCACACATTTATAATCCTACTACCAAGAGGTAGTTAACATTTTATCTCCTCAGTTTTTTGTTCTGCATATATACCTAATAAAATGTTTATACTTCTAATAATTATATATCCTGCTTTTTCAATTACATTGTATTTTGTGACTTCATTAAATGTTTTAAGAAAATATGATCTTTCATGGCCACATAGCAGTCTCTAAAAAATATACACCATCATTTAACCATTATCCTATTTTAATACATTTGGGAAGTTTCTGTTTTTTTCATTACTCTAAAGAGTGAGTGCTCCAGTGAGCATCCTGGCCTACCGATCTGTCTGCTCCTCCGCTGAGCCTATTGCTCAGAAGTCCCCAGAAGTGCTCTTGCTGGGTTCAAATGTGTAAACACCTTTAAGACTTTTATACTGTAGATTAAATAAATGTAAATAAAATTTATCTGGCACAATGCCTGGCAGATAGGCCTTCAAATACTGAGTTTTTCTTAACAGTAGACATTCTGTAGTCTATTTGTCATTCCATCTTGCCTTTCCTAGATTTGATTCATTCATTCATGTGCTCAGTAAATGTTTATTGAGCACCTAGTATTTGTCAGGCCCTGTGAAGTTATATGTTAAGTTGAACTTAGGGAGAATGTTATGAAAATATTTAAAAACCTCCTCTAACCCCTATTTCTGGAGAGATGAATCTTTGTCCTGATATTGTACACCGTGAGCTCTGCCCTCTTTGAGCTGTTAATTTAAAAAATGAAATGAAACAGATTTGTACAGCATATTTTTTTCCCTCTGCTGAAACTGACCCAAGGAAATGCCTCCTTTACATTCTTGTTACTCAGCATGGCTTCCTCTGTGGAGGTTAAGTTCATAGACCAAGTGGACTAGGTCTGGGTGGACGACAGACTTGCCATCTTATTTCCAGTTATTGTGGAAACCTCATTAAAGGAGGTGAGGTTTTATGAGCTGTTTGAAATGTAAGAAAGAGCATTTAGTGAGCTGTGAATGTATTTGTCTGACATGATGAAAAATGTATAACCTAATTTTAGGTTTTGTTTTTTGATAATAGGTTTTCTTGTTTAAAGAATGTTAAACATGAATATGTAAGAAATGTTCTATATTCATACATTAGGTATTTGTACACTTTTTAAAAAACACGTGATTATTGGCTTTCATTTATGATTAAAACGTGGATTGCTAGCACTTTATACCTTGGTTAAATTTTATTCATCTTGGGAAGCATTTTATCTTGTTAAAATATTAAAGCCTAATCTGAAATATTTTTTGCAAACACACAAGTGACTTTTTTGAAGGTTGTGCTCTTGCTTCTATGCGTTTTCTTTTTGCATATTATACATCAGCCTCCCAGGGAGGAGGTGGTTCTTTGTTGTTATTGAATATTATACTTATCTACTCATGTATTTATGAGTTATATTCCTTATAATGACAGGTAAGAAACTTGGCTGTTTTACTTATTACCTAAGACATTGTATCTGTAGGAGCATCACAAAGCACAGTTTTGGAGTATATTATTTTTTGCACTTTCCAAAGGCTTTAACAACAGTAGGAATGTACTGTCATATCTAAGTGCTGTTAGAGTGAAATAATTTGTCAAGTTGGAACATTAAAAATAGAAGCAATAGGTATTCCTTGATGGCTTAGTGGTTAAGGATTCTGTGTTGTCACTGCTGTGGTTTGAGTTTGATCCCTGGACTGGGAATTTCTGCATGCTGTGAGTGCAACCAAAAAAAAAAAAAAAAAAAAAAGGTAGAATCAATATACTCTCAGAAAATAAAGTTATTTGGATTACTTGCTTTTATTATCTATAATTTTAGATATAATACAAAATACATGTGAACTTGTGTGGATTTAAACTTGTTACTGACATTTTACCAACTGAAAGACTCATTTAACTTGCATTTTCCCCAGATACATAATTTCAGCCTGGTGAACAAGTATAGATTAGAAAAGTTTATGTATTGTCATTTCTCTTTCTAATGGCTTGGTGGTAGGTAGGTGAGACATATCATAACAGAGATTGTCATTAAATGCTGACTTATATTCTACCAGGCACAATGATAAGAATAAAATTTTACTTTGTACAATAATATTTGAAGTTCCAGCTCCAAGGAATTGGGGAAAGGAAGTGTGTATATTGAGTAGTGGCTCATCTTTATTTAACACTCTGTATGGTATATGCCCAGCACGTGGAAATTCTCGTGGGATGCTTACAAGAACCCCATTAGTTTGTATCTGATTCTCACACTTTTTGGAATGTAAATAACTTCTTTAATGTCAGACAGCTAGTATGAAGCTGGATTGCAACCTCGGCAGTCTGAGTCCAGGGATTTCACAGAGTCATAGAATCATATGTTTATTTTTGAGATAAATAAAAAGTTTAATATCACTGATTTGAAATTAGTACAGTAATTATACTTGAAATGCTTTCATTCCGTTAAGAAAAGGTATGACACTGACCAACCAGTTAAGAAAAGGTATGACACTGGGCATAAAAGATTCAGAAGAGGCATGAGGAAAAGGAAAGGAAAGAACCAGAGAAAGGAGGTGAGGTGACAGATGGAAATGTAGGCAAGGGGAGAGGAAGAGGTGTGCAGGCAGAAGTTGAGGAACAAAGCAGAGAGTACCCTATTGTATAGGTAAGTCGAGAGCCCAGACAGTTTGGAAGTCTAAGTGAATTACCTTTGTCCTGGTGGCTTTTCCCTTGCTTTGTGAATTTTAGCATGCCTTTCGAAATACTAACGAGCTCTTCTGCTGTTCAGAGTTCTTCCCCTGTTCTTTGTATGTTAGCCTTCTGGGATTTAAGTTCATTTCACCCTTTATGATGAAACTTCCTTCAAAGTTAGATGATTCAGAATTCACGTTGTGTGTACTACTACCATTTCTTCATCTTTTCTTGCATAACACATGATACATCCATACAATCAAATTATGCTAAGTGATCTATCTGGTGGCTTTAATTTAGCCTTCAATCATATTCTTATGAATTTCTCCTTATGCTCTTGAAATGAATCCTCAAACTAACCATATCTATTAATTTTATTTAGAAATGAAATAAAGTTTGACAGAATGGAAGAGACTTTACTTGCAAAGAACTAAAACATTTTTCTGTGATATAACAAAAGAATGAATTGTATTTTATAAGCCAACTTTGTTATCAGTTACATTTACTTATTACTTAATTGATCTCAAATTTAATGCTCAAATAGATTCTTTGGTTGTATTTTAAATACATTATTGAGTATGTTGTAGTAAAAAGAGCACTGGGCTTACATGTAACCTTGGACAAGTTCCTTTAACTTCTCTATTTCTTCATTTATAAAATGGAAATTGCACTTGCCTGTTTATCTAACTGGGCAAGTGGACAGATGTATATGTACTAGAAAATGCTTTGTAAATATTATTGCTACATACAACTATGGTTGTCACGTTAGTAAATTTCTTTTTAGATTACTCCTTTTATTAATTAAAAGATGAGCAGATGCAGAATAGACTAATTGTTCTGTTTCATTTACATTACCCAGATATTGAATTTCAATAAAATAAAGCAATATTAGTCGAAGAAACCTGGTCAGAAAATTAAAGGAAAGTGGTTGAATCATACCTAACTTATCATAGATCTTTTTAATAGAGACAGATATCTATGCCATTAGTTCTGGACCAGTGTCTTTCCTTTTCACAATACTTTAATGCACAAATTATAAATCTCTTTTTATCAGCCAATCTGACTTTCCCAAACTCTGAGTAACATAAAGCAAGACCGAATGAGCAAAAATCAGGCAAGGTCAAATAAGCAATCAAATGATCAGATTCCCATTGGACACTAATGGTATTTTAGACTTTTAGAAAATGATTAGTTATGAATCTCAATGCCCTTGTTGACAAAGGGTCAGTTTTTACAAAACTGTGGTAAATTTTTAATGAGATTTTAAAATTACTGTGTTGGATTATTATCTCCATAAAACTATACACAGTTCATTTTTCATATTAAGTCTCACATGAACATTTTTGCTAAAATGTATTATGGCTATGATTTTTAAAAGAGCCTCTTTTTGAGATATACTGAAATATTTACTGATAGATGTGATGTTTTAGAAGTGTATGGGATGTGTGTACATGTATAACTGAATCACTTCGTTGTATAGCAGAAATTATCACAACATTATAAATCAACTATTTCAGTAAAACTTAAAAATATATATATATATATTCATAGATTAAAAAAAAAGTGAATGGGGCTCTTGAAACCAGGCTGGCTATGAGTTAGTAATAATTGAAGCTAGTTGATTGGTAAAGGAAATTTATCTTATTATTTTTGTTATTTTTATATGTTTAATTTTTTTTCATAATAAAAAGTAAAAATATTAAATTCCACTGCTTTGTGCTTGCGATTTACTCAGTGAAATAGTTGTATCATGCTAATTAAAAGTCAGAGTTGTACTGGTAAGTATGAGTTGTTAAATAATCCTTGTTTTTCTCATGCTATATAAAAGAATACATATTCTGGCTCTACTGAAATGATATCAGTCATATAGTTAAGACTTAGTTTAAAATGTTTGAGATAAATCTTATTTGTAATAACCAAGTATAACCTTAGTCATATTTTGGTTCCTTTCATTAACTGTATAACTATGACATAAATAGAATGTAATAATTCATTGACTCCTGCAAATGATTATATTAAAATAGTGCTCATACTTGTAACACATGTCTGTCTAACATTTGCTCTTCTCACTGGGTTGTCAGCTCCATGAGGACAGTCTGTCTTAAATCATTGCATATAGCACAATACTTGGCACATGATATGTATTCAGGTAAATATTGTTGTCTGGGAGTTCCCATTGTGGCGCAGCAGAAACAAATCCAATTAGGAACCATGAGGTTGTGGGTTTGATCCCTGGTCTCGCTCAGTGGATTAAGGATCTGTAAGGATCTGGTGTTGCCTCGAGCTGTGGTGTAGGTTGCAGACGTAGCTCAGATACTGTGTTGCTATGACTGTGGTGTAGGCCAGCACCTGTAGCTCTGATTGGACCCCTAGCTTGGGAACCTCCATATGCCACAGGTGTGGCCTTAGAAAGAAAAAAAATATATATATATATATACATAGAGAGAGAGAGAAAGAGAGAGAGAGAGAGTTGTCTGACCATGGTTTGAAAGAAAACTATGTTTCAGTAACATTCTTTTAGATTTCTTTTACAGGAAAAGTATGTATGGTACTTAACAGTATGGTGTTTTATTAAATGAAGAGCATAGTGATAAAGGTCTTACTGAAAGGATTTATAAAGCAAATCCTTACCAAGTGTTTTGTCTCTATATTTAGCTATTTCCTTTTATATGACCAGTACCAATTTGTTTTGTGTTTTTGTTATACTGTGTCAAAGGAGAAAACTATCTGGTGCATTAATTTTAAGTGTATTTACTGCACCCCGTGAAAAATATAATACAAAAAAGCAAAGGAAGGTGAAAATGAAAAAGAATCTTTTCATAGATTTTGAAGATGTGACTAAATAAATGGAGAAATTTTATTGTGTTTCACTTTTATTTATTTATTTTTTGTCTTTTTGCTATTTATTGGGCCGTTCCCGCGGCATAGGGAGGTTCCCAGGCTAGGGGTCGAATCGGAGCTGTAGCTGCCAGCCTACGCCAGAGCCACAACAACGCCAGATCCGAGCCGCGTCTGCAACCTACACCACAGCTCAGGGCAATGCTGGATCGTTAACCCACTTAGCAAGGGCAGGGACCGAACCCACAACCTCATGGTTTCTAGTCGATTCGTTAACCACTGTGCCACGATGGGAACTCCTGTTTCATTTTTAAAGCTCCTGTAAGTGTAACATATATTTACCTGATATGTAAATAAAAATTTTTCCATTTAGGATTCTTTTTTTTTTTTTTTCTTTCTTTATGGCCACATCTGCAGCATATGGAAGTTCCTGGGTTAGGGGTGGAATTAGAGTTGCAGCTGTGGCCTATGCCACAGCCATAGGAACACCAGATCTGAGCCACATCTGCAACCTAGGCCACAGCTTGCAGGAACACCAGATCCTTAACCCACTGAGTGAGGCCAGGGATTGAATCTGCATCCTCATAGAGATAATGATTTTTCCTTAACCTGCTGAGTCACAGTGGGAACTCACCCCTTGGGATTCTTAAAGTACTTCACATATTTTTTTGTCTGTTGTTAGACCTGGCTGCTTACTGAGTCTGCTGTGTGACTCAGCCTAACTGAGGTACTCCTTGGTGTGGTAGGCTGCCGTTCATGTGGGGACAAGGACCCTCTGCAGCCATTGCTCACTGGCAGTCTCTCTGAGGCCAGAATATCCCTTTAGCTGGACTTTAAAGTACACCTCTTCCCTTTATCACCCTTCCCTTGGAGCCTTTAATGAAGGGCTCCATTAGTTACGTGCCTACCATGTGCTGGAACTCAAGGAGACCTTATAGTTCTTTAGTCCCTGTATTTTTGTTACCAATAAAATAGATTCTCTTAATATCAACTCCTAATCATTCTGCCAGGCTTTCAACCCTTCACAGTCTGGTTGCTTCTTCAAATTCAGTTTCAGATATAGTCAGAAGGTCTCGGGAAACTGAACTAGAGTTTAATGCATTGTACAGACTAAAATATTCCCAAGGATCTCACTGTTAGTTGTGGTGGCTAGACTTATTTCCATCCTCCCTGTCCCTTCTGCTCTTAGAGGCAGGGACACTACCTCATTTTCATATTGTGTTAGTACTTGGCATGAGGTGCTGTGCATAGAGCCAGTATTCAAATATTTTTTTGAATTAAAGAGATTTAAGAGACTGGGTGACTCTGAGTAAAAAGAGCCCTTCATCATATGCATTATAATTGTACTTTTTAATTTTTAAGATAAGGCAGATTCTAGCCATTCACTACTATGGTCACTTCTGCTTTCAAAAAACCAGTAACCCGTTCAGATGATTATTACCTGCTACGTGGCAGAAGGGATGCTCAGAAAACCAAATGATAGCTGACTTCTACCCAGAATCATAAGGCTCTTCTGGTCCAGTGAATCTCATTGGAACATATGGAAATGTTTTTGCCCTTTGGTTATAAAGCTCGGTTAGATCCCAGCCTAAGTAGATTACTGGCTTTATTTTGCATTTAGAAGATGAAGGCACCCTTTAGGCCCACTGACCACTCTGGCTGTAAGAGATGAAAAAAAGTAATCAGAGCTTGGCAATCCTTGTGGAAAATTCCCTAGGAAGTAGGCTCACAATGCCCTTGGTCCCTGTTGGCCTAGAATTGTTCCTGAGGTCCTAAGTGACATTAGGTAGTCACTCTGTTATTTTCCTGCCGTTAGTTTTATGGTTCACTCCAGAATCAATGTGCTGCTGTCGCTTTCTTTTTGTCTCATTCTTAGCCACTGCTTCTTTGTGACGCTTGTAACCAATAAGATCAACAGTTCAAATTTTCTTAGTATTAAAAATAATTTTTAATGTGCTTCCAGACAGTACTTCATTTATTCATTGACTTTATTTTTGGAGCTCCTGATGTGTTCCAGCTGCTGTGCCAAGCGCTGGGGATTAAGTAGTAAATGGAAGGAACAGGTGGGGAGACCATCACAGCAAGAATAAGAGGAGGGGACAGTGGGGTGATGAAATGAGGTAGAAAAGTTAGGGAAGAGTCAGATGGTGCAAGGTCTTGTAGATTATGGAAGGAGTTTGGATTTTATTCTTAGAGTAATTGGTATCATTGGAGGATTTGGAATAGGAGGATCTGATTTGCACATTTAAAAAGATCGCTGTGACTTGATGGGTGGAGAAGAGATTTGTGGGCTCCGAAGTGGCAGAAAGAAGTCCAGTGTGCAGGCTGTTGAAAATGTCCAAGAAAGATGACATGTCTCAGACCATGGTGGTCTCTGGTGTCATTAGAGATGGCAGAGAGATAACCCTATGTATACCCAAGGCTATCTTCAGTACTAATACTTGGAAGGTCTAGACATCACAGACTATTACCTTTGCCATTTGTGTTAGAATTGTCTAGGTCTGTTATTTCTGCCAGGAGAGAAAACCTTTGATCTCACAAGAAACCACCCTCAGAGGGTATGATTGAGTGCAGCTCTCAAGAGCTTATGATAAAAAACATCTTTCTTTAACTTCTGCCCCCTGTATTTCTGGTTTTCATTTGCTTCAGGTTTAGCAAGTAGAAAAGCCCCCCTTAAGATTCACAAGTGGAAGCTCTACTAGAAGTTTTGTGTGTGTTTATATTATTGGAGATCTTCATGGTTCTTGTGACTCTGAAGGCACAACAGACATTTCTTACCACTGATGCTTTTCTCGTTGTATCATTGAATACACTGCCTCCTTTCCATGCCTCTATAAAAGTGCGGGTCGGCTTTTAGAATGCCAGTGTAAGGAAATGGTCCTCCCTACCCCTGCCTTGTGAAGAGACGACACAGTTCAATCTGAGGTTCATATTCTCTTTCTCACCATCAGAGCCTTGACTAAAAATCAAAATCTGCTTTGCACGCTGATCTCATTCTCCTCTAATTTTTTCATGCTCCTTTCCATGTCTGGAACCACATTTCTCTTTGCATACGAATTCTTACCTACTGTCCGGTTTTCCCACAGTCTGTGAGTAAGTATGACTCTTTAAATCAAAACCTTCCAGGTTATCTTTTCAACCAGTGGTGCTGGGACAATTGGATATTCATGTGCAAAAAATGAACCTTTCACCTTACTTCACACTGTTCACAAAAATTAACTCCAATTGTTAGAGCCTTTAATACCATCATTAAAAAGAAAAGACAGGGCGCAGAATGGAAGAAAATATTTGTGAAACAAATATCTCATAAAGGATTTGTATTCAAAATATATAAAGAATTCTTGGAGTTCCCATCGTGGCGCAGTGGTTAACGAATCCAACTAGGAACCATGAGGTTGCAGGCTCGAGCCCTGGCCTTGATCAGTGGGTTAAGGATCCGGCGTTGCCGTGAGCTGTGGCGTAGGTCGCAGACATGGCTCGGATCCCACGTTGCTGTGGCTCTGGTATAGGCTGGCAGTTACAGCTCCGATTCGACCCCTAGCCTGGGAACCTCCATATGCCGCGGGAGCGGCCCTAGAAAAGGCAAAAAGACAAAACAACAACAACAACAACAACAAAAGACAAAAAAAAAAAAAAGAATTCTTACACCTTAATAAGGAAACAACCCAATTGTAAAAATGCGTAAAAAATTAAGCTTACACTTATCATAGGACTCAGTAATTCCATTCCTAGATTTTACGGAAGAGTTATGAAACATGTCCATACAGACTTTTATGTGAATGATCACAGTAGCATTATGCTCCAAATTGGAAACAATTAAAATGTTTATAAATTGGTGAACAGATAAACAAAAGGTCAATGCTGGATCTCTAACCCACTGAGTGAGGCCAGGGATCAAACCCCCATCCTCAAGAATACTAGTTGGATTTGTTACCACTGAGCCACACGGCAACTCCTGAGTTTCTGCATTTTTATTTATTTTATATATATTTATTATATTATATTTAGATTATATATTATATATATTATATTTATCTTTTGGGGGGCCACAGCTGTGGCATGTGGAGGTTCCCAGGCTAGGGGTCAAATCAGTGCTGTAGCTGCTGGCCTACGCTGAAGCCACGGCAATGCTGGATCTGAGCCACATCTGCAATCTACACCACAACTCATGGCAACGCCAGATCCTTAAGCCACAGAGTGAGGCCAGGGACTGAACCTGCATCCTCATGGATGCTAGTTGGATTCTTTTCCACTGCACCATGATTTCTTTTCCACTGCACCATGATGGGAGCTCCATTTTTGCATTTTTAATGAGCTCCAGGTTGATGCCAGTGCTGCTTGTGTGAGGACCACACTTGGAATGAAAGGCCCTAGCACTTATTCATAACTCGGGTGGCATGTTAGAATTTCCTTGGAAAATTTTTCTAGTGAAATTGATGCAAATTTCTGCCTAGAAATTAAATCAGAAAACTCTTTAGGTGATTTTCTGCTGTACAGTCAGATTAAGAACCTTAAGAAAATGGCATTCTTTTAATCATAATAGGTCAGTGATAGACTTCCTAGGTCTTCCTCAGGCCCACCCCATGGTTTAGCCTAAGCCTCTATATAATCAGGCCTTTTAGGATAACTAGGGTGCTTTAGTAAATTGGGGTGCTTTAACTACACTATTTTTGAATTATTTTCCTACCTGTGTCGACTGCTTAGTCATGGCTAAGCATTAATATACAGAAAATTGGGGAACCTGGGATGATTATGATAACAGCTAAAACTGTATTGACCAATTACAAGGTGCCATGCCCCATTCAAAACATTAAAATGCATAATTAACCCTCATATTTTACTCTGTGAGGTAGATACTATTATATTCTGTTTGTAATAGAAGGAGCAAAGTGTAGAGAAGTGAAATGACTTGCTCAAAATCACACAGCTAGTAAGTGGTCCATCTGGCATTTGAAAAGAGGCCATCAGTCTCCAGGGTCCAAGAGAAGCTGACACTACTAGATCTGCCTCCTGCAGTCTATGCTTGTTTCTGCCAGACTTTCAGCCCCAGATTCCTAACTGATCCTGTGTATTTGGGAATGGAGCCAAACTCCAGCCAAATCTTCAAGGCTCTTTTATTGTCTCCTAAAACACATCTGAGTCTACTAAGGGTGTTTCTGTACTCCATGGACTTCATGGGGTCTTGCTTGGCTTATAGGACTTTGATGCTGGAGGCCCATCTGAGTTCTCTTAGTCTGATTGCTTTTGCTGAAAGAAAAAGATCCACCAAGCAAATTTTAATACCTTTTTTCTTCTTTCTGAAAGCTCTAACATCTTGGACCTGAGCTTCCTTGTGTCCTTAATCCTTATCTGAATTTCACTTCCCACCTTGAAAATGGACCTAGAAAAGACTTGATGTTAGGGGAGATTGGGCAGGATATTTAACGAAATGACCACATGTATTTAACCTCTGTCCCACCTTCCATCCCCCCCCCCTTTTTAAATTTATGTATGTATATATGTATGTATGTATGTATTTTGCTTTTTAGGGCCTCACCTGTGGCACATGTTGGTTCCTAGGCTAGGGGTCTCATCAGAGGTACAGCTGCCAGCCTTTGCCACAGCCACAGCAACGTCAGGTCCAAGCTGCGTCTGCAACCTACACCACAGCTCACGGCAATGCCGGGTCCTTAACCCACTGAGTGAGGCTAGGGATCGAACCTGCAACCTCATGGTTCCTAGTCGGATTTGTTTCTGCTGCACCACGACAGGAACTCCACCTCCATTTAAAATAGAAACATGTTTTCACTGAAGCTTTAGGCAATTTTAGTGCCTCAAATATTCTTTGTTAATGTAATGTTTTTAGAAAGCTGAGTGTCAGGAAAGCCCATTTTTAATTTATCAATGGCACCCTTAGTCTTAATATGCTGAAGCATACTTTACTTTTGAGGGCAGAATTAATCTTTTATCAGGTGTACCATGGATGCTATTCATTTCATTATTTTAGGAAAATGTTCTTGTGTTGTTTCAGAATTAATGCTACCCACACAGCTTTATTTTCCAATATCTATTCAGAATAGATAAGGAAGATACAAAGTGAGAGTCACCCATATTAAAGTTAATGCAAAGGAGACCTGAGTCAACTGCTGTTTGAAAAACTAACAATGATGTTTAACTTGTTGATTTCATCTTGACTGTGAGGAAAGTGAATCTGAAATTAAGCCTGTGATAGAGAATATTTGGACCTTCTTGTATAAGCTACAACTTTGTGAGACAGTGAAGAAAATGTTAGCACAATTATAGGAAGATAATTTTATACATGGGAAGTTTTTGGAGGTAGGAGGAGACAAAAAAGGAATTTCAGCCTGCCCTTTGTTTAAGGCAGGGCCATGTAGAAATGCCAAAAGCTGTCAGTGTAACTTCTTTGCAGCACTGTGGTGGCCTCAAGTTTTCACATCCGTAAGAGTCACTTTGACACTTTTTAAAAATATGAATTCTTGAACCTCATCTTTTTTGGCTCTGAGTTTTTAATAAACTCCTCAGGATAATTCTAATATGTATTACATTAGGGTTAGGCTTTTTCAGAGAATCGGAATTAGTATGAAGTGTGTGTGTGTGTGTGTGTGTGTGTGTGTGTTTGTCAAATATATTATTGTTAGGAATTGGCTCACATATTACGGAGGCTAAGAAGACCCCAAATCTGCGACTGGCAATCTGTAGATACAGGAAAGCTGATAATTTCGTTCTACTTTGAATTTAAAGGCATAGGAACAGACAGAGCTGATGATGTAAGTTGCAGTCCACATTTGAATCTAAAAGTAGGAAGCTGGTGTCTCAACTCAGAGGTAGGCAGAGAGAGATCATGAGCAGATGTTCCTTTATTCCACCTTTTTGTTCTATTCACACCTTCAGTGGATTGGATGTGATTAAGGTTAAATGGTCAGAGGGCATTCTGCTTTACTCAGTTTACTGTTTCCAAAATGAATTTCATCCGAAAACACTCTCACAGACACATCTAGAATAATGTTTAATCAAATATCTGGGCACTACATGGAGTAAAGTTGACATATAAAATTAACCATCACACCATCCAAATCTGAGGAATTTAAAGCAGTGAGGGACGAAACCAGATTTCTTGGAAGAAAAACTTGTAGGGAGAAACCTTATAAAGAGACCATTATTGCACTTGAGGAAGAAGTTGCCTAATTTCAGTTATAAAAGATGTCCAGACTAGGCAAATCCATAGTGACCAAAAGATGCCAGGGGTTAGAGGCAGGAGTTAAAATAGGAGAATGACTGGTAATGGCCATGGGGTTTCTTTTTGGGGAGTTGAATATGTTCTGGAATTAGCTACTGGTGATGGTTGCATAACCTTGTGAGTATACTAAAAGCCGATGAGTTGTTCCTGTCGAAAGGGTGAATTTTATAGTATGTGAATTATATATTAATAATCTGTGTATATAAATAGGGAGATATGAAGAAGTGCAGATAGATAGTGTTGACATCTCTGAGACATTTTCTATGAAGAAGTAAACAAACATGGGGTGATAGAGGGGAGGTGGGGTCAATGGAGGATTTGAAAAAAAACCCCACAGGAGTTATTGCAGCACGTCTGTGTACAGAGTCAAATGATCCATTGAATAGGGAAATATTCATGATGCAAAGTAAGGCAGAGGGAAATTGCCACAGCCAAATCCTTAAATTCACTGTAACGCCATCTTGACCAACTCTCTTCCTGGCTCTTCCTTAGGTCACAGATCAGTCGGTGAAAGCGTTTGCTGAACACTGTCCTGAACTTCAGTATGTCGGCTTCATGGGTTGTTCTGTTACTTCTAAAGGAGTCATTCATCTAACCAAGGTAGGTACCATGGCTTCATCTCCTTAGTGCCTCCAAGTGTCATTCATATCGGTGCCCTAGCAGTGTTAAACAGACTGGAGTGAGGTCATTATAGATGTGTAGGTAATGTCTGAAAAAGTTAAAATCAGTTTAAGGCAAGAATACAAAATCTGTCTTTTCTGAAATGGATCACTCATTTAAACAAGAAACCTTTTTTTTTTGCCTTTTAATTTGCTAATGACTATGAAATACATACATTAAAGAAACTGATACATGTGACAGTAATTATTTATGTATTAAATTAATATATCATGTTAGAAGTTATTTTGATTAAAATTTTCAGTGGTCATGTATCATTAAATCTTCTGAGCATTTGGCTTTTTTATTATTTTTTATTTTTTTTAAATTTTTCATTATTGCTGGTTTCCAGTGTTCTGTCAACTTTCTACTATACAGTATGGTGACCCGATTACACATACATGCATAGATTCTTTTTTCTCACATTATCATGCTCCATCGCAAGTGACCAGACATAGTTCTCAGTGCTATACAGCAGGATCTCATTGCTTATCCATTTCAATGGCAGTAGTCTGCTTCTAATAAATTCCCCATTCATCCCACCCCTCCCCCTCTCCCTTGGCAATCACAAATCTATTCTCCAAATCCATGATTTTCTTTTCTGTGGAAAGGTTCATTTGTGCTGTTGGATTCCAGATAGAAGTGATATCATATGGTATTTTTCTTTAATTAGGGTGATGGTGGCATCATAGAATGTCTTTGGGAGTGTTACTTCTTCTTCAACCTTCTGGAAAAGTTTAAGGAGGATGGGTACAAGTTCCTCTTTGTATGTTTGGTAGAGTTCACCTGTGAAGCCATCTGGTCCTGGATTTTTATTTGTAGGGAGTGTTTTTCTGACATATTCAATTTCATTTATAGTGATTGGTCTGTTCAGTTGATCTATTTCTTCTTGATTCAGTTTTGGCAGGCTGTAAGTCTCTAGAAAATTGTCCATTTCTTCTAGGTTGTCAAATTTGTTGTCATACAATTGTTCATAGTATTTTCTCATGGTTTTTCTGTATTTCCGTAGTATCTGTTGTGACTTCTCCTTTTTCATTTCTTGTTTGTTTATTTGCTTTTTTTTCTCTTCTCTTCTTACTGAGTCTAGCCAGAGGTTTGTAAATTTTGTTTACCTTTTCAAAGAACCAGCTCTTGGTTTGAATGATTTTTTCTATTGTTTTTTGAATCTCTTTTTTATTGATTTCCTCTCTGATCTTTATGATTTCCTTCCTTCTGCTGACTTTAGGTTTTGTTTGTTCTTTTTCTAATTCATTTAGGTGGTGGGTTAAGTTGTCATTTGAGATCTTTCTTCTTTTTTGAGGAAGGCCTTTATTGCTATGAATTTCCCTCTGAAAACTGCTTTTGTGGCATCCCAGAGATTTTGAGTGGTTGTGTCTTCATTGTCATTTGTTTCAAGGTTTTTAAAAATTTCCTTCTTGATTTCCTCATTGACTCATTGGTTTTTTAGTAGCATGTTGTTTAGTCTCCAGGTAGTAAGTTTTTTCTCACTTCTTTTCTTGTGGTTGATTTCTAGTTTCACACGGTCAGAGAAGATACTTGAAATAATTTCTATACTCTTAAATTTGTTGAGGTTAGCTTTGTGCCCCCAGTATGTGATCAATTTTTGAGAATGTTCCATGTGCACTTGAGAAGAATGTATATTCTGATTTTTTTTTGACGTAATGTCCTGAAAATGCTGATTAAGTCTAACTTTTGTATGTGTTATTTAGGATCTCTGTTGCCTTATTGATTTTCTGTCTAGAGGATCTGTCCATTGATGTGAGTGGGGTGTTAAAGTCTCCTACTATGATTGTACTCCCATCAATTTCTTCTTTTATGTCTTTCGGTATTTATTGTAGGTATCTGGATGCTCCTATATCAGGGGCATATATATTGACTGTTGTAATGTCCTCTTCTTGAATGGATCCTTTAACCATTAAATAGTGTCCTTCTTTGGCTTTCTTTATGGACTTCATTTTAAAGTCTATTTTGTCTGATATGAATATTGCAACTCCTGCTTTCCTGTCTTGTCCATTGGCATGAAATATCTTTTCCCATCCTCTCACTGTCAATGTATATGTGTCCTTTGCTCTCAGGTGAGTCTCTTGTATACAGCAGACTGAAGGTTTTTGCTTTTTTATCCAGTCTGCCACTCTGTGTCTTTTGATTGGAGCATTCAGTCCATTGATATTTAAGGTGATTATTGATAGATATGTATTTAGTGCCATTTTAAACCTTGTTTTCCTTTCTTTTTTTTGTTGGATGGTTTCCATTTATTTTATGCTTGAGTACTTTTCTTTTCAGATTTTGTGAATGTAACATTCAGTTTTGATTTGTGGTTCCCTGTTGTTAAGTATGTTAACCCCTTCCTATATCTGCTTGCTTTAACCTGATAGTTGTATAGGCTCAAACACATCATTAAAATAAAAAAAGAATCTATATTTTCTTACTTTCCTTCCCCACATTGTATGATTTTAATGCCTTTTTTTTTTTTTAAACACCTTCATGTTTAGATCTCCATCTGTATGCTGGCTTATTTAAGTGATTGCTTTCCAATTGTGGTTTCCTCCATCCTAATTCTTCTTACTTTTTAAAAATTTTTATTATTATTTTTTTTATTTAGAGAAGCCCTTTCAGTATTTCTTTTAGAATGGGTTTAGTATTGCTGTACTCTTTTAGCTTTTGTTCGTTGGAGAAATTCTTTATTTCCTCTTCTATTTTAAATGATATTCTTTCTGGATATAGTATTCTAGGTTGCACATTTTTTCCTTTCAGTGCTTTAAATATATCTTGCCACTCCCTTCTGCCTGTAGTGTTTCTGTAGAGAAATCAGCTGATAGCTTTATAGCGGTTCCTTTATAATTAATGCTTTGCTTTTCTCTTGCTGCCTTTAGAATCCTCTCTTTATCTTTAACATTTGCCATTTTTATTATACTATGTCTTGGTGTGGGCCTGTTTGGGTTCAACTTGTTTGGAGCCCTTTGTGTTTCCTGTGTCTTGATACCAGTTTCCTTTAGATTTTGAAAGTTTTCAGATATAATTTCTTCAAATATATTTGCAATCTCCTTTTCTTTTTCTTCTCCTTCTGGAATTCCTATTATGTGTAGATTGGCCTGCTTTATATTATCCCATAGATCTCTTTATTCCTTTCATTTTTTTTTCATTTGGTTTTCTGTGTGCTGTTCTGATTGGGTGATTTCCATTATTCTCTCTTGCACATCACTAATTCCTTCCTCTGCATTATTTATTCTGCTCTTTATTGCCTTTAACTCAGTTTACATCTCTGCAAATGAATTTTCTAGTTTTTCTTAGCTCCTCCTTATATTTTCTAGTTCCTTTCTAAGGGAATCTGCATTACTTTTCATATCTTTTAATTCCTGATATTCAGCCTTATTTCCTTCAGTATTTTCACTATCTCTCTTTTGAACTCAAGGTCTGTCAGACTGCAGAGGTCTGTTTCATTGTTGACTGCTTTAGGTGAATTCTCCTGTTCCTTTAACTGGGAATGGTTTCTGAGCTTCTTCATCGTGCTTGTGTTTTTCTTTTTCTGTGAGGTTGGGGAACCCAAACTGTAGTCTCATAAAGCCACTTCTATGCAAGAGCACCCCTTTGTATTTTTTTTTGGGGGGGGGGTACTGTTTATTTTTGGTGTGGAAGTTTCAGTGTTTGCTGTCTTTTTCTTGGGTGTGAGCAGGCTGTTATCCCCAGGATGCTCAGTGTATTTTCAAGGACAAAGAGGCAATGGGTAGGTCCAGCAGTCAGTCCCCAGATGCTGGGCTTTTAACAGCATCAAGGACCTGCAGGAAGGTGGCACAGGCTACTCCTAATTGCAGGGCCCTGGGACGCGGTAATGAGCTCTAGGCAGATCTCCAAGGTGACCAGAGCATTTGGCAGTGGCAGCAGCAGGGTGCGTGAGTTCCCAGGGGAGTGAGAGAAACAACAGCTAGTGTTGGACTGCAATACCATCTTGTGAGGTGATTGGAACCGCAGATGGTGCCTGTTCAGGGATCCCTAGTGGTAGCAGGCCATGACTGTCTCTAGAGTCAGTGATAACTGCAGTGGTTTGCCCCTGCCACCTGTAGACTATGCATGAAGCACCCTGTCTCACTTAGCTCACATAGGAGGTGCTGCACAGGCTGCTCCTAATTGCAAGATCCTTGGAAGTGACAGAGATCAGGTGTGTGGATACTGCCGGAGCATTCAGCAGTGGCAGCAGCAGGGCTGGTGTGTTCCCAGGGGTGCAAGAGCACCAAAGGTGGTGTTCAGCAACACTGCCCTCTTCTGTGGTGCCCTTGAGGTGATTGGGGCTGCAAGTGGTGCCTGTTCACAGACCCCTAGTGGTGGTGGGCCACCCCAATCTGTGGAGCCAGAGATAACTGTGGTGGTTTCCCCCTGACACCTGTAGACCATGCAAGGAGCACCTCGTCCTGCTTAGTCCCCACCTTATGTGCTGCACAAGCTACTCCTAGTTGCAGGTTCCTGGGAAGGGACTGTGATCAAGCATCTGGGCACTGCCCAGAGCATTTGTCAGTGGCAGCAGCAGGGCGCGTGTGCTCCCAGGAGAGCGAGAGCAACAATAGGTGGTGTTCCGTCATGATGTCCTCCTCTGTGGTCCCCTCTGAGGTGGTTGGGACTGCAAGTGATACTTGTTCAGGTATCTCCAGTGGCAGTAGGCCACACCCAACTCAGGAGTCAGAGATAACTGCGGCAGTTTACCCACGCCACCTGCAGACCACGTAAGAAGTACCCTGTCCCACTTAGCCCATACAGGAGGTACTGCATCCGCTGCTCCTAGTTGTAAGGTCTTGGGAAGGGACAGTGACCAAATGTTTGGGCACCACCCAGAGCATTTGGCAGTGGCAGCTGCAGGGAGGGTGTGCTCCCAGGGGAGTGAGAGAAACTGCATATGGTGCTTGGTAGGCACCGTGTTGCACTTAGCCCCCTGATGCCCTTAGCCCACACAAGAGATACTGGACACCAACAGCCTGCATAAGAAGTGCCCAGTATCCCGCAGACTAGCAAGTAGCTTCTCGCCACGGGCAGAGTATACCAGAGCTGCCCTGCCCTTTGAGAGCCCATGGGCATGTGCGCACACTCGGGTACCAGGAGTTTCCTATGATGGTCTTCCCCTCCCCTTGCCCTCCCCAGCAATGGCATCTTGCCTCTCCTGTGGGTCTGGACCTTCTCCCAGGTTCCCTCTGCTCTGGCATACCACTCCCCAGTGTACTGCTCCCCCATCTGTGGCGCACTGCTCCTTAGCCCCTTAGGCTGTCTCCATATGACCAACCCCAGTCCCCTCCTAGGGACTGACCTCCGGTGCCCAAGTCTCAGCTCCCAGCCCCTGTCCAAGCATCTTAGGCTGTGATGTCCCAGTTGGCAGTTCATATGATCTGTGTGGCTCTCACTCTGCTTTGCCGTTCTTAGTCCAGCTGCTGAGCTTTTCTCAGCGACTTTGAGGTCCCTCTGACTTGGGTGATCTTTCCGTTAGTTAGGTGGCTTCCCAGGGTGTGGGTTCCCTTTCTCCTTCACAGCTCCCTCTCGAGAATGCTAGTCCCGTCCTGATTCCTTTTCTCTCTCTCTTTTTTTTCCTTTTGTTCTACCTAGTTGTGTCAAGAGTTTCTTGCCCTTTTTGGAGGTTTAAGTTCTTTTGCAGGCAATCAGTTGATACTCTGTGTGAGTGGTTTTACATGTAGATGTGTTTTTTTGATGTGTTTGTGGGAGAAGGTGAGCACTTCCTCTTATTCCTCTGCCATCTTGCTCCCGAACCTCGCATTTGGCTTTTAAGAAGTGGATATGATCAATGCATATGATTAAGCGGCATGTGTAAGTTGAAAAGAGAAGTGACTTTGTGTCAAAAATTAACTTTATAGTTCAGAGAGTTTACTTATCTACCAAATATGTGAAATCTCATATTTTAGCAGTAATGAAAATGCCAATTCTTTTGTAGTCTCTCACCTGTATGCATCATCTCTGCTGTTTTTCAGAGCTCTAAAATAATTAGGACTGATTATTTTTTCTTTGTTTCTTTTTTTCCTTTTTTACAGTTTTTTTCTTTTCATTTTTAGAAGCTGATTTTTTATATGTGTTTTAGAAAACTGGCTACTATAAAATTTACTTGTATGTTATCTGAAATTTGTTACTGCATAGATTTTTACCTATATTATATAGTACTTAGGAAAATGGCTATAAGCCTTGCCTTTTCCATTTAAAAGCTGAATAACCTTTGTCGTCAGCCTTCCTTCATTTTACGACTCATAAAAAAGTGTTGTGTTAGTAGCTCAACACTGAAATGAAACAGATAAGATCCCTGGTCTCTTTGGGCCTGGTCTCTTTGGGTCTCTCCCAGTTTACAGTTTAGTGGGAAGTAATGTTTTTCTTTCCTCCTAGAAAAAGAGTATGTGTTTACAAATTACCTAGGACCATGGCAATAAAGCCCAGTAGACAGGAGTCTGGGCCCTGTTTTCAGCTCAGATTTGAATTTTGACTCTGCCGTTTGTTAGCTAAGTGAGCAAATTATTTGTCAGGGTATTAATTGAGGTAATAGGTGTAAGATGCTTGCTCAGTATCGAGACCACAGTAAATGTTAAGTAAACTTTAGCTACTATTATTAAAATAGGAGTCATAGTATCTAAATTGCTGGAAAATCAGAGCAAACTTTGAGAGAACATACCACATATCACTGTTTTAGTCTAGTGTATCTGAAACAGAGCCTGCGGTTGTTCTGTGTCCTAAATGACTGATCAGCTTTAATTGTATCTTGAGGATCAGAACCTAAAGCCAGCAGAGAGGATAGGCCTGTTATTCTCTATTATTGCTCTATCAAAACACCTCAGTGTAACCAAGACCGTATGTAACCATAATTTTTTATTCATTTTCCATAACCTTGGCCTGAACATTTTGGTAGATGAATATTTTTCTAGTCTCATCTAATGCTGTTTATAGTGTAGAGTTTCGATGAACAGATTGTGCACAACAAGTGTTATAATGACCATATGTGGGATTTTACGATCACTTGAAATTGTACTCATTAAAGACAAAACAAGAATTATTAGATCAGTAAGTGCTTCCCTGAGTATTTTGAGATGGCCAGAAATTGTGGTACACTGGTGCTTAAAAGATCAGAATTATTCTCTGTGACAAAATAGCAGCTATAGCAAATGTCTTCTTTGGAAGGCTTAATTTGCTGAGAAGATCATTCTGAACATTATATATCCCAGAGTTGGTGGTTTGGCTTGTCAGCCATCAGAATTTACTGGATTCATTTCAAAGCTGGTCCACACTGTTTTCAGGATCGTCTTTGCTGCTTAGCACAGCATTTGTTTTGATGACAAGACTGGTTTTTGGTATAATGTTGCTTAGCTTCATGGATTCAGGTAAAGGCAACATAAAGTTAGACATGTATAACTTTTGCAAAGCTATTTTAGTTGTTTTATCTCTTGAAAACAAAGGGATTGGGAGTTCCTATTTTGGTTCAGAAGTAACAAATCCAACTAGTATCCATGAGGATGTGGATTTGATCCCTGGCTTCATTCAGTGGGTTAAGGATCTGGCGTTGCTGTGAGCTGTGGTGTAGGTTGCAGATGCCGCTTGGATCTGGTGTGTTGTGGCTGTGGCATAGCCTGGGTGCTGCAACTCCAATTCAACCCCTAGCCCAGAACTTCCATATGCCATGGGTGCAGCCCTTAAAAAAAAAGAAAAAAGAAAAAAGGTAAGAAAGAAAAAGAGAAAAAAAAAACAAGGGTATAACTCAAGTTTTAATAAAATAAAATCCTTTTGTTAAAATATTTGCATTATGGAGTTTACGTTGTGGCCCAGAGGTAATGAACCCAACTAGAATCCATGGGGACATAAATTTGATCCCTGGCCCCGCTCAGTGGATTAAGGATCTGGCATTGCTGTGAGTGGCAGTTTAGGCCGACTGCTATGGCTCCACTTTGACCCTTAGCCTGGGAACTTCCATATGCCTCAGGTGTGGCCCTAAAAGGCAATAAAATAAGAATAGAATAAAATAAAATGAAATAAAATAAAACAAAACAAAGTAAAATAAAATAAAATATTTGCATTCTGTCTTTTTAGACTAAGACATTACAAAAAAGTCATTTACAGTCACATAATATTTATAAATATATGTGCTCCTATAGAGTTGTGTTGCCCTTATTATATGGTGTATGATTCTAAATAATTTATTTTCAACTTGGTATATAATTTTTAAATAAACAATTAGGGAGATATGAGATATAGAGTGTTGAGAGCTATTGATCTAAATATATTTAATTTTATATGATTTAGAAAATCTCTCCAACTTATTACTTGACTAAGTTTCTGGCTCTAAATTTGCTAATAGAGGCAAGTGCCATAAAATCTCTGTGCCTTAGTTTCTTATCAATGAAAAGAAATGCCTGTCTTTAGAGTTTATTATACCCAGGTAAATCTCTGAATTTAAGAGTCATTGGCCTGGAAGGGACTGTGAAGGGCTGTCACTGAAACTAAGTTAGAAGGAAAAATTGGAGATTTGTGACATCATAGATTTTTAATCAAGGGCAAGAAAACAGAAGATTGGGAATAAATGGAAGAATATTGATATTCTATTATTGATATTCTGTTACTGGTCTTGTAGACTGAATTTTACTTTGATGCTCTCAGTCTTGGATGGACTCATATTTTTTTTTCCCACAATATTTATTGATGACACACCCTTAATCTTCAGGTAGATTACGCTAATGTCAAACAGTACTGGAATAGGAGGACTTTCTTCTAAGCTTCAGTGACTATGTAAATGAGAATCTGGAAATAGCTAAGATTGAATGTACACAGGTTGAGAAGATAAAGTCAGCCTACTGGAGTGGGTTGGGAAATGTTGAGATCCATATTTAGGAAGCAATGATAAGAAGTCTTGAGGTCTCTGTTTAACAGTGGAGAATGTTGATGACTTGTTGTATCTGGCAGAATTGAGTCTCTTCCAACACAGGTGTGTTCTTTTCATTGCTGTGTACCTATTTATAAATGTAAGGTATTTCTATCTTGTACTCTTATTCTCCTTCTACTTCTCAAAAACAAGTTCAGCAAATGCAAATATGTAGTTAACCCCTACTATCTAGCCTGTAGTGCCTAAATATTTTTTGCTCCTATGGGAACTAGTAAGAACATGTCAAAGGACCCAACATGATGTGCCTCCCACTGGCCTAAGTTGGGACACTTTGAACATCAAAAAGGAAAATGGATGAAATGGAATAATATAAATCAAATGTATAAAAGTCATGCATTTATAATGATTTATAAAAAAAATAAACTTGGATTTCTTCTTCCAGTTAAGATGGGCTAATGGGATCAGATTTATTCTCTTCCCTGAAATGATCTAAGAAAACAGATAAAATATATGAAACAATAATATTTAAGACACTGGATAACAGACTACCAAGAACAGTAATCCCTGAGATATGAAAAACAAGTAAGAGGAGCCTTGAGTTCCATTGTGGTGCAGTGGAAACGAACTGACTGGTATCCATGAGAATGAGGGTTCAATCAATGGCTTTTCTCGGTGTGTTGGGGATCTGGCATTGATGTGGGCTGTGGTGTGGATCACAGACACAGCTTAGATCCCGTGTTGCTGTGGCTGTGGCGAGGGCTGGCGCTGCAGCTCCATTTCGACCCCTAGACTGGGAACTTCCATATGCTGTGGGTGAGTCCCTAAAAAGCAAAAGAAGGAAAAAAAAAAAAAAAAGAGGAGTCTTATGCTTGTCTTCCTCTAATGCACTTAAAGAGTTTCTGGCTCAGTACAGAGACAGGTGACCCAGGCAAAACTCAGCAGACTCTCTGAGTTGGGACAGGACAGAAATCCAGGGAGACCACAACAACCAGAATTCAGAAGGCAGAGTACCAGAGTAGAGAGAACTGTGTAGAGAACCCCAGAAATCAGTGGATGCTCTTCCTTGGTCATCCAATTCTAAATAACCCATGATTAAAGAAGAAATAAAAAGAAAAATTAGAAAGTTTTCTTTTTTTAGGAGTTACCATTGTGGCTCAGCAGAAACAAACCCGACTAGTATCCATGAGGATGTGGGTTTGATCCCTGGCCTCGCTCAGTGTATTAGGATCCAGCGTTGCTGTAAACAGAGATGTAGGTTGCACACGTGGCTCAGATCCCACATTGCTATGGCTGTGGTGTAGGCTAGCAACTGTACCTCTGATTTGACCCATAGCCTGGGATCTTCCATATGCTGTGGGTGTGGCTCTAAAAATTTTAAAAAAAAAGTTTTTTTTATGTTTTTTTCTTTAATTTTTTATTATAGTTTGATTTACAATGTTCTGTCAATTTCTGCTGTACAGCAATGTGACCCAGTTATACATATATATATGTATACATATATATACATTCTTTTTCTCATATTATCTTCTATGATGTTCTCTTAACAAGTTTTTGGATATAGTCCTTGTGCTATACAGGAGGACCTCATTGCTTGTCCACTCTAAATGTAATAGTTTGCATCTACTAACCTCAAAAATCCCAGTTTCCATCCTACTCCCTCCCCCTCCCCTTTGGCAACCACAAGTCTGTTCTCTATGTCCATGAGTTTGTTTCTGTTCTGTAGATAGTTTCATTTGTGCCATATATTAGATTCCAGATATAAGTGATATCATATGGTATTTGGCTTTCTCTTTCTGACTTACCTCACTCCGTATGAGAATCTCTAGTTGCACCCATGTTGCTGCAAGTGGCGTTATTATTATTATTATTATTATTATTATTATTATTTATGGCTGAGTAGTGTTCCATTGTGTATATGTACGACATCTTCTTAATCAGTTCATCTGTCAATGGACATTTAGGATGTTTCTATGTCTTGGCTATTGTGAATAGTGCTGCTATGTACATAGGGGTACTTGTATCTTTTTGAATGAAACTTTCGTCTGGATATTGGGATTGCTGGATCATATGGCAGTTCTATACTTAGTTTTCTGAAGTACCTCCATACTGTTTTCCATAGTGGTTATTGTACCAATTTACATTCCCACCAACAGTGTAGGAGGGTTCCCTTTTCTCCACACCCTCTCCAGCATTTGTTATTTGTAGATTTATTAATGATAGCCCTCTGACTGGTGTGAAGCGGTACCTCAATGTAGTTTGATTTGCATTTCTCTAATAATTAGTGATGTTGAGCATTTTTTCATGTGCTCATTGGCCATCCATATATCTTCTTTGGAGAAATATCTGTTTAGGTCTTCTGCCCATTTTTTGATTGGGTTGTTTGTTTTTTTGCTGTTGAGTTGTATGAGTTGTTTGTGTATTTTAGAGATTAAGCCCTTGCCATGTGTGATCAACGAATTGAGCAAAGTAGCGGGATACAAGATTAACATTCAGAAATTGTTTGCATTTCTGTATATTAACAATGAAATATTAGAAAAAGAATATAAAAACACAGTATCTTTTAAAATCACACCCCCAAAAATTAAATACCTAGGAATAAACCTGATCAAGGAGGTGAAAGACATATGTTGAGAACTATAAAATGTTAATCAAGGAAATTAAAGAGGATTCAAAGAAATGGAAAGATACTCCATGCTCCTGGATTGGAGGAATTAGTATCGTTAAAATGGCCATACTCCCCAAAGCAATCTGTAGATTTAATGGAATCCCTATCAAATTACCCATGATATTTTTGACAGAACTAGAACAAACAATGCTAACATTTATGTGGAACCATAAAAGATCCAGAATTGCCAAAGCAATCTTAAGGGGAAAAAAAACAAGCAGGAGGCATAATTCTCCCAGACTTTAGATATTATCACAAAGCTACAATAATTAAGACAGTGTGCTACTGGTACCAAAACAAACGTACAGGCTAATGGAACAAAATAGAGCCCAGAAATAAACCCAGACACCTATGGTCAATTAATCTTCAACAAAGAAGGCAAGAATATAAAATGAGCAAAAGTCTCTTCAACAAGTGGTACTGAAGAAACTGGACAGCTACATGAAACTAGAACACACCCTCACACCATGCACAAAAATAAACTCAAAATGGCTTAAAGACTTAAGCATGAGACAAGACACCTTAAAACTCCTAGAAGAGAATATAGGCAAAACATTCTCTCATATCAGCCATACAAATGTTTTCTTAGGTCAGTGGCTCAAGACAGTAGAAATAAAAACAAAAATAAACCAATGGGCCTAATCAAACTTGAAAGCTTTGAACCGCAAAGGAAACCTTGAAAAAAAAAAAAAAAGAAAAAGAAAAAGAAAAAGAAAAGAAAGACAGCCTACAGAATGGGACAAAATAGCTGGAAATGATTTTGCTTTAAAGAGAGTTTTTTGGGGGTAAGGTAACAGCTTAAAAAAAAAAGTCTCAAACTTCAGATATTTTCTTGGACCATAATCATATTTAAAGAACTTTTTAAAAAACACATATTTTTAAAGCGCTTATGGCTAAAAATATGAAATGTTTTCTAAAGAAAAACAAAATTGATTTTTTTCAGTCAATTTAACATAAGTAACTGAAAGAATGTTCATTCATGCAGCTAACTCAATTTTCATCTTCCTTTTCATGTTTATTCAGAGACTAGAAATGAAGGATGAACTTCCTTGCCTTTTAAATTTCCAAACAACTGATCAGCTTAGAATGTCTTATTTTAAAGGCAGAACATATTATTTTGCTAGTTTAGAGGTGATATTACTGTTAAGTTATAGATAAGCATTTCATTTTTTTCTGATTAATTACAGGTAGTTGAGTGATATTTTGACATGTGGCAAACACAGTCTGAAATTCATTCAGCTCTGAAATATTCCCCAGTGAGTATGACCAGTGAGGACTCTCAAGAGATGTTTGTAGGATGACCAAATGGTTCTTTTTAGCTTTCCAAAAGTGAAGGACTGAGCCTGAAACTTACTTGTTGAGAATTTAGGCCATGATTCTCTAGGCCTGATGTAATCCATTTATTGGTTTTTTCTCTATTTCTTTTCTTCTTATGGCAGCACCTGCAGCATATGGCAATTCCCAGGCTAGAGTTCAAATCGGAGTTGCAGCTGCTAGCCTATGCCACAGGCATAGCAACACTAGATCCTTAACCACTGAGAGAGGCCAGGGATCGAACCCACATCCTCATGGATGCTGTTGGTTTCTTAACCTGCTGAGCCATAATGGGAATTCCCATTAACTGTGTTTTTTTTTTTTTTCTTCTGTGTCTGCAGTGGACAGCAAATTACTTATTGTTGTCATCAAAGCTAATAGCATGATTGTTGATTGTATGACCTTGGGCAAATCACTTAATTTCTTAGCCTCAGTTTTCTCACCTGTAAAATAAAGGCCATAATAACATCTTATCTCTAGGGTAGACAGAGAGTGCTTGGCATGTAGTAAAGAAGCATTTGAAAAATAATATAGATAAATAAAGTAATTAGAAAAATATTCATCATTATGTATAAAAGCTCCTTATAACTCTAGTCCTAATCCACTTATATTCATTCATTAAAATAAAAATGTAAAATAGGAGTTCCCGTCGTGGTGCAGTGGTTAATGAATCTGACTAGGAGCCATGAGGTTGTGGGTTCGGTCCCTGGCCTTGCTCAGTGGGTTAAGGATCCCACGTTGCTGTGAGCAGTGGTATAGGTTGCAGACACTGCTCGGATCCTGCCTTGGTGTGGCTCTGGTGTAGGCTGGTGGCTACGGCTCCAATTAGACCCCTAGTCTGGGAACCTCCATATGCCGCTGGAGCGGCCCAAGAAATGGTAAAAAAAAAAAAAAAAATGTAAAATAACTTTCATTGAAATAACTCTTAGATAAAAACTTTATGACACTTCTTTCTACCTTAGTGCCAATGCTGCATGGCAGATTAATAACTGCTCTTTTGTTTTTGTTTTTTGTTCCCTTTAACACACTGAACAACTGCTCTTTTGTTTTTGTTTTTTTTCCCTTTAACACACTGAACAACTAAAATGGTGTGCTTTTTTCTTTGTTTTTTGTTTGTTTGTTTGTTTATGCACCCTTGGCATATGGAAATTCCCTGGCTAGGGGTTGAATGAAGATGCAGCTACATGCCTACAACATATCCACAGCAACACAGGGATCCAAGCTGCATCTGCGACCTATATAACAGCTCATGGCAACACCAGATCCTTAACCCACTGAGCAAGGCCAGGGATCAAACCCACATCCTCATGGATACTAGCTGGGTTCTTAATCTGCTGAGCTAAAATGGGAACTCCTAAAATGGTGTTTTGAATAAAATGATTAAAAAAATTCCTACCATAGCTGTATACTGAATCAGAGAAATATACTGTTCTGCTATATTATTATTGCACAACTAAGTCCTTTGATTTTTATTTTTCTAAATTAATTTAGGCATTGTCTACGTAAGCTGTAGCAATTTATCACATGAATTTTTTTTTCATTCTGTTAAGTTAGTTATATCTGTTCAGTGAGGCTACTCTTCTATAAAGCTCTGTTACTCCCACTCTAGTTGTAATGTATATTTGTGGTACATTTTCATTTCAGCAGCTACAATAGCAGGAGGTACCAATGTGACACTAGTAAAATAAATGAATTCATCTTTCAAATGACTCAATTTGTGAAAGTCTGAACAAGTAAAATGAACAAATGAATTTCTTTGTTGGATCTATCTTTTGATAAAATGGTTGCTTCAGGCTTTAATATAAATATATAAATATAAAATGAGGAAAGTTGGCTTTCTTTTTTGAAAGGGCCTTGCTTGATCTTGGCTTTATACTTTAAATACTTTAAATATTTTAGTTGTTTATGATATCCTCAGTTCACTCCTTGAATTTTTTATCGAACATTTGTTTATAAATTATGGGTTTTATTGCAAATATTTCTGTAAAAAAGAATGTCAACTTTATTTATCTGGTCTCTAACACATGAGGTCAGTCTTTATCCAAGAAAGATATTAGGAGATACTGCCTTCATGCTCCTTTTGACTTTCAGATTCTTTCACACTGTTTTGTAACAGAAATTTTATTTAAGAATCAGTGTGAGTCTACTTCATTCAGTCTTGTGGTTTATACATAAATAGTGATATCAGGCACTGATCGGCTCCCTTTGATGAAACAGACTACCCGAATTAGAGAAACCAGATTTGGGGCTTAATATCAATAAATTCTACCCAACATTCTGTGATAACCTATATGAAAAAGAACCTGAAAGAGAATGGATATGTATTTAACGGAATCATTTTGTTATACAGCAGAAATTGTCACAACATTGTGAATCACAGTACTTCAATAAAACTTTAAAAATTGGAAAAAATAATAGGCTATAGTGTATCTTACTAAGAAAAAAGCAGATCTCATTTATCAATTTAAAACAAACATTGAGAGTTACAGAGTTAGAATCCAATTAATTTAAAAAAATATTCAGTTGTTTAACACCGGCGGTTATATTCACTTAGTAGTTTTGAACATTTATATAATCAGTTAATTTAACAATCTTATTTAAACACTATTTTTAATGCACCTGGGCAGGTCTTATCAGCCACAGGGAAATGCCTGCATTTGTACATATTATATATTCATTTACCCACAAACTTAAACACAGTCCACACCCACAGTGTGTCAGTGATTAACCATAGCAAATCCAAATAATCAAATTTTTCTTTGCAGTTCTGTTTAACATTGTGCAGTGTTTATAATGGTGACTTAAGGGCCTCCTAGATAATGAAGAGGAGATAAATTATGTTGTGTCTTTGTTGTAGTCACATTCTTTGAAAATTGGGAATTCATTTCCATGGTAATTCTATTAGTCAAGAATTAAGTTGTCTACGCAACAGTAGAGGTGTATTTTCTGAAATTTTAAGTTGGAACCTTAATATTTAACCGGAATTTGGGCCAACATATTATTATTTATTATTTTCCATAATAGTTTTTGAAAGAAAGTTTGGTTCTGAGCTTCTTCTTCTCCCCACACACTGGCTAAATAATAGAGTCCAGTGGCAGCCATGGACTAAAGGCAATTGAAATCCTTATGTGTTTGCTCTCCAGCCCAGAGGTATCACAGGTATTTACACAAAAGCTGTTGATCACAGTGTATTTACAAAACCACCAGGAACATAGCTGCTTCTCCTACTGTAGACTTCCTTTCAATTGATTGTATCCCAGTGGGATGATTAGCCATCAACAAATTTTTTTTTTTTTCCCCAAGAAAAATCTGTCCACTGGAAGCTTTCTCTGCTATATTCACTAGTGGAAATGCTTGGTTATTATATTTGATCAGAGGTACTTTTTCAATGTGCAATTGGCTATCAATCTTGGATCTTTAAAAGTGAAACAGTATCTCTGTGCCTGAGAAAGCAGAAAGTAGCTCAGGATAGTTTTACAGCTTTCATCTGGCTCAAAGAAGAAAACAAAGTTCGTTAGCACCCTGGGTGTCTCAGGCAAGGTACGTGAATACTCTGACAGTTATTCCTTTTTGTGGGTTGTGATAATGACCTCCCATTAGACTGACTACTTCTCTTCATTGTTGGAAGCTGGCTCCCCCTTCCCCTTTCTTTCCCTTTGCTTTGTGCTGGTCCTAGGTCTGGGTCTGTTTGCCCTCTCCTCCTTTCTTCTCTCTAAGCATGCTCTCTGTATCATAGGGGGCTTCACTCTGCAGGCCGCATTTAGAGGGAAGAAGGAAGGCCAAAGGGAAGGAGAAGCTCTGGTATTTCTCTCCCTCCCTCCCTCTCTGTCCCAGGTAGCATTTCTGGCAACAGCTTCATCTCCTCCATGGTTCCAGCCCTGGACAGTCTCCTGCAGCTCCAGTTTGTACTGAGGACCACCGCCTGTGGGTTCCATTAACAGAATCTTCTTTCTGTCTCTCTTGCCTGGGGGCGCTCGTGGCTTCCTGCTGTTGTTGAGTCTGTCTTCTCAGCTCCTACTTCTTCAGAATAACCACTTTTCTTAATGAAATTTCCTGTATGTAACTTAATAAATGCTTACAGTACTTTTCTGTTTTCCTGATTAGATCCTAATATATATTCCTTTTTGCGTCATCCAGGGTTTCTTACATGAGAACACAGTCTAAGTCAGTAGACTGATAATTTATTTCCCCCCAGAGAATCTTGTAACAGTGGCGATTAGAGCACAAAGCAGAGAACTGCACATAATGAAACAGTTAAATCAGACTCACCCTTTCCTTAGGACGGTCACTAGCCATACTTCTGTCCTGGATCTAGATAAGCTTTAACTAGAGAGACAGGGACAGCTAGCTATGTGGCAATTAGGAATAATAAACCTACAAAGCCATGGTGAGTCCCAACAATAGCTTAATTATAGAAAGATTATTTTTATACATGCTCCTAGAAAGAATGAAATTTAAATGTTTCTCAGTGCTGTAATGTATAATGTCAATTCACAGAGGCAAATATAAAGAAAAATATTCGACTAAAGAAGTTAATTACTGTGAGCTAGTTATTAGAGTTATTGATTATATGTTACCAGTTAATTTAAGTTATATCCTGGATTGACAATTTAAAAATAACATGCCATCCTGTCAGTACTCCTTTTTTTTTTTAATTAAAAAAAAAAATCTGTCATGCTTTTTTTTTTTGTTGATGTGAAAAGGTGACCCAAAGTACATAATATTAAAGTAAATCATAAATTTTGATATTAGATGTACACTAGATATTGTTATTTAAAATATCATGTCAGTTGAACTCACAGATGGGCAAAATTGGTGAGAGAATTGGATTAGTTCCTTGTATCAAAGAGTAATGGAAATACTTTCAAATTTGCAGTATCTACTTTGATGATAATGTAATTTCATATTCTGCATTATTTAATATTAAGGCAAACTTCATAATTCCTTCTTTATGAGTACCATTTTTTATTGATAACAGATATACTGCTTATAGCATAGTCATTAACCTAGAATTTTAGATCTTTTACTTCCAGCTCTTAACATTGAGTAGGATTTGTCAACTCCAAATTTAAATATATTGTAAACTAAATGCTTTTTGAAATTGTTTTTATGCAACACAGGTAAAACTGAGTAAAATAAATAGGACCATTTTAATATTTAGAGAGTTCCCAATTTGGATTTTGAGGATAAATCCTTACATGCTTTAAAAAGTTTGAGTCTTCTGAGGTTTTTCTCACCTGGAAAGTCTTCATTCTTTTATTATCATAGATGATGGGGCACTTAAATAATATGATGAATAATTAAATCAAATACAATGCCAGAAATGAAGATTGGGAAAGAAAGTACTTTTTCCAAACATGCATCCTGATATTTTTCTTTCTCACTAGTAGGAGTAATCTGATTGATTTGTTTTTAGATTGTTAATATCAGACTTGTCTTCCAACTAGAAGGGATATTTGGGGCTTTATTTGGGGACTTCTGAGGGGAGGGGAGGGGAGGGGAAGAGTTATATATATGTTTTGGGGTATTTCTTCTCATAAAATGACTTGGGCATTGAGAGAAGAGAAACTTGCTAATGGATGCCGAGGTTAGTGGTTTTCTTCCTGGATAAGTCAGGGTGTCCAGACCTCTGGGGAAGGCCCCAGAGAGAAGCTGCAGGTGCCTGTTGACAGAGCCTCTACTGTTTCTCCATGCATTACTGTAAATCTTCTTCTTCAGTATGGAAGGCCTGAAAATGGGAAGTGGCTCAACGATAACACAAGTTATTGTCTTGTGTACCAGGGCTTTTTGGCTCATACTCTCTGAACATTGCCTGGTCACAGATTAGAAAGAATAATTTCTGAAATTAAGTTTTGGACAATTTTCACTCTGAACCTTGACTTCCTACTGAGGCCCAGAAGTGAGAGTGTGAGGCTAGGAGAGTTTCCATATGAAGCTGAATATTCTAAACCAGAAAGAAAGAAAGAAAAGACATTTCATTTTAGAGAGTAGCACACCATTTCTGTAACATTTTTTGAGTTGCCAGAAAATAAAAATATATGCCAGAATATTCTTTTTAAATTGGAAATCATTAATGTCATTTATTTGTTTTTCAGTTTTGCACCTTTAGAAATAAAGAATGCAGTAATTTGGCTGTTTGACCTTAATAGTGTTAAGATCAGGAGGTTAGTGTACAGGCCACTTGGCTTAGATATGATGAGCTTTTTGTCTTGAGCTAATGACATTTCAGTTATTTTACTACTTTGAAAAATAAGGTAAAACTTTGATTTGGGATATATTTTCAAAATTTTTCATACACTGAAGTGTGATACATGGATGCAAGTGACTGAAATGAGTTCAAAATTCCATGAATTGCCTTTTTAAAAATAAAATAGATGTATGAACTTGGTAATGAGGAAATGAAAGAGAAGTACTCAACCAGTCCAATTAGATGAAGTAATCTCTCCTTGCTTGCTTTATATTTGGCTTAATTTACCCTTAGTTTATTTGAGCTTTGATTTTTTTTCTCATTTAAATGAAACAGTATGAATATTTTATTTTTTAACTGAAGAGAAATTCTGTTTCTTAGCTCCTGCTGGGTAAAAAAAGTGACAGGCCTGTTTAGTGCTGCTAACTGTAAGTGCTGTTTGTAGTTTCTTCTGAGCTCTAGAAATCTTCTATGGAGAAAAGAAAGGGATTTGGTGGAGAGAAAAGTCCTAGAAAAAAAAGTCAATTAGACTGTGCTGCCTGCCAGAGTGGAAGAGGAGGAGCAGAGCATCCGTTCTGAATTGGTGTATGAAGAAGCAGGAATCCAATTAACAAATGCACATTTCTGCAGCAGAAGACAGTGATTAAAATTTTTGGTGAACTACTCAAAATTCCTGCCGCACATCCAAACTCTGACAACTTATAGAGGATTTTTTTTTTAAATGTTCTTTGTTTTAAGAACACATTTGAAAATAGAGAACTGATTGTTCTAAAGTGACCTTTGATTGTGCGGAATGAGAGTGTTGTTTCTTATTACTGAACGCTTCCACATTAGTGAAGTTTATGTTCAAATAATACCACTTTTAAAAACCGGTAGCTTCGGAGCTGCAGATCCTGCATTTGATTTCATTAAAAGAACAGAGACCTGGTTTTTGGAAACGTCACTAAATGAAATTATCTCGGAAGTTTTGATCTTGATTTCACATTTACTTCTTCAGCGATAAGGATTTAATAATTTTGTTTGATGCACTTAGGACTGTGTGAGGCACTGGTGATACAAAAGTGAATAAGACATGGTCCCTGACCTACATTAGCCTGCCTTCGATGCTTTAGTAGAAACATATGCTTAATCAGACTGAATTATAAAACAGTGTATTTAAGGCCGTAGTGGGAGAATGAGCAACATCGGTGGCTGTACAGAGGGCAGAGTGTCACTCTGACCGTGGGCCTCCAGAGGGGTTTGACAGAAGATATGTACTGGAGCTACGAAGGCTGAATTATGCTTTGACAGGAAATGAAGCCAGCCTTGGAACTGCCCCAGGTGGCTTGGGACACTGTTACTGCTAATGCGCTTTCTTTTTTCTTCTTCTTCTTCTTTTTTTTTTTAAGAATCATGCTAGCCCACTGTGTATTATCTTTTATTACTCTGGGTATGTTTGCCCACACAATAATCAATCAATTAATATTCTTTTTTACTCACTATAAATTGAAAGGCTACTCTGATTGTACCTCGCTAATCTAATGAATTTAGGACAGTTGGTATAATTAATACCTTCGTATTTTGAATTTAGAAGTGTAAATGCTATCTGTGTACTGATGAGTCCTGAACTTAATCGACATCTCTCCTTGGATCTCTAACAGGCATCTCAGACATATTCAAAACCAAACGTCTCCCTGCCTGTCCCCAAAGCATTGTAGTTCCTTGCAGTAATACCTTCCTGTTTTTCAAACGAGAAACCTTGGAGTCATTTTTGATTCCTCTTTTTCCTCTTGTGCTCCGTAACTAATTTGTCCAAAAATCTTGTTGATTCTGATTTCCAATATATCCAGAAATCTGACTGCTTCATACCACCTCCAGCTGCTGTCACTGTGGTTCAGGTCACTAATGTTGCTTGACTGGATTAATTCAATATAGCCTCTCTCTGCTTCTACCTTTGCTCTCAGTCCAGACTCACATAGGAGCTAGAATGAGCGTTTAAAAATTTAAGTTAGATCATGTCATACAGCTGCTTAAAACCCATCAAATTCCTGAATTGCTCAGAGCAAAAGCTAAAATCCTTATTTTGACTTAACAGTGTCTCATACAGTCTTCCCTTCTTCGCTCACCTCTTTGGCCATGTTGCTGATTAATTTCCCTTTTACTCATTCTTCTCCTATAACTAGCTCCTTACTAATCTTCCAGAATGCCAGACCAGTTTCCACCTCAGGGCCTTTGCACTGTCTCTTGCTCTGGGCATAAGCATGGTTTTGTTTGCTCCCTCACCTCCTTCAAACTTCTGCTCACAAATCATTTTTCAATGAGATCGTATTTAACTGCTTATTTAAAATTACACTCCACCCACCTTCCCTCTACTCTTTTCCATCTGCCTTGCCTTGCCTTTTTCCCTGATAGTGCTTAACATCTTTTAACATACTGTATAATTTTCTTAATGTTTCTACTAGGAATATAAGCAAGCATGCTGTGGACAGAGAGTTTTGTCTGTTTTCTTCACTGCTGTATTTTTAGCAGCTAGAATATTTTCTGGTGCGTAACAGATACCCCATAAATAATTACTGGCTATATAAATAATATTTTCTATATTCTTTTTTGAGTGATTGAAGGGGCTGAACATTATACATTATTTTTACACTTTTAGTAACTGGATTTAAGTATCAATTGCTATGTACTAGGGAAGTAGTTCCTTGTCCAGGCTGGGCTCAACTGGGTACCTATCATTAAATGGTAATGTTTAGTTTTATCCTCATCCAATTAAGTTAGAATATCTAAGGATGGAACCTGATCATTAGTATTTTTTAAAAGTTTCCCTGTATGATTCTAATGTGCAGCCAAGGTTAGAGCCAGGTGTTCTAGAGACATTTAAGTAAGTGTGAATGAATGAATGAAAGTGCGCCACATCTACTGCACCAGATAACCAGATTTGGACCAGATCAGGCATTAAAATTTGATGTCAAATGTTTGCAATGAGAGATTGGTCTTTAGAAAAGGCTAGTGGGGGAGCAGGGAGGAGGGAAAGAAAGGGAAGGTGGCATAATGGAGAAGGCAAAGAGGGGACTCCAAGAGGCTGCCGCAGGAAGGGAAGGTTGTCCCCTAGTCCCTTGGCAGCTGTTGCCCATTGATGACTTCTGTCTGAAGGGCATAGTCATGTTGGGACTGCCTGATTAGTAACTTGTGTTAAGGCAGGTATATTATATTTCTAAGATTCACTAATTTTCCTTTCTCTGAAGTAGTCAAGCAGTGAATGCAGTTTTACATCATGAGTGCAGCTCTCCCAGCACAGTAAGAGTAAATTCTCAAAACTTGGGCAAGAGATTGGAATTATTTTAACTTAAGATGTTAAAGAATGGTAGGGATGGATGGTGAGGGGTTTGATACCCAAGTTCTGGGATTCCTTTCTGCAGTTGAAATGTTTTTGTTTCCTAAAGGTTTCAGAGAAGATGGGAGATATGATCCAAGTTGTTTAAGGGATGTATATCTGGCTGGTGATGTGACAATAAGGTGTTAGAAAGGATGACTCTGTGGAGAAGCAGTGAGTAAAGTATCCCAGGAAGCAAAACAGAATGTGTACAAATGGTGAAAGATGTCAGATCCAGCAGGAGAATGGCAGAACCAACCAGGCTTTGGCTTTGGAAATGAAGCAAAGAGATAGCAGCCCAGTGTGATTATGGAGGCAGTGGTTGGAAAGAACACATAGAGAAGGAGCCAGAAAATTACCGTAGTAGCTACTATGGATGAGATAAGCATCCAAGACCTTGGAAGTCCTAATTTCATGGTTAGAATTAGAAATTTTTATTGTCTCTGCCAGGCTCTTAAGCTACTTAAAAGCTTTCAGTTACACCCTGGGAGAGTCTCAGTTCTATGAAGTGTTAGGAAGGATTTGCTTGATATCCTAAATGTGACTTATATCTAGCTTTTATCACTATTTCCATACTTGAATACCAGCCATAAATTATCCAAACTGAGGTTCAGCCTAACTGATGAGCAGAAGGAATGCCCTGTGTTCTCTCACTTGTCCAGCAAATTCTTCTCTAAATGCAGATAACAGCACCTGTCAAGGTATGGAAGCCTTCCTATGCTCAGGGATGGAAATTTCCTCTCTGGCCCTTTCCATTTCCAGCAGTCTCAGTTTCTTTACTATTATTTCTAGTTTTGCCATGCATGACCCATCCTGCAATCCCCTCCTTATGTCTCCCTCCCAGTCCTTAATAGGTGGCTCTCCCCAGTTTCTTATAAGAGTCTTTCTCTGGCCCTTCTGGTTCCCTGTGCCTTTGGTCTCCCTCAAAATCTCCATCGTGGCAGCCTGACAGGTGATGGGCAGATGAGTGTGTGTTGCTGATCTATGGCCCTGGCAGCCTGTCTTCACCCTTGACTTTTCTCCCTAAAGATTACAGCTGATGGCTCTGAAACCCAGTCCCAGTGAAGCCAATATCTTCAGGGCTAGCAAGAAGTAATTTAGGTACTAGTTGACATTTGAACATATTTAACCATACAGAAGGTTTTATTCTTTTCGAAAAATTATCACCTCCAACTGGCTTCACGTAAATTATCCTCGTTAGCCTGAAACAGTGGAACATCCCTGCTGCCTTTGCCAAGGAACTGTGAGTCCTCTCATGTTGCTTCATCCACCACAGTCAGCTTGCACAATTGAGGATTTTGTTTCCTTTTTTTACTTTTCCAGCGTCTTAAGAAAATTTGGAAGCCATTTGAGGTCTTTTTATAATCTTCAAAGTCTGTGTTTCCTAGGTAACATTTTAGTGTCTCATTTTATACTCAAGTACATACACAGTCATGCAATCATTGACTAATTTTAGCCTTTAACCTGAATTGGCTATAAGTAACATTTTTTTTTCCCCAATAAAAGCAGTATTAAGCTGAAAGTTGATTACCTTCATTCTGTATTCTGACTTGGATTTCTTTTAAAATGTCTTACTAAACATTTAAAATTTGGAATGAAGCATTTTGAAGATATTGGTTGTATGGCTTTACTTATTCAACTCCTCTGTGATTTGTATAACCTGAGACGCCCAGTGAATTTGTAAGAAAAGTAAGTTTAATTAAAATGTCAGTTTCCTAAATGTAATTATTTGTTTCAGACTATGAAGGCTTATTTTAGGTAAGCTTTTTATGAAACACTGGAGGGCACTATTATGAAATTCCCATAGCAAGGGAAGGAATATAATGCATTTGACAGAGCTGTTTGTGGAGTTCTGAATAAAAATGCCACATCCCGTAGAGGTGCTCAGTACATGTCTTGTAATGATGCCAGTTATCAGGAGTTAGCCTCCTGGAGCTGCCTGTCAGATTTCAGAGATGAACTGGCCAACAAGGTCATAGAGAAAGTCACATAAGCATGGTCAGTGACTGTCAGCTCATGAAAAAACCAACTTCAACTGAATCCGAGGATGACACACTCTTCAAGTTCTCAATAGAATATCGGCATGTGAGTGTCCAAGTAAACACGTTTCCTTGTGTTTGAGTTGTGTCTCATTGGAAGAGTAAAAATGCTCCATTTATGAACAATAAATACAGGGAAGTATCAGCTGTAAGTGGTCTGGTGTCATCATCTAATCCACCTTGTCCAGAGGAACGAGCCTGGGTACAAGAATCAATCAGAGTCTTATCACATGTAGATAATTTCTGGAGTTGTTACTTCTTGCTGTTCCATTAGTTCTAGGACATATCTTTGAAGTTTCCCAAGTCTATAAAATAGTTTAGATTTGCTGTCATCTCTGTCCCTGTCATTGACACTTGATAAGTTATTCAAAACTCTTTGGTCTTTAGTCTTTATTTATCTTCCCTAGTGTGAGAGTATCGAACTGGCGCAAATTAAAGTTTTCATCACTACAGAACTTTATTGTATCCTGTTATGTCCCGGTTGAGGAAGTATTTTTTTTTTATTGTGATAAAATGTACATAACATGATATTTACTTTTTAACCATTTTTAGTTGTATAGAAACTGGTTTACCATTTCGGTGGTATTAAGTACTTTCACAGTACTGTGATGAAGAGATATTTTACAGTGAAGGAAGCAAGACGTATGTAGTCATTAACATAGAAATTTTGTGTCAGAAGCTAGACCCTGAAATATACGTGTGTCAGAGATATTTACATGGCTAGAAAGAATTTTCATTATTTTGCATCTTCCTATTGACTATAAGGTAGGAAAATTGGGAAAATAAAGTGATGCTATGTGTGTATTATACATGGCCGGCTTGCTTGCCTGCATGCCTGCCTGCCTCCTTCCTTCCTTCCTTCCTTCCTGTGCCGTTCGTTAGGGATTCTTTCAGTGCTTCTTCATTCGTTCTTCCTTTTGCGTGCGTGGAGTTCGTTCCTGACTGAGGGAAGGGTGAGGTGTAGTCGTGTGTATTTGAGTGAGGTCGTATTGAGTAGTGATGTGAGTCTTTCTGGATGTTAGTACTTTCTTTTCCCTGTATTTCTTTCTTGTTTTTCTCTTTTCTTCTTTCTTTCTTCTTTCTTTCTTTACTTTCTTTTCTTTCTTCATTCTTTCTTTATTTCTTTCTTTCTTCTTCTTTCTTTCTTTCTTTCTTTCTTTCTTTCTTTCTTTCTTTCTTTTCTTTTGGATATCCTTTTATTTAACAAACCCAAGCATTGCAAATGTCCTGGCTTTGAGGCTCATCCTTAAAAAGTATCAGAATTGGAATTATCCTGGCCTCCTGATGTAATTCATGGCTATCTTTAACGCTTGACACATACACATGTTCACACATGGTGAAATTCATCCTTAACATTCATAGGTTTAATAATTATGCTTCAAAGTATTTTTAAGGAGCCATATAGGTCCATTTCATGTTATTTCTGCTTTTCTGTGGTACAGACATGAGGCCGCTGTCAGGAAATGAGCCCAGAAAGTACGTGCAACTCACCGAGGCTATTTGATGCCTTACATTTTCCCAGAGAATCACATCTTCACCAGTGATGGAAATTTTGAGGGTGTTAGGATAGAAAATACCCTGTAAAGAAGCTAACTGTAAAAATAATGTGGCTTAAGAAAATGGTGATTTTTAAAAATTGACTTATAGTTGATTTACAATATTAGTTTCAGGTGTACAACATTGTGATTTAAAATTTTTATAGATTATACTCCATTTTTAGTCATAGGACAATGGTGATTTCTGTATAGAAAATAGAAGTGTAAGATGCATAATTGAGGGAAACATTAATAACTGTCATATTTAATAGTGACTCTTATCCTTGACATATACAAGTTCATCTTAATCAAAAAAAAGAAACCTCAACCAGAGAAACTATTTTAGCCACTTCTTTAGCTCCAACACACAATCTTGTGAAAAAGAAAAGTTTAGTGAAAGTGAAAGTCAGTTACCTTGTGGTATTAAGATATATATAAAGTACATATGCGCAGTCACTGAGTATGAACTGAGTAAAAGCCAGAGGCTATGTGCACATTTTCATGAAGCATTTCTGCTAAACCTGTTTTTCCGTGATTGAGGATTGATTTAAGAAATTCAGCTCCCCCAATGTGGAGCTAACAGGAGTGCCACATCAGAGGTGCCTGTCTTCCCAGGAAATGTTTTCTTGGCCTCTAAAGATACACCTGTAGAAAAGGATGAGTGGACAAAGCATCTCCCTCTATGCTCATGTGACCGTATGTATCTGAAGCAGGGTGGTGAGCTTCAGAGTTTCAAGTGGCTAAGGATATTCCTCTTGTCTTAAGAGAAACCTGGCTTCTCTTCAAGGATACAGAGTTCCCTCTGACCTTTTGGTATTAATTTTCTATTGATGCACAACCAGTTATCACAAACTTAGCATCTTAAAACCATATACATTTATCACTTACTATATCCATGGGTCAAGAGTCCAGACACTGCAGTTTTGTTTTTTCCCAGGGTCTCACAAGGACACAATCAAAGTGTCAATAGTGGTTGCATTTCTTTCTAGAGTTTAGAACCTCTTACAAGCTCATGCATTTGTTAGGAGAATTCAGCTCCTTATACTTGTACAACTGACTTGTACTCCTTATACTTGTACAACTGACTGAGATTCCCCATTTTCTTGCTGGCCATTGGCTGGAGACTGCTCTCAGCTCCTAGGGCCTTTTTGCAGGTCTTAGCCATTCATGAGAGGTCTTAGTCTCTCTGACCTCTCAGCTGATTAGGTCAGGCCTATCCCAGGATACTGTAGTTTGATTAATTCAGTGTGAACTGGTTGAGATTTTTCTTTTTCTCCTTCAAGATTTCATTCATTCATTTATTCTTAGGGCCTGTACTTGCAGCATGTGGAGGTTCCCAGCCTAGAGGTTGAGTCAGAGCTGCAGCTGCTGGCCTATGCCACAGCCACAGCAATGCAGGATCTGTGACCTACACCATAGTTCACAGAAACAGCAGATCCTTAACCCACTGAGTGAGGCCAGGGATTGAACATGCATATCCATGGATACTAGTTGGGTTTGTAACCTGCTGAGCCAGAATGGGAACTCCCAAGGATCTTAATTATAGCTGAAGAGTCCTTTTACTTTTCCTTGCAAAGTGGACATTCCATCATATTCACAGATCCCGCTCACACTCAAGGGTCAGGGATTATACTAGGACATGGGTCCTTGGGGTCATTTTAGATTTTTACCTACCGTACCTGTTCATTTTCTCACTGTTTTTCTCAGGGTCATGAATTGGAGGCAGGATCCTCTTTGTTCTCTGTAGCCACTACCAGACCATTATGCTTTTGACACTTGTGAAAAATAGCAACAACAAATATAATTAGCAAAACATCGAGACTTTGAGACTTGGTCCATTTGACAGTACCATTGTCTCTCCCCTTTTATTTCTGTCTTTTTCTGTCCTCCTGGTGTTTCCTGCTCCTTCATGAAAGACATGGGCACTGGCCTCACAGCCTTGCCTTTGCTCCATGCCCAGCCATTAACCCTGCATGACTTCAGTTTCCACGCCCACCACATGGAGATATGTCTGGAGTTGACAGGGAAGAAAGCATAGCAAGGAGCAGGTGCATCAGCCCTTTGATTCTTTAAGTGATTTTAGTGATGTCAGAAAGATTATGGAACCTTACTTTGCTATCTGTTTTGTATTTTATATAGGATTTTTTTTTTGGTTATTGTTTATTTAGATACTTCAGAAAATTTTGTCTTTGCTGTTTTGTTTAATGCCAGCCTGCCTTATTTATGGTGAGAGGTAAAGGATAGGGATCAGGGGCCATGTCTGGATATACAGTTAGAGCTCAAGCAGCCACTTCTGGGCACTGGGTGTGGTGTTGACCATCATTATCGGACAGGGGAGTCAGGAGACCCTCGAGGAAGGGGAAACAGGGAGTCAGCCCAGGTTCTGACCATCTGACTGTTCAGCTGAATGGAACTGCTGAGGTAACCAGAGCAGTCTGTTTTGTTTTTGTTTTTAGAAACAAAAGTGACTCCCTTCCCTCACACTGCTTTGGTTGCAAAGTACTGACCATGTTCTGATACTGCTGAAGCCCTCTGACCATGGTACCTATAATAGGAACTTTGCCAGAACCCATTTCTTCTTTGCTGGTCCTGCCTCCATTCTGGAGTATTGTCCTGAGTCCTATCCTGAGTCCCACCCTGGACGGCGACTTCCTTGAATGTCTGACCGGAGGGAGAGGCCGATTGCAGAGAGTATTTCCCAAGTCTCATTCTGAACACTCAGAGTTCGGTCCTTAGTGACAGAAGCTTGCTGTCTCAATTAGAAAGAATTCCCTACTGTTGCAGACCTTGTCATATGTCCCCTTTCATAGCTATGTCACTTTCTCTCCATAGCTTTGCTGCTTGCATCAGAGACCAGTGAGCAGTGACTCTGCTCGAAGCCTCTCTGTGGGCTGACATGAGAAGGAGGGTTTGTGTGCTGCCTGGCAGCCCTGGCTCTCTGGAGCTGCTCTGTCCAGCACTGTAGCCACTGGCCACACACAGATATAAAAGTTAAATGTGAACTAAGCAACATTAAATAAGATGAAAAGATGCAGGTCCTTCCTCACACTACTCACGTATCAAGTGCTCAGTAGCCACATGTGACTAGTGGTCACCATATTTGACAGCAGGGATAGAGAACGTTCCCATCACTGCAGAAAGTTCTCTGGGGTGGTGCTGCTTCAGAGTGTTGATTCCCCACTGGTCCTACAGCAGCAGATATACCGGTGTCTTATCTTCTCTTGGGCCTCACTGCTCTGAGGCCTTTGGCAGTTAGGCTACACCTGCAAGTCAGCTTCGTGCAGGAATAATCCACTCCCCTTACAGAGGGTCTTGAGGGAGGGTGGCCTAGAGAAGACTGGCCCACCCTGGGACAGCTTCCTGCTGGTGCTAGAAATGCCATGCACTAGTTTTCTATTGCTGCTGTGGCAACTTACCACACATTTACCAGATTAAAGCAGTGCAGATTTATCTCATGGTTTATTAGTCAGAATATCAATACAGGCCTCGTCAGGCTAAAATCTTCAGGCTTGTGTTCCTTTCTGGAAGATCAAGAGGAGAATCTCTTTTCTTGCTCCTTCAGATTTTGGAGGAAATTCAGTTCCCTGAAGTAGTAGATCTGAAGTCCTGATTTCTTACTGCCTGTCAGCTCTAGAAGCTGCTCACATTCCTTGGCTCCTGGCCCTCTTCCTCCAGACACAAAGCCAATAAAGGCAGATGGAATTCCCTTTCATAATTCACATGTCTCCTGCATCTTCTTCCATCACATCTCTCTGACTTTACCTGGGAAATGTTCTCTGCTTATAAAGGGTCATATGGCTAGGCTGGGCTTATGCTGATAAGCCAAAATAGATTCCTCATGTCAAAATCCATAACTTTAATCACATTTGCAAAGACTTTTGCCATGCAAGAGCATATTAGGGTGTAGGTATCTTTGGCTGGGGTGTTATTTAGTCTACCACAGGCCTCCAATTTAATTTTTTGCATGTTATTCAGCAAAAATAGCTTATTTGAAGTGTAGTTAATTTGAAGAGGATAATTAAGATCTACCATCTTTGTGTAAATGATACTATTAGTTTTCCTTGAAGACTAAACATCAGTTGAAGACTGGAAGCATCAGAAAAGGAGTAGAGAAAATGAAGAAATGGAGAAGGTGGTACATAGAGAGAACCTTTACTTATTTATTTTATTTTTTTATGTATTTATTTTTAATTACTCAATGAATTTTATTACATTTATAGTTGTACAATGATCATCACAACCCAATTTTATAGTATTTCTATCCCAAATCCCCAGCCCATCCCCTCCACCACCCCCCCCGAACCTGTCTCTTTTGGAAACCATATATTTTTTAAAGTCTGTGAGTCAGTGTCTATTCTGCAAAGAGGTTCAATTGTGTCCTTTTTTTAGATTCCACATGTAAGTGATAGCATATGATATTGGTGTCTCACTGTCTAAACTTCATTTAGCATGATAATTTCTAGGTCCATGCATGTTGAGAGAAAACCTTTACTTCTTAAACAATGTTTTATATTGCTTTTCACATGGTGAAGCATATGACCCTTAATAGTACAATTTGAGTACATTGATGAAACATAACCAAGATATCTCAGAATTAGCCACTTATCTTTTTTAAAAAGTGAGAAAACCTATACAAAAGTGACATTATAATCAAAAGAATAAATATCTGAACTTGAATAATGTTAAAGAGAATAATCCTATCATATTTGAGAGAAATTAATATGACGGATTTAACAACTTCCCCACCTATTAAATTGCTAACTTTTGATTTTATGATGCCTCAGTAAAATCTGTTTGATTTTAATGTTTGCTGCCATTCTTATATTCACCATAGATTTCTGTCCTCATTTCTGATTTAGCATTAACATATTATGTAAACATTTAATTAATGATTCTAGGCTATTATCTGTTATACAGTGAGACTCTGTAATAAACTTATTTATAATTTTTGAGAACGAATGTAGCATTTACGTTTATTGTCTTTCATTTTATTTATCTCATTAGCTAAGAAACCTTTCCAGCTTGGACCTACGTCATATCACTGAACTGGATAATGAAACCGTGATGGAAATTGTCAAGAGGTGCAAAAATCTTAGCTCTCTCAATCTCTGCCTGAACTGGATCATAAATGACAGGTAACCACTGTGACATCTTAAAAACAGATTCCAGAGGAAAACGTGTTCTATGTACCAAGTACTGATTATCGTTATAACAAGGCAGCTCAACTCTGAGGAAAATTTGAGGTGGCTGTGCCTTCTAAAATAAATTTGTTTAAGTTTTGAAACCACCTGAATGTATACTTTTAACCCATTCATTGCTTGTATTTGCAACAAGGTTTTTTTACGTGCTAAGATTCAGATGTTTGCCTAAACAGTTAAAATAACAGCAGTCTGCTGAATTTTTTCTAGAGACAAGGAAGAAAGAAAGAAAGAGAGAGAGAAAGAGAGAAAGAAACTATTTCAAATATGCATTCAGATTCTTTCTCAAGGATGACATTTTGTTTTTTGTGTTAATAGAATTTGTTATGAAAATGAAAAATCACCAATTGACAGTTTAATATATAGTGTAAAAATGTGTTAAATGGGTAGGTTTTTGTTTTTGTTTTTTCTTTTTTAGGGCCACACCTGTGGCATATGGAAGTTCCCAGGCTAGAGGTCAAATTGGAACTACAACTGCTGGCCTATGCCACACCCACAGCAACACGGGATTATAGCGGTGTCTGCACCCTATACCTCAGCTCCCAGCAATGTTGGATCCTTAACCCACTGAGCAAGGCCAGGGGTTGAACCTGAATCCTCATGGATGTTAGTTGGGTTCATTATAGTTGATCCACAGTGGGAATTTCTGGATAGTTTTTAAACAATAATAAACAAACTTTCTCTGAAATATTGCATGAAGGAAATAAGATGCAAGAATCCTCGAAAAGAGACTTTATAATGAAAACAACTGCAGAGTAGTACCACTCTGCTACTGCCGATAATTTAGGTGGGTTCTTAAATACAGGCCTGAGACAAAATTCTTGCCCATTAAATTTTCAAGAATAAATTTATTTGAAAAGGATCTGGTGTGTTACTGATGTGGTTCGGGTTCAGTCTCTGGCTTGGGAAATTTATCATACCACAGGTGCGGCCAAAAAAGAAGAAAAAAGTTGGGCCACCAAAAAAATTTTACTTTCAAAATAGAAAGCATCATTTCAGCTAAAATTAAAACCTATTTAGATTTAAATATTTTTTACAAATTGGAGCAGTGACTCATTAAATTTGTGTCAAATAATGCTGTAAGTTCAAGGTACTTCTCAACCCTTCATTTTTAATTTCCTCTTATACTTTAAAAATAAAATTATGCAGACTTAATTTTTCCCAAGTATGGTAAATTCTAGTGACATATTTATTAATTACCCTCATTACTGTAAATTATGTGATAGCTTTTGACTTGGCTCTTTCTCAGTAAAGTTTTTCATGAAAAATTGACTAATCCAGAATAGTCACAGTCATCATTTGTAAAAGGTGCTTAGTAATTGTCACTGTGTGGGGTATATAAAAATCTAAAGAAAATTGACGAATATTTAAAAAATTAAAATCTTTCTAATGAACATTCTCCAACTTAGTCAATTGTGTGACAACTTAAAAATAATCTTTTAAGTGTTTTTCACAACAAGTAATAAAGTACATTAAAAACATCTAGTTTTAGGTATTTAGCATTAGCTTAACATTGAGGCAAACATCTTAGTAATGCATCAGATTGAAAGCTGAAAACTATTTGTGCCACAGAGTGGTTATGAAAACAATTGCCTTTCGTTGTATAACAGCTTTTTATGTCCACGTGTAGAAGAGTCAGTACTTGGAACCTGTAGAAGTAACTATGATGCAGTCCATATATGATTATAACGGTTATCTTCTAAGTTAAACATGTTGCTTAGGTTTATATCACTTGCACAAAGACATCCAGGGATTTATCTTCTTGCTCTTCAAATGCTTGTTTAGCCATAACTGGATAGTTACAAATGAAAAAGTGGGCAGCTCTCACCTTGTCTTTCCTTCCCTTTGTTATGTTTTATGTACTAAATCTCTTGCTATTTCAGTAATTTTTTTCCCTTCTTAACTAGAATGGTTATTTGGTATTTGGTCTTAAATACATGTACTGTAGAGATTTATTTGCAAGGAATGAAAGTGTATTTTTTATGTTTTTAATGGAAAAGTTTGGATTAATTGAGAAAACATGCATTTTAATGAGGTTGAGCCGTAGAGTTTTAAAGATCAAACTCTTTAAGGTTTTAATTACACTACTTGCACTTATCCCGTGTACTGTAATAGAAGTTTCAGACATTAAAACCCACTTTGCAGTATCATCTAAATTACTCAGCTCATTGTTCTTGCCATACTCTATCACTAAGCTAAGTAATATTTGTAATTATATTGGTATAAATCTAGGACTTCCCGTCAGACTTAATTATAATTTCAGCACTTAGCTGAGATGGGTTAGTAGCCTTTCATATAGAGGGCACTGGATTGCACTAATGCATTTAGCCTATCAATTAGCGTCTGTTTTACATTTGTTCATTATTATTATCCTCTAGTAAATCAGGAAGCATTTATTAACCCCCTACTAAATACTTGGTGCTGTGTCTCAGACTGTGGGACACAGCTTCCCTGCCGCTCTCAAAGGTTACTCTCTTTAGGTGACATAAGACTTAATGAGTGAGATAATAGTGAACCTTGTAAGGATAGAGGGGAGGAAAGTAACCTTTCTTACCCAGGTAATTGATAGGCACTTTACATGTGTTCCCATTTAATCCTTTCAACATCTTTTGTTCAGTGGAAGGTCATACTATTCCTATTAAATTTAGACCATTTGTTTGACTTCTGGCTTTTCCTGTTGGATGTATTTTTCCATCTTTGCTGCAGCAAAAACTGTGTGGGGACAAACCAGAAAAAGCAAATATCTAATGAGTCAATATTCCGTTTCATAACTGGGATGCACATGCAATGGACGTTTATATATAACCTTCTTCTTTAAAAAAAAAAAAGTATCTCATTTTCTTCCATAATAAAGGTATAATAGAACCTTTAGATACTATTTTATACTTAATACCCATGAAAAGGATCTATGTTTAAGGCTGCTAGCTCCATATGTCCTTTACTATTAAAGGATTCCTCACATGAAGATATACTTTGATATGCTTCTCAGATCTTCAGATATAATATTTATCCTGGGTTTAAAAATTTTTATCAATAAACTTTTTTTGAAGTTCAAAAATTCAAAATATGTAGTAATCGAAGGTCTTTACTGTTAAGCTCATGGTACCTTTTAGCATCTTGTAGTTCTTAAATTGATCTGTGTGACTAAGACATGCTGTTCTTTATCTTTGTTTTTCTAAAAGCACTTTTTGTGTTCAGAGAGTTAAACAGCATGATATTTTCTTATATTCAGAAGGATGGTCTAGTAGTCATTTGACATTTACCATTGCTTTTAAATACAAATAAAATCCAAGTGGTTCGTGAAAAGAGGACACTGACTATTTCTATCAATGATTTAAATTAAACATCTGGTTATTATGTCTCCTCCACTTTCTCTGACTGTAAGTTTATTTGAATGTTTATTTATATTTGATATAAATCTTTTGTTATTTCACATTCAATTTGGTCTTCATTTTTTGTATATTTTGTATAGAGTCCAGAAGCAGCATGCTTTGGATATAAAAAGCAGATTTGTAAAAAACCAAATGATCCTGAGCATCTTTATAGTAATAAGCTTATAATGGCTCTTTTGGTGTTTTGGGTTTTTTGTTTGTTTGGTTGGTTGGTTGGTTGGTTTTTTTTGCCAAGAAGAATTAAATGAAATCGAACTGATTTAATAGATCTTTATAGAAGCCATTTTTTAATATTTAAGTTGGCTATCGAAGAGGGAATTAATCTCCTTATTTTCAATTTTTAATATTAGTCCCGAAAACAAAGTTCAATCATGTAACGTATATTCCCATTATTTAGTATATGATTCTTTTATTGGCAGTTGACCATGCTTGCTCATGAATTAGTAGAATATAGCAATACAAAAGAAATGAAAGATTCTCTAAGTATCCATCAGCTAACATAACAAAACATAACAAAAGCCAGGATGGTCATTAAAGCAAATTATGTTGCCATCTAGTTCAACTTGCATAGCTAGAGATTTATTCTTCATAAATCGAATGAGGAGTTCGAGTCGTGGCGCAGTGGAAGTGAATCCAACTAGGAACCATGACGTTACGGGTTTGATCCCTGGCCTCGACCAGTGGGTTAAAGATCTGGTGTTGCTGTGAGCTGTTTTGTAGGTCACAGACGCCGCTTGGATCTGGTGTTGCTGTGGCTGTGGCGTAGGCCAGCAGCTGTAGCTCCTATTAGACCTCTAGCCTGGGAACCTCTATGCCACAGGTGTGGCCCTAAAAAGCAACATAAATAAATAAATAAACAAATAAATAAAAATAAAATAAAATAAATTGACTGTATTAAATTTGTTGAACATGGATAACTAAGGACACCTTTTTTTAAGGAGTTAATTTACTGTATGAATCTTTTATTTGTGTAAAGAGGGCTACTGCATCAGTGGACACTCTAAAATTTGAGGAATCTTAAAACTTAAGACTGTCGTGACCGGTTGCTTTCAGGTATAAAATAATATTTATAGTATGTTACTATTGTGCTTTATATTTGCTAGTGTTTAGAATAGTAGCTATAAATATTTTCTCTTTAAATAAAAGTTTTGAATAACATTATTTTGAAATTGCAAACTTGGGGGCCACAGTAGAGTCCAGCCCACAAAGCTGTTTTGTTTGGCCTGTATAATATTTAAAAAATTGAATTAGTTGCCAACTTGAAAAAAATTGAGGTAGTTCCCCTAAAAATTCAGAATTTTGGCCTTCTTTGGAGAAAGTTGCAAATCTAGCAACATTGGATTCACATTTTCTCATGTCAGCAGTCTTTCCAAGATGAGTAATGGGCTTTTCTCTTTGGCCATTCTCCAGTTCCTCCACTATTCCTACCAAACATGATCTGTTCTTTTATATTATCTACCTATCCCCACTCTGTATACAAATTGAGTTCTCTTTTATTAAAATCCAGAATGTAGAGATTTTTAGGTAAAGAATTCTTACTTTAAATAAAATAGTTCTTTTTAAATTGAGTCTGATAAACTATATTAACAGATAATGGAGAGTTAATTGGTTTACCTAAATTAGTTCTTCATTATTTCAGGCCTCAGAACTTTGGCCGACAGGTCGAAGTTAGAGAGGGAGACAATTCAGCTTAAAATAAGTTAAAACGTTCATTTCATCGACTGCCTTCCAAAATAGAGAACTCACTCCAATTTAATGTTCAAATGAGAGAGTTATAAACATTTCTTGAATAGAGTGGAACTAGTATACTAAACTTAGCTCTACCTTCAAGCTTGTGATTTGAAAATGATTTCATTTGCAGTGCTTAGTATTTTTATTTATTTATTTTAATTAATGAATTTTATTACATTCATAGGTGTACAACAATCATCACAACCAAATTTTATAGCATTTCGTTTGATTCCTGCTTCCTTTGTTTATCATATTAAGAAAACTCTTAAGACTGTTCTTTCTCTTATTCAGGCATAGTCCTTTTTAGTCTTTCAGGTACACTCAGGTGGAAGGTGTAAGATGACAGTTTACTCCACTACTCCTTTTGGGGAGACTGACAGCACCCTGGTTCATGTAAAACTCAATGAGGCTTTCTATAAAGATTTTTCTAACTCCCTTGATCTTCTCTGGATGTTTATTCTGTTTCTTCTTTCAAATTTCCGTTGATTCAATAAAAAACGGTGACATTTAGAAATAAAGTTCAGCAAGGATTTGAGCAGGTGTTGGTGATATAAAATATTTGCTGAGTGCCCATTGTGTTTTATTTCCAAGAATTGTTTTGTGAACATATGCTATATATTGTATTTATAAGTGTTGGAGGACTGGGTGGATAATCTACCATCTTCCTGTGAATGTCATGTCACAGTGGACTTAGAATTTTATTTCCATTTCAATCCCCTAATATTACTTAATTCTCCTAGAGACTGAGGTTTAAAGATTGCCCAAGGGGGACAGACCTATCCATTAAATCCAGCAGGCATAGCTGAATTTGAGTTCGAGAATATTTTGTTTTCTATTAAAGTTAAGTGGTCTGGAGGAGAGAAATACTTTTCACCTTGGAGTACCGAGTGTGAAGTTTGAACAGTTTGCTTCTATAAAAGCATGAAAACTTGGAAATAAAGAGATGGCAAAAATAACGCTGCCCATTGAAGCAGCTCCGTGATGGTGTTAGAGCAGCCCTCTTCTGCTTTCAGAATGCAGAGAAGTCTGTCTGCACACTTCTCGTGCCCAATTATGTGGCCAAGCTGAATTTTAGTCATTTCTATAATTTGCTACATAGTTTTGAATATGTTCTATGATATTTATTCATATTTTTGCCAAAAGAATAAATATATTTTATTGAGTTCTGGGAGGGTTGTAGGGACAGAATGGAGTCTCTCTGAGCTAGGGACACTTGTTTGAGCTTGGCATATGTTTTGTACCCTCTTTTATAGTCGCAATTATTTGTAAGACCATCCTTAGAAGAATAGTGTGATATCAGAGTACCTACTATTCAGGCCCCAAACCACCTTCAAAAATGATGGGTTTGGTGTCCTTCTATCTTTTAGACCCTCTCCTTACAACCATGATTCTCTTGTAGTGCTGCTGAGGTCACGGTATGTATTTTCTCTCTTCTGTTTTTGAACTAAGGATAACAACAGCTAATAATAGCTGCCATATATTACAATCTGTGCCATACACTATGCGAAGTGTTCACACGTAATGTTTCATGTAATTTTTACGACAACCCTGAGGAAGAAATTAACCCTGTGTTCACATGAAGGAATTACTGTCCCACTTTTCTGCGTCTTCCAAACCCCCTCAAGCTCGAACCTCGAGGGGCTCACTGTCTCCAGTACCTTATTCTGCCTCAGACCTAGAGTGACCTAACCTCCTGATTTGCTCAGGACAGTGCCAGCCCATTGCTGTTGTTCTGGAATTCTGTCAGGTTTAGCATTTGTCCTTCTGCTCCGTTCTGTGGTCCAGAGTGCCCTGCTTTAGAGGATAAATTATCTGGCCATCCTACCTCAGACCCTGCTTGATCATTCTGAATATCATTAGAGTGTTTCCTTCGCTTTTCCTCATGGGATATCTGAAAGGTGAAAGTTTCAGATATTTTACAGCATATGAAGACCTGTGGATTTTAAAAACATCTAATTTTATAATAAAAGGCACATTTTTCTCCACAGCCCCATTTATAAATACTCTTCATTTCTTACTAAGTTCCATGAGGAGGTGTAGAAAGCACTGCCCATTTATGTGTCTTATGCCACATTGGGCTCTTGCTTGATATCAAAAAGAATTTTAAGGTGAATTTTGAATAGGTATTTATTTAAGCACATGATGACACACATTTATTTTTTTACAAATATTTTATCTATAAATGCTCTATGTCTGTTGTAACATACTATTCATTGCAGCGTAAAAGAGAATATAACTGCCATAACTAATCTGTACAGTTTTCCTAGTATATGTGACTTTCCAAGTACCTTATACTTTTCTATAAAAGGGGTTTTTCTGGCAAAATGATTTGTACATCTAACCTCAGATGAAATTCTTTGTGTATTCAAATTAAAGGAACTTTTTCATTGTTGGGTACATAGAGATATTGGATATTGGTTATGATATTGGTTCATTCCATACTTGAAATTCTGAAATATCACTTTAAATGAGATATTGATTGATATGTAACACTAAAATATTTAACCTAATAAAATCACTTTAAAGGAAGATCTATATGAAATTTTCTGTATCTCATCTATGTCAGCCTACTTTGACTCTTAACTCCAGTTCTGGAGGTGGGATGGAAACTGGATATGATGTGAATGAGTTTTTCTTATTGATTCTCTATGTTCACAATATTTTGTCTTATAGAATAATGTGAATTTTTATAATGGCCCCAGTGTATAATAGTAATTTTTAATTCCTACTTTGTCTTTCAGCAATAATGCATAAATAAACATTTCTACAAATAATGATCATTAACAAGAGCTTTAAAAAAGTTGTATTATTGGTATTCCTGGCTATGCTATTCTAAATGCTACTACTGATTTTGTGTTTGTAAGACAATATAAAAATGAGTAAATATATATATTAAGCATTTAGTTTGTGGGGTTAAAAAGTATGTTTTATATGTTATGAAATCAGAATTCATGATCAAAGTATGGAAAAGAATGGGACCTAATTTATATGATGATGAATGCAGTGCTATGCACTTACGAATTTGGGGCTGTCCTATCCTCAAACCCATTTTAAGATGCCAACAATGAACAAAACCTTCATTTATTGATGAGAATGATAATAGTTTATTGACTGGACAAATTTATCACTTCCACTCCTTTCCCCTCTCCCCAGGAGTTGTCTTATTCTTAATCCCCAACCAGAAATGGTAATTAAAATAACTCACTGTTGTCAACATTTTAAAATGTATGATAAATGAAACCCAGTAAATAGTGAAAATATGAGAAAGGTGATTAAATCTGACAATTTTCTTGTAAAAGGCTTGAGATGATAAATATCTCCTGTGATTAGTTATTAATTTAGTGCAAGAGATTTTGCTTCAGCCTAAAATATTTTATGAATAGTGGCATAAAGAAATATTTTAGAAGATAGGTACACACATGTTTAACCAGAGGAGAAATTGCTGGAACTTGATTGGTAATAATTAAAAATGGCAGACCTGACATATATGTGCCTGGGCTATTTTCTGTGTGACAGTCCTTTCAGAAAATAAAAAAGAGTACATGAAGACATGGAGACATGAAGAATGACAGAGGACTTTCAGTTGAACCTTTTTGCCTCATGAAGACAGAAAGGTTTTGTGTATATCATTCGTCAGCTGATAAAATACCTAATTTAAGGTAGTACAAAATAACTCCTTGCTTACTGAGGCTGAAAAAAGGAAACTTGTTTAATTAACAGTTGTAGTTGCACCGCTAATAATTTCCCTGAAAATGAATGGGAATTCCTTTATATTTAAAGAAAAAATGAAATAATAATGGTGGTTGTGATGAAGTGCTATATCATGGTACTATGTAGCTGGAATCCATAGCACATCACTCTATTGCATGGCTGTATAACGTTTTGTTTATGAATCTCTCTCCTTGTAAGAGGGACCTGTGGTCTTCATCTTTGGCCCTCTGCCCCAACCTCAGCCCCTGGCACTCCGCATAGAGCCCAGCTCTGAGAAGTAATTTAATACCTGCATGCTGAGAGAATTATAAATGCTACTTTTGTAGGATGTGTAAGTCTGTTTTAAAATTTGGCTTGAATTCTGGCTGAAATCCAAACAGTTGTTTCAAATACCCTCTTTCTTCCAGATTTATTTATTTCAGAATAAAGTTGATACTTAATAAAGTGAGGACTTAATGTCATTGTCTGGATTCAGATAGAACCTACTTTATGTACTGCATGCTTTTTATCTGAAAGCCAGAGCTTAATTTTTCTGAACAATACACAGGTTTTAGTGTGGCATCATTGGCGTTTGCCTTCTTAATAGAGTCTTTGGAACACTTTTAAATGAAGACCCAGAAACTTCATTTGCTTTTCATCTGTAATGATACTCTGTATTAATTGAAAAGAGGCAGAGGAGACAGTTACAGTGTTTTTTTCTGTTTCTTGGTATGAAAAGAATGGCTATATGAGAAAAAGTTTGCAAATTTTTTTTCAGTTCTTCTTGTAGCACTTTTAAGTGCTGCTCTTTAAATGTATGTTTAATATTTGGTTAATTGCTACTATGAACCTAAATATACTGATTAAGGCCAGGTTCACATTAGAACAATTATCTGGTTAATTGCTCTGGTGCAAAAATAGGCTAAAAAATCATCAGAACATCAACTTGTGAAAGCACTGGCAGGAGTTTCAAAACCACCAAGCATACCTACTGCAAATCACATCAGCAAAGCAATTAATTTAGGCTAATTGCTTTTCTGTTTGTTCAAGATGCACTTTGGAACTGTCTTTTGAAATCGTGGCAATTAAGATTAGTAAGCAATATAATTAAAGAATGTTAGAATTGTCGCTATTTTTCAAAAATAATAACTATTCCATATAGTAAACCTATATAGTCTATCTGTCACCCATATAGGACTTTGAAGTCATTAAAGCAAAATAGGAGTATTTTATGTTTCCCCTAAAAATAAATTGAGTAGATTACCTTTTGAGAACTGTAGCATGGAATTATCTTTAGTCTCTATCAGGTAGAATTATCTAGTTTCAATAATGAATACCAAGGAGACTTGTTCACATCGGAAGAGAAATGTCTAACCACCAAAGACGACATTGGCTAGTGGCATTTTCTCTAGACACATGTGTATTTGGCTTCTCATATGGTTTCTCATAACATAATCAGGATTTTTAAATGTCTTAAAAACCAGATTAGGCTAACTTCAGGTTATTGAAGTTTTCCTTTATTGAGAATTATGATTTTTGCGGCATTGATTTATCTAAAATGGAAAACTACTTGAGTTTCCAACTGTTTCTTTATGAAGCATTGTTTTAACAGATCCTCAGCTGAAAAAAAAAGTGGCAAAATTAGGAATCAGTTCTTTATTGGAAAATGAAGGAATGTCATTAATGAGGGACCTAGCCCTTGCCCACACAACTTCTCTGTTCACCATATTGTGAAACAGCAAGTAGCTCTTTCCTTCCTTTCTCTCCTTCTTTAAGGATCATTTCCTATCATGCAGTTTGTTTAGTGGCATATCCTGCCCCATGAAATTATACAAAATAAATACCTTATATTGTACTGTACTGTATTGTATTAAAGGCTGTGGTTCTTGAAATGAATTGTTTAGGTACAAATATGTTGACGAAATCTTGGTAGCATTTATCATTTTGTGACTTTCTGTGGCCATTACAAAAAATTTAGGAAGATATTCGTTAAAATTAGATTTGTGCTGTGAATTAAAGATAAATTTCAAGAGTGCCAAAACAGAATTCTACTTTTTGTTTCTTTGTAGACATAAACATTATTTTCTTTGTTTTTCTTTATTTTATTTCACTTAAATCAGTTTGAACAGATCTCTAAGCCTAGCTAAATGGCTGCATCACAAAACTAGATTTTGCTCTAGTCATTTTCATGGAGAAGAACAAAAGCGTAATTATTTTTACAATGGTATATTTTTCTTTACTTCTTTTACAAAACTTCATAGTTTCTATAAGTGCTACATATTTAATCTAGATTTCTTGGTGATGCTATTTGTTGTGGAATGTGCAATCAGAAATCTTCTAGAGATTCTCACGCTAAGTGAAGTAAGTCGGAAAGAGAAAGGCAAATACCGTATCACTTATAGCTGGAATCTAATATACAGCACAAATGAACCTTTTCACAAAAAAGAAATGCATGGACTTGGAAAACAGACTTGTGGTTTCCAAGGGGGGGACGGAGGAAATGGAATGGACTGGGAGTCTGGTGTTAATAGATGTAAACTATCGCATTTGGAATGGATAAGCAATGAGATCCTGCTGTATAGCACAAGAAACTATATCTATTCACTTGTGATGGAACATAATGGAGGATAATATTAAAAAACGTATATATATATGTGTGTGTGTGTGTGTGTGTGTCTGTGTGTGCACGTGCACATGTGTGTGCCTGGGTCACTTTGCTATACAGTAGAAAACTGACAAAACACTGTAAACTAACTATAATGGAAAAAATAAAAATCACAAAAGAAAGCTTATTGAAGGTAAAAATATCAAATCAGATGGAAAGAAATATAATGATTAGCATAAGTAGAGAAGTGTTGAGGACTCTTGGAACACAAGGATACAAAGAAGCCTAAATGATGATATCAGTCACTAGGTCTGGATGTTGCTCTTTTGAAATCTGTCATTGAAGCAGCAGAACAGTGTTAACTCTAGTTTGGGGAAAACTCAAGCCAGTACTTCTTTTTGGCCTTTAAAACATGAATTTTGCAATTATTTGTAATTGTTGAAAGACTGCATCGGTACTATAAAAATTTGTCACTATTTTGCAGACTTTAGAAGATTGCAAATTATAGCCACACATTTTCCCCATCCCTAAATGCATGCTTTTGTGCAATGGGACATTGCCTATCCTTACATCTATTTCTCTATCTCCATGGACCTGGGCTGGCTTTATGTCTTGCTCTAATTCATAGGATGTAGTGGAAATTATATTATGGGACTTCCAAGCTTTGGCTTCAAGAGGCCTTGCAGCTTTTGTTATTGCCTTTCTGGAAGCTGCCCCACCTGAAGAAGCCCAGGATGGACTCTCTGAAGATGAAGATCACATGGAGAGAGTGGTCTAGCCAAAGCCAGGGCCACTTGTCAGACATGTGAGTGAGGCCATTTTAGACCATCCAGCCTCAGTCAAGCCTTTGGATTACTGCAGTCCCATGAGTGAAGCCAGTAGAACTGCTCAGCTGAGCCCAGTCCAAAGTGGTGGTCTATGCAGTTGTGAGCAAATAAGAGCTTTTTTTTTTTTCTTTGTAAGCTGTGAAGGGATTTTGGTGTGGTTTGTTATTCAGTAAATGGTGATTGAGGCACTGACTTTGTAGCTACTCTATTTTCGAAATTTTGTTTTTATTTTTATTTATTATTATTATTATTATTATTATTATTATTATTATTATTATTATTATTTGTCTTCTTAGGGCCACACCCATGGCATATGGAGGTTCCAAGGCTAGGGGTCAAATTGGAGCTGTAGCTACTGGCCTACACCACACCCACAGCAATGCAGGGTCTGTGCTGCATCTGAAACCTATACCACAGCCTATGGCAACGCCGGATTCTTAACCCACTGAGCGAGGCCAGGGATCGAACCTGTGTCCTAATGGATGCCAGTCAGATTTGTTTCTGCTGAGCCAGAATGAGAACTCCTTTTTCTCGTATTTTATTTATTTATTTTTTTTGGATTTTGGATAAAACACTTTTCCAAAAGTGTTTTATTTACTCTCCTGTTTATAATTATCACATCAGCTCTGTGACATAGGTATCATTATGCCCTATTTTATAGATGAGGTAAAAAAAAAAAAAAGGGCTCAGCAAAGCAAAGGATCTTGCTGGTGATCACAGCTTAGTAAGAGCTCTCAGGTTTGAATGCAGAGCTTCCTGACCTCAGTCCCATTTATCAAACTGCCTCCAAAAGCTTATTCTAAGTTTAAAAATACATTTGGTTGCAATCAGCAGTTAAACCTACCGATAGAGTCTATTGAATATATATACTAGCTAAATAGCCTTATAATAAAATAAATACCATTGATTAAAATATATATTCTAATAAAAGAACATCCATTTGCTATTTCTAGTGTTACTATTTAATCTTAAGTATGCACCTAAACAATATGTGGGAAAAAGATAGCTGTTCTGGTCTCATTATGGCCTTGAGTCTGAAAGGAATAGAGTGAATGCAATAAAAATACACTTAATATAAGGCCTTGATTTTACATACATTTGCAGCCGTGTTTGGTGTTTTGTATTATTCAGGATACATCCTTTTCTACCCTATTGTCAAGTTAGGGAGAAGTGGAAAGGAGGAGACTGCCTCCTAGAAGAGTTGTGGCTGAGGCTTAATCACCATTACATTTGCCTTCAACATCTATGTTTTCTAATAGTAAGTCCTGTTAGGACATAACTTCTATGGCATAATAGTAGTAGGTACTAACACCGACAGTGGCAAAAATCCCAAAAATAGAAGTGAAAGTCTTTTCGTTTTTTGAAATCTTTTATTTTTAATTTTAACTATCACCTTAAAAACCATTCATGAATCGACTATTTAAGACTAATAGGTGATTCTGACATGTATGTTGTAGCTCTTCTTACCACTTATCATAGCAGCACACTAATCAGACCTGCCTTAGGGCTTTATTACCTGTTAAATAAAGCCTGAGAGCATTTCCTCCATGATTTATTATGATATTTTGAGAAGCCATTTCATTTGGGAAATATAGTTTTCATTTGTTTTTCTTTTAACTTGAATTTAAACTGGATTCCTATTTTTGGTTTGGACTCATCTTTTTTTTCCCGTTGGCAAATGACCGGTGTATTTTAATATGTTCATTCACAGAGAGATGAATGTTTTGTTTTTGTGTGAATATATATCTTGAGAATCTTATTTTGCATTTAGGAAGAGGAGAGAGAGGAGGTTGCATTTTTGTTTTCTTTCAGCTATACTTTACACTCAAATTACAAATTTCTTAGAATGTGACATTGATAACAGCATAGAAATTAAAAATGTATCTTGATATTTTGATTTTTCTGTAATCCAGGGCTCCTAACCAGAAGTTCAGTAAATGTATTGATTGATTAGATGGCAATCAAATCTAGTAAACATAAGCTTATGTTCAAGGTAAAAGAAGAAAATGGACTGTTCAAGTTGGTCAGGAAACAGAGCAAATCAAAATAAGTCATTCAAAATAGTCAAGTTCCTTTTATGAGTGTAGACATAGCCTTTTAAAATGTTTTATAAAAGCAATTGAAGAGTTAAAGAGACACACATTGAATTCTCTAACAGAGAATTATGTGGTTTATGTGTGAGGTACATGGATATAATTTTAGTCGGATAACATGTTGACCTTACTGGATTAAAACAAACAAACAAAAACTGAATGAAGACAAGGGAAGAAAAACCCTGGAGAAACATGGTATCCTTGTGGCAGCAATTTATTTGGAAAGGGGATGACAGCATATGTCAAGACAATGCCCTGGTTTTCTTCATTAAATTTAGTAATGAATTTGGAAAAAAAAAAAGTTTTCTGTAGCATTTTTTCCCTGCAAATTAATAGACCTTTGTGGAATAAATGTCTTCAAAGAAATACATATTACTTTCCATACAGTTAATGTTTTGGGTATTATGGTCTTACTGGAATTAGAAATATTTAGTAATTTATATCTTTAAATAGGTATGCATCTTCTCTTTTGATTCCAAGATTTTTCTTTCACAAATTTATTCCCAGTACTGAGATATCATTATGTTATAGAGAAGTTTTTTTTTTTTTTCTTGGTGATAGCTTTGGCAGCCATCCATCTCCAAGTACAATGGAACATGTAAAAAGCAGTGAGGCTTGTTAGATGGGGAGACGTATAAAGTATCCCTAGGCAGGCTCTGACAAACATGTAGACATCTACACAGACATTGCTGCTATTTGATGGTTGTCTCCCATTTGAAATGGAGACATTAAAGAGGCACAAGATCACAGTAACTTCACACTCGTTGCTTATTGTATGCACGTATATTTTACTTGTGATTCTTTCGCCACTGACAGTATTTTTCTAATGTTTGATCGAACTTGTCACTTTTAGTCGTACATCACATTGCAATCCTCTAAATAGGTTCTGTATATGCACACTTGTTTGGTAAAGAATTCAGAATTCGTGGTGATCCACACTGATGAGCTTGGGAGTATGTATGGGGGAGAACCTGGGATAGTAATTCAAGGTGGCAGGACATCTAATGTGCACCTCTCTGTTTTTAACCCTCCCCTTAGCATTGATTTCACTTCTTTGTTGGGAGAATGGTGTTCTTTAGACATTTAGGTGGAACAAACTGCCTAGGGTTAAACCTGGGCTATGGCTAATCTTCATTGCAGTTCATCCTCAGGCAGGTAATCAAACTGTACACATGGAACTCCCTTGTGCTGCAGTGGGTTAAGGATCTGGTGTTATCACTGCAGTGACTGCCTTGGCGAGGGTTCTATCCCTGGCTCAGGAACTTCTACATGCTGTGGGTGCACGTGGGTGTAGCCAAAAAACAAAATAAAAGCGTACATGTGTTATTTTGAAAGTTCTATTAAAGTGATTGTTTAAAAGTGCCAATAATATAGAGAGAAAAATTCCAGAATATGCCAAAATTATATTCTAATCATCAGTATCGAGGTACAGTCATTTATTTTAAGAATCACATTTGCAAGCTAGGTCCATTTAAAATAACTATCGTTTCAGTGTACAAGTAATTTTCTTAGTGGCATCACTTTTTAAAAAAAATTTGAAAAGAGTAGACACATCCAATTGGGCTTTAAGTATTTGTACAAGTGAAACTTATTTTCAAAGACTTCACAGCAACTTTCACAAAAACTTTCGATTTTGGTTTTTTTTTTTTTTTTTTTTTTTGGATCTCTTTAGTTCTGTACCTGAGGTATGTGGAAGCTCCCAGGCTAGGGGTGAAATTGGAGCTGCAGCTGCGAGCCTACACCACAGCCACAGCAATGTGGTATCTGAGCTGTGTCTGCAGCTTATACCACAGCTCATGGCAATGCCAGATCCTTAACCCACTAAGTGGGTCAGGGATCAAACCCATATCCTCATGGATACTAGTGGGGTTCATTACTGCTGGGCCATGATGTGAACTCCAACTTTCTATTATAAGGGCAACATGGAGGGGATTTTTGTTTAACTTCTGTTTTAGTTGCTGTGACTGCTTTTGACATTCACATTATGGCATTCATTCTGACATGCAAACCACTGACTTTGGGATTCAGCTCTGAAGCACTCTCCCAGGTGCTTGGACATGTTGTTTGGTCTCCCCCAGGAATAATAGGGCGATTTCTAAATGAGACATCATTGTTTTCCCATAAGCCTTTGTAAAAGGAGTCTTTTTTCCCCTTTCTGACCCATTGATTCTCAGGAAATTTCCCCCCTTTATTTTGTCTTCTTTCTGTACTTAAAGCCATAGTCTGTTTTACTTTTTTGTATTACTTTTTTGTAAATGTATTCTTTGATGACATTTTCTCGGGTAATTTTCCCCCCTTTAACTTGGATCTTCTTCCATTCCTTAAATCTGTATACTGTTTTCTTTTATTGTTGTCAGTGTCGCTGATGACATTTTCATCTGATTCTTGACATATTCATTTTATAATACATGGCATTGTATGGAGTTTTGGGTCAGTGACATTTTGGCAAACACTTGCCAGTGGCTACCAGAGAAGGTCATTTAGACTCAGAGCAATGAAATAAATTACCCTGAAAGGTTTCTCTGCAATACTAATGAATAGGGCTTGCAGGGGACTGTAGGGGTCTGAGGTCCTTTGTGTTGTTTTTATTGTTGTTGTTCTTCCAGACTTTATCATTGTCACTCACTATATAACCTTGGTAAACTTATTTAAGATCTCTTTTATAAGATCGGGGTAATGAGAACCTATCTTAGTGAAATGTTTGGAGGCTTAATCATGTTTCAAAAGCACCTTGAGTATGAATCATTAGTTCATTATTAGAATGGTGGCTTGGGTGGTACCATCCATCATCGATGCTTTATCATCATTGTAGCCTCATGGTTTCCTGCAAACTGACAGCAAAGGTCTTAAATCAAACGTTTTAAAGACACTAGCAGGTTCTTGAAGGTTACTTATTGCTTATTGTAGGGTAACACTGAAGTGTTCACAATTTTCTGAAGAAAATAAGACAATCAGTGTGTACTCATTATTATATATTTTCATAAATGTCTCTTTATTTTCAGAATAAATGGGTGAAGTGTTTTCAGATTCATCAATACAGATTTTTTTTAAAGTGATCCCTGCTTCTGTTTCCATAAAGTAAAATTCCTTACTGTATAGCTACTTTACCTTTGTGAAATGTTTTTTCTCTTGCAGTTTTCATCCAAATATATTTTAATAAGTTACACTTTTCTCAATATACTTTAACATCATCTGTACACACACATATTCACATACGTTTGTTGGACTAGACAAGGAGATTAAATGAAGTTCAGGATATCCCAGGAAGCATATTTCTAGTTTAGCTGAGGAAACGTAATGATGGAAAATTAAGGAAATTAACTATTTACTTGTTTTTTATATGTAATTCTGAGTTTGACATATTATAAGAATCATAGGGTTTGATGTAAATTAGTTTCAGAGGATGATTAATTTAACCTTCTACCTACAAGCTGTTGGCTCTTCATCTATTGCATATACATAGTTCTTTTTTGTTTTCTTCCCATCTTCCTACCACTTTTTCCTTCATCTGTCATCTGGGTCTATTTAGTTACCATATTAAATTGCACTCTACCTGACATTCAAATTGCGTCTTATAACTAAAAGATCAGCACTTTCTGAAAGTATTTAAAAATCAGATTGCTTGTACTCAGTTAAAAAAAAAAAAAACACTACAACACATCCCAGAACTTTAGAACTTGGACAGGTCTTTGAGAGGTTTTCAAATGCAGAGATGTCTCCCTGGAGCATGTGTTTTGCAGGAGCGGACTGGGGATGACACAGCACACTGCCAGGGGGCAAAGTGCTAGGGGGAAGGCTGCACATGCTGAGTTCTCTTTGCTCTGTTTTGCTCTGTTTTTCCAGCCCTGTGGCTGGCAGGTTTATTAAAATGCTAATGGTGTTCATTCTCTTTTTATTGGCAGCTCTCCAGATTTGATTATTGATATATCTGAATAACAGTGAAATACAACATCAGAGTGTCACTTGACTCTTTTCCTTAGATTTTTGTCAGTAGAAATATAAATACCACAGTGTCAGAGGGATCATACTGTACTTTTTTGTCTGTATGGAAGTGAAATGTTATAAGAGCACTGTCACCGGTTTGGAAATGAACTTTTATTGGGATAGTAAGGGGTCTCCTGTGGATTCCATCCTTAGTTGAGTGTGCTATCCAACTCTGAGGAATAACTGTATTTCTAGTAATGAGTGCCTGAGTGTGTTTGTGGGTTTTCATTGCTGTTCTTTCTTTCTGGGCCTTGGTATTTCACATCTAGTACAAACTCTCCAATGTGCATACTAGTAAACTGCAAAGTAATCCACCTGTGACTGGCAAGGAATTGAGGAGCTGTCATGTTCCTACCTCCTCATTCTGAGAATTTTAACCACAAACCCTTGGGATTAAAAAAGACTACTGAGAACAGCCCCTGTAACACCTTCACTGTGCTGTTTTGAAACTCAGGCTCAGAGATCATCTGTGACTTGTCCAGTTTCACACGGCTTGTTAGTGGGGAAGGTGGAGCCTGAATGCTACTTCTCCTTGGCTCTTGGGCTGCTGTGTCCCACTTTGCTGAGCTTCTCTGTCTCATCTTTCATCACTCGCCACTTATTTGCCTCCTACACTTGTTTTCTTTCATGGCCTAGAATGGACTGGAGGATCTCTGGATTGTGCTCACTTGTATTTCTTTTATGCCCCTTTGGCAAAGCAACACCATACACACAAGGAGGTTTTTCGTAAAATATAGTAAACATTAAAAAAATGGAGACTAAAATCTCAGTATCTAAGCATTTCCATTGTTGACATGGAACACTGTGTGTACTGTTTTGCAGTCTGTTTATGTCAACAATGTATTATGGATTTGTTTTTATTTTAATAAATATAGATCTGTGTCACCACTTCGCATGGATTTATGGTAGGATATTAGCAAATTTACTTAACCCATCTCTTATTGATAGACATTCTAATTATATCCGGTTTTTACGCTTATGAATTCTTTGAGCTATATCTTTGTATATTTATAATTTTTGTCTCCTTAGGGTTAAAGTCTTGGCATGGAATTTCTATATCTAAGGGTATATATGTAAACTTTTAATACATCTTGCTTAATTCCCTATAGAAGATTATATCAGTGTGTAAATCTATGGAGAAGAGTATTTGTTTCTCCATACCTTTGCCAGCTCTGGGTGTGAGAAGCAACTATTTTGGAGCATTGAGAGATGACTTTAACCTAACTGAAAAAACCTGTGATAAATTATTTAGGCACATGTATTTCCCACTAAGCGTCAGTGATGGCATTGTAGTTATGAGCACAGGATCTGAAGCCAGACAGTCTGGATTTGAATCCTAGCTCTGCCACTTTCTGCTTGTTTGTCACAAGGCAAGTTATTTAACTGCCCTCTGTTTTATCTTCTTATCTGTAAAATGAGGATTGCAATAGTATTTACTTCATGAAGTTTTTGTCTGATTTAAATGTGATTATACATGTAAAGCCCTTAGGATGGTTTCTTTCACATAGTGAGCTACTCAATGCATGCCATCCATAATAATAATTATTATTATTACTGTCAGTGAGCATTTGATTTCTCTGTACAGTTTATGGTACACAATGTTGGAATGTGAGGTTTGAAAACAAACTCGGGGAGTTCCCGTCGTGGCGCAGTGGTTAACGAATCCGACTAGGAACCATGAGGTTGCGGGTTCGGTCCCTGCCCTTGCTCAGTGGGTTAAGGGTCCCGCGTTGCCGTGAGCTGTGGTGTAGGTTGCAGACGCGGCTCGGATCCCGCGTTGCTGTGGCTCTGGTGTAGGCCGGTGGCTACAGCTCCGATTCGACCCCTAGCCTGGGAACATCCATATGCCGCGGGAGCGGCCCAAGAAATAGCAAAAATACACACACACACACAAAAACAAAAAACAAACAAACAAAAAAACTCGGGACACAGGTATCCCGGTGATCAAAAAACCCACGATATACCAGAAGAAAAAAGGTATAAGTTAATAAAAAGTTACATAATCAGGTTAAATAACAACACATATAGTACATCATGAGAACAGACATGAACTCAAACATTGTTAATTACCCAGTGCTGTACTCGTGAAAGGGGGGTGAAGAGCAGTACCAAAGTTCGCTCTACTGTTTTGTATTCTTTTCTTCCAACAGGACCAACTCCTCTTGTGATTTAGGGTGATCTTATATCTCAATTGGTGCCACACAGTCCTGGTTTGTGTCAGGCCTAATTTCATGGTTGGATGATAAATTGTATGGTCACCTTTTTTCCGACTGATATCTTTCTGTGGATATCATGGTAATGAGGATGTGAGGTCAAATTCTTGCTTTGGCCTGGGAGCTATTTTGACTAATATTTTTGCTTATTTGTTCTGTTTTGAATCAATTTAATAGTTTAATTTAGAGGACCATCTTATTTCCAGGTGCTCAGGGGAAAACTCATTCTTATCTATCACTTACTGTTTACAAATGTTAGAAGGGAAACTCTAGGAAATAGTTTATTGCCAGGTTATGATGATCTAGCATGTTGCATCATGGTACCCATGGAGACTTTATTTTTCTGAAACCAAAGGAAGGAATATTTCAGGGTGAATTATGGCAGTTAGGTAGACAATTTTAAATTGATAAATAAAATAAATCCATTCTTCCCTAGAGTTCTAAGATACTATTTTGCACATAAGTGTGCTTGTAATGCTAAACACATTTTCAGCAATGTGTAGTTCTCCACATCTTCAGTACATGTTTTAAAAAATGTTTTAATTTCCTGCATTATTGACACCATAGCCTATTTCCCAATATTTGATTGTCACTTGAACCTTCTTATCTGCTTTCCTTGCCATTGATATTACACTAATACTTTTTTTTTGTCTTTTTGCCTTTTCTAGGGCCACTTCCCGAGGCATATGGAGGTTCCTAGGCTAGGGGTCTAATCGGAGCTATAGCCACCGGCCTACAGCCGCGTCTGTGACCCACACCATAGCTCACGGCAACACCGGATCCTTAACCCACTGAGCAAGGCCAGGGATTGAACCTGCAACCTCATGGTAACTAGTCGGATTCGTTAACCACTGACCCACAATGGGAACTCGGTCACACTAATACATTTAAAGGATTGAAAGTTTAGGGTTTCATTTTGTTTTGTTTTTTGACTTCAAACAAAAGGAATTTGTCCTCTCTCAGCTCTAGAGGCTAGAAGTCTGAGATCAAGGTGCTGGCAGTCCGTGCTTCCTCTGAAGGTTCAAAGAAAGAAGTATTCCTTGACTCCTCCTAGCTTCTCGTGGTTGCTGGCAGTCTTTGGCATTCCTTGGCTGGCAGCTGCATTGCTCCAATCCCTGTCTCATTCGCTGTGTGATGTTGTCCCATGTGTGTCTCTGTAGTCAAATTTCTCTTGTCTTATAAAGACGCCAGTCTCTGGATTAATTCAGTTTGACTTCATTTTAACTTGCTTACATTGTCAAAGACCCTTTATTTACTTACAGTTGGAAGTGATGGCATTTATAAATCCTTCATTTGATCTCTTCCAACTACCAGCTTTGCTGAGATCAGAATCAGTGGTGAATTTTCCATAAATTCCTTCTGTTGTCTTTTCTACTTTGTGGCTATTGATATCTAAGAAGCAATGGAATCTGAAGTTGGAGCAGGTGAAGTGCAGGGCAAGAGGGAGCTGGGGTCTGTCTCCTCCTGGACAAAGTGGACTTCATGCTGTTCCTGTGTGTGAGTCCAGCTGGCTCCTTGATGGAATGGGCGAGGCCATACCTCCCCTCAAAAGTTTAGTTTCTGAATGATGAATAAATGGTAAGGAAGAATATAAAGGAATAGAAGTTGACTCTAAGATGAGCCCTGGCAAAAATGAAATATTTTAAGTTCTTTCATTATAACCATCTCAATTAAATGTTATCAAATGTTAGAGGAAGAGGCTTGTCGCATTTGAATTCATTGTGTAGAAAATTCATGGTCTGAATCATAAAAGGTCTAGATGACTTTTTTCTGATCTAGATGAGAACATTGAAATATTATAATATTAGTGTTGGATTCCATGTAATTTGTATTCCTTTTTTTTGGAGGGAGAGCATTTATTATCTGCCAGGCACTGTTTTTAGTGCTGGCAATACATAGTTGAATAAGAAATGGTGTCCGCCTCCTGGGGGTGGGAAGAGACTTATAAGACCAGTGAAAAGCACTAGAACTTTAAAACCTCCCTGTATATTATTATAGCATAACAGCAGAAACTACTATTACTTATATAGCACCGACTCTGCTAGCTGCTATTCTATGTGCTTTGCATATAGTAAATTTTTAACAACCCTGTGAGGTAGGTACTGTTGTCATTCCCATCTTTCAAATGAGGGAACCAAGGCACAAGAGATTAAGTAAGCTGTCCAGTGTCATGTAAGTAAAATACAGTTTTCCATTCCAGGTGAACTCTTCAGGGAAGCAGAATTCACATGTCTCTATTTTGTGTCTGATAAACATTATGAGCTGTAGTTGCTTGTGTGATCCAAGAATTTGTGAGAGTATGATTTTGTATATTTATCATTTATTTACTTACCAGATATTTATTAAACATTTACCATGACCGAGCATTTGGAGTAGGGCAGCGAGCAGAACCATCATATTCCCCCTCTTCACGAAGGTGATAATTAGCAACACTCGGCTCTAACATAATCAAGGGATTTCTGGATAATTGTATAATACTTTCACTACTTTTCATTTTCATCATTTCTGTTCATTCCTTTTAGCTCTGTTGAGCACACTCGGAAACCCCATTTACTATTCCTATAACTGAGGGAATTAATGGTCCCCAATTTGCACGAGTAGACAGTTTTTAATTACTGTACATTCCATTTTGTGTAACCTGAACTTTTACATTTGGTACATTGACTTCCTGAAACTGCTGTTTATATTCCAAATTTCATTGCTCTAGCTGATGAAAGGTAGTCTGTGGCTCTCACTTAGATTTTCTAACTTATTTTCGGTGATGAATAGGGATATAATGTTTAACTAAAATTCCTATTGCGTTTTAAGCACTGGAGCTAATATCCTCCATTTTAAGAACTGGAAAATGAGTAAGCTTTTCCTGTCGAAATGAGAAGATAATTCTGGGTCCCGAGTTAATTTATCATTGCTTGGCGGTGTGACTGTTTGCCAGCCACTGCAGCTGGCGGGAAAGAGTCCGACTTCTATGGAGACTTTGGGAGGCTATTGGGTAGCTACTTGTGTTAAGAACTCACCCACTGGTTGAGTTTGCATTGTTTTTTTCTTTCAGCATACTATGCTTCTCTCCCCAAGCTCTTGCAGAGAGACAATCAGTTCTGCACTGTCTGGGCTGCTGAAAAAGAAATCTCCTTCTCCCACCTCTCCTTCAGGGACCTAACGTTTCCTGATGTGGAGGCAAAAAAGTTTAGGGGCTGGCTGACCTTCACCTGAGACCCAGACACAGGGTAGAAGAAAAGCTGGTTGCTCTTAGGTAAGGGAAACGGCCTCCTTTACAGCCTCAGCCAGGAGTCCTCTGGGACAACTGACTGGCAGCTGACTTTTCCTCAAGACCCCTGGCAAGACGCTCACCTCCCTGCTGAATTATGTGGGCATGAGCAAGACATTCCTTCAGGACCGCAGGTAGGGATTTTATCATTATTATTTTTAGATCAGGAATAAACCTCTCTTTGCTCCTGCCATCCCTCCATCTGTCCCAAATAACATCTTAATTTATTTTTTTTCTTGGACTTTGAGATTTGTTTTCAGGATTTTTTTTTATCCTCATGTAGAGGGACTCCCTTAAGTATGTGAAAAAAGACTTTCCTCTGGGATTTTTGTCTTTAATTTGGACATTAAACTAAATGGAACATAATTTATGAAAAACTATTTTTCTTATTGATGGCTCATTTTTCCCTGGTAGAATACCAACCCAATTTTACTCTGCATTCTCAGAGCTAGTGACTGAGATCTTTCTTCCTCTCCTCTTTATTTCAGAAGTAAGTAGTGGTTTGTCTAATTACTGTACTGTAGTTACAATTATAGAGAAAAGGTCAGTCTAGTCATTGCCAATTAAAGTAGGAAAAAGCTGCATTTATAACCACTAAGAGCCATTATGTCAATTTAATGCTGTTCATCAGTGCGTAACCCGTTTTCTAGGATATATAAATCTAATCTTGGTATTATAGTACACTCACCCTATTAAAGGCCTTTGGTGCTGTGGAGAAGAGATTATTGCAAGTGACTTATATTAATTGTACACCCTTTCACTGTGTTTCATCATAGATTTTAGGATCTGGACTTTATAAAACCTGGTCGCCATAATGAATAGGAATAGGCACTCCCTGTCCCTGGTTGACCTTTTTATTTTTAATTATTTGAAAAAATAAAGTAACTTGTGATTTAGGTTTTCTAGCTTTTTTCAGTGACTAACATGGATATAATGCTTAACTAGAATTCTCATTGCCATTATGTTTCATCTTATGTATAAGAAAAATCTATAAACTTTTACGATCTTTTTTTTACTGCTTTTTAAAAAAATTACAAATTGATTTACAGTGTTGTGCCAATCCCTCCTATAAAGTGACCCAGTCATTCACACACACACACACACACACACACACACACACACACACACGTGTATATATATACATGTTTCTATATTCATTCTTTTTCTCTTATCATCCCCCATCATGGTTCTATCCCAAGAGACTGGGCACAATTCCCTGTGCTGTACAGTAGGACCTCATTGCCCATCCGTTCTAAATGTAATAGTTTGCATCTACCAACTTTTACTCTCTTAATGAGAAAATAATCCTGGGATTTAAGTTAATTTGTCATTGCTATTTTCACTTCTGTATCTTCGTATGTTATTGAGAGATTTTTAACATCATGGATTGAGTACAAGTCAAGAAAATATGATTGAAAAAATATTTGTGTTAATTCCATCTCTTATGAGAAGTCTGAACACTTCTCATTATATTTATATGCTGTGCAGGGTATATCATCTATCACCAGGTTTTTGCAAATCTGAAAGGTTGTCCTCCTAAGTAAATGTTTTGTTTTAGTAGTTTTTTGAATAAAATTGCATAGTATTTTGAATCAGAAAAGGGAGGGTAGGAAAGTTGGGTTTGTCTGGCTGAGACTGTGAAGGATATGAGAACATACCTTTATTGTATTTCAGAGTAGATTTCTCTATTCAGACTAAGCGTCTGTGATATTGATCAAGGATATTCTGATCTTTATTCTCTGTGACTTTATAAATCTAGAAGATGGGATTGATAATTGAAATACCGCTATGTACTTACTAGGGACCTTCCTATTATGTCGGTTCCTTTTCCTTTGTCCCCTCAAGGTTCAAGGTTATACCTTCTTTGAAGCTCCTCCCAGCTGTATTTGCTTCTTTCAGTGTCTTCTACACGCAGGAGAAAATGTAAAACTGAGTAGAATTACCATGGCTTTCTTTTCTTGTTTTATCTCTTAGGAGCTTTTGTCTTAAATGCCCAAATCTGAATATGTCCTAGTTGATTACAGTTAACCTCTCCACTGAGCCTACTTTGCTCTTAATCAAACTGGGGCTGAAATATCCCAGTTTTCTACACAAGGACTGTTTTCCTCATCCTCTAGAAATCAAAGTTTTGATTGAAATGATTTATGGTCTTTAATCTTTGGTCTATACTCTATTAATGCTTGAGTAATAATACCAGCGACTGCAACAATCCTCCTCACCCCCAACACACACACAGACATCATTTGAAGTTGGGTTGGTTGTTATTGCTTTATAGTTACAGTTATATTTGTGGAGTTTGTAATATCTTTAAATATTGTAAAAATAGGACTTCCTATTTGCTTAAGCCTCTCTTTTTTGATGTTTATAGTTTTCTAAAAACTCTATAATAGGACCTATATATTTCATATTAAATTTAGTTTTATGTATCTGGCGATTTTATTGCTATAGTGAATGGTGTCAATTTAATGTTTTTAAATTGATTATTATTGGTAAACGAGAGTACACTTTTTATACATTTTAAACATGCTTGTGTATCTAAATTTTGTCATTGACCATTTTTCTGATTTTACATAGTTTCTAGTAGTTTGATAGTTGATTCTCTTGGGTCTTAAAGGTAGATAGTCACACCATCTGAAAATAATGATAAATTTACCCTCTTTTCTAAGATTTTGCCTTTTATTTATTCATATATTTGATTGTATTTTATAGAATGTCAAGAGGCAGGTTATAGTCCTTAAAGCTTAATTTTAAGAAATCTACTGCTTGTTTTTCCTGTAAACTTCCTCTGTCCTCTTTTTTAAAAGCAGATATAGTAAATGAAACAAAATGGCAACAAATATTAATGGGAAATAACCTGTATCTGAGTATTTAGGGTTGAAGAGTGACTTATAGGAGTAACTGGTGCATTCATTTTACTTAATAATGAACATTTAAAAAAATAAACTGAGTTATACTTTTGTTTTTGGCTCCTATCAGTTATAAATGTATTAGCTTTCAGAGATTTTTTTCTTTTATCTTTTCTTTTTCTTAGGTAGCTGCATTTCTTTGGTTCTTCTCAAACAGTGTCATATAATTATTTTATAATAGCATACTGAAACTAATAATGCATCTATACTTTTTAGGGGATTTTTTTTTGGTAAGTAAAATCAAAGTTGAATTCACTGGTTTTTGTCAGACTGTTCCTAAAACTCTGTAGAACACAGCAAACATGATCTTTCAAATAAAAAAAGTGTTGCATTGGGTTTTGCTGCAGCATTTTTTTCTTAAAGCAAACCTTTCTTTAAGAGATACCTTGACATATTTCCATGACTAGATCTATATAAAACATACTTTATAGTAGTGATTCATAATTTTAGAATTTTTGTTCACAGAATGTATTTCAATGACTGTAAATTGCACCACAAAATGAATTATTTGGAATGGAAAAATATTTTGGAAAGAAGCCTTTCCCCCTTCATTTATTTATTTTAAAAAATTCCCTTAATTATCTCACATTTGTATGTTGTCTTTAGCTTACTCTTTTTCCCAAGTTTGTTCAGTGCCATTCATAGGAACACATGAAGTGAAAAATCAAATACTACATGATGCGTATTATCAGATGGTGGATATTTGCATACCTAACAGCTAGATCTAACTCTTATGTTTCAAATCATTAAAAAAGTAGATTTATTGAAACTCTTGGTTTTTTAACTTGAATAACAAATCATTTCAGGAATGCTTAAAATAAAATGATATAATTTAAATTTAAAAGATTGTTATTTAGTCATTTATATAACTAATTATACTGGTCCCTACTATTTAAAATTTCTTTGGTATCTGTTTGCCATGCAAAAGAGCCAACATGTACGTTAGAACAAATTATTATTCTTGGAACTTCAGATTAGAGCAGAAGTGCTGCTATTATTTTTTTGTTTTGTGATATGTAAAGCTAGAAGTATATTTTAAGAAAAACTCCATTTTAGATAGAATCATAAAATAATTCTTAAAACCTGTTTTATGAACAGATGAAAACTTGTTGATAAGTGTTTTTATAACAACACATTTATAATTTCTCTAAGTGAGGAAAAACAAACAATAGGGGTTGATTCAGAGGGAGATGCTAAGCTGTCTGCAAGCTTTGATACTTTATCTACTCCAGAAATTTTTAAATTCCCAAGTTGTGAGAACTGCAACAGTAAAACTATTCTTTTTTTTTTTTAATTTAGTATAGTATGTCTAGAATATACAAATTGGGTTTTCTTAACTAGAACCACAGTAATGTATATTTCTCCAGAAATTATTTATTGATATCAAGTACATAGATTTTGTTCCATGAATATTAGTTTTATTAAATTAGTTGACCACCAGCTATTTAGAAGAAAGTGGCAAATTTAGGTTGATTTTCTTATTAAGTCTGAAGGGAGGCCTGACTTCTTGTTTATCTCAGACCTATCTTGCTTAAATTTATGGAAATCATTGGCTTTTGGATTCCAGTCTTTGGTTTCTTACTTTCAGAGCAGTCTAGGGGTATTGCGGTCATGCCTGATTTCTCTGGTTGTTGGTTCTATGGGTAAATCTCCATATTTCCTCTCCTCCCCCCTTTTTTCCATCTTCTTTATTCTTGTCCTTTGGCTTCTTTTTTCCTCTCCCCCTGCCCACCCCAGCTCTCTCATTTCATCTTTGAGATTACCTGTAATCCTTTCTATACCATTTTTTTCTTCTTTCATCTCTTGATTTTCCCAACTCTATCTCTTTATTATTCCTCTCTCTTGTCTTCCATTCTTCCATTTTGAAGTCAGTCTTGTCTTCCAAATTGAAGATTACATCTCTGGTTTGGTAGAAGATGGATCACAGTAGAGTAATTCACTTGTAATAGGTCTTAGGCTGACATTCACCTGATGTACTAGTTAGATTTGACTGTGGGCCTCAGGGCTATGTAGGAGCTCCTGCACAGCTCAGAGAAGGAAACATTGCCTTCAAGAAGAAAATTTTATGAGTTGACTGGGCCCTGGACAACTATGTAGGACATAATACCAATGTCAGAGGTATTTGAGTGCTTTGGATTTTAATTAATTAATTAATTAATTAATTTTATTTATTTTGTCTTTTGTCTTTTTGAGGGCCGCACCTGCGACATATAGAGGTTCCCAGGCTAGGGGTTGAATCGGAGCTACAGCTGCCAGCCTAGGTCTCAGCCCCAGCAAGGCCAAATCTGCACTGCATCTTTGACCTACACCACAGCTCACGTAACGCTGGGTCCTTAAGCCACTGAGCGAGGCCAAGGATTGAACCCGCAACCCCATGGTTCCTAGTTGGATTCATTTCCGCTGACCCATGAGAGGAACTCCTTGGATTTTTAAAAAAAGTTTTAAATACATTTTTACATAGTAATTAATCATCTGTAGACAGTCCTGCCACTAGTGGAATTGAGTGTTCTTGTGAATTTTACCCTTTATCAGAGGATGGTCCTGAGTTGGAATAAAGCTTTGTGTTCAAGAAGGCAAGGTAGTCCTTGATGTTTTTTCAGTGAAATTTCTTAACTTTTAGTCATAGTTGCGATGGCCCCTGGATCAAGTGGGTGAACTGTGGGTTACCACCTATTAGATCAGCAGTGTAGATGTTGACTTCCACAATAAAGGACTGCTTTATCTTAAATTTTTATTTCATTAATACTTATACCTCCAAAAAGATCTTCAGAAATGTTAGGTTTTTTTGTATCCTATCAACTCTGCAATGTATGTAGGGCAAATAAAGTATACTGAATGGAAAAACTGAAGTTCAAAGGAATAACTTATTTAGTGTTATCCAGTTAGTTGGTGCCAGAATTATATTTGAATTCAGTTCATTGCCTTGTATCAGAATGCTTCCTACTTGTTGACTAGTAATTTCAAAATAGTAATATAGGAATTTCTTATTTAGATACGCATTTCAAGATTCAACTTATATGCTACCTACCACTTCAGGATTGCCAAACAAAATATAGGATGCCTAGTTCAATATGAAATACAGATCAAAAACAACAAATACTTTTTAGTATGAATATGTCTCTTGCAATGTTTGTATTTTCGTTTGCTAAATCTAGTACTCTATACCATTTCCAGGGGTATTTTCCAAATACTCTTTTCCAGAACAGAGGAAGCTCTGATCTCCCTGAATTCCAGGATTTTTGTTTTCTCTCTATGGTACTTTGTATTTCATTTTACTTCTTTGTAAAGCCGACTCTTCGTTTCTATGAGACTGAAAGCTCCTGGAGTAGAGGTATTTCTTTTTCAAAACATTGGTGTTTCATTCATTGAAAACTGAGTCTTAAATCCATTGTCCTACTGAGCTCTATTAGAGCCTCAGAAAAATATTTAAAAATGTGAGTCCTTATGTACACTTATCAAAATAGTCTCTTACATTTTGTATCAAGTGGAAAAAGTTGACAAAAGTTCTATAAAAAAAAGTCAACAAAAGTTATGTGACTGTGGATAAAGAATATTGTCCCATCTGTTGGCCACCATGTTTGACCCTTATAAGCCTTTCTGCTGGGGAACAGCCTGCTTCATGGCCTGGGAGCTGATTGGGAATGACAATTGCTGTTGCACACTTAATACAGGATCATAAAACAAAAAACAATGAATATCTTTGTTTCAAATTTTGGTATTTTGTTTATCATGGAATTTTGCATTAATTTTTATTTTTTTTAAGTATTGCATCAAACAATTTTTCTGATTGCTAAGTATTTTTGGTACCTCTTTAAATCTGATGTTTCTGGTTGAATCATTTGAGAGAATACAATGAGTTGTTTTAGTATCTGCTCATGCTTTTATATCTTACTCACCTATAGATTTAGTTTCATAGATGACCGTGAATATAAAATCTTTAGTACTTATCAAGTCTAAACTCTTTTCTCATGGCTGAAGAAACTGATCATTGTAGCAAAGCTGAGACTAGATTTCCTTCTCACTGTGGTTTTGGCTGACCGTTTAGGCTTCCCTATGGAAGAATGCATCATTTAAGTCAGACATTTTTTTTTTCTCCTATGATATTAAAGTTTCTGAGGATAAAGAGTGTAATTGGAGCATATTGTATTCATTACTGGAGGCAGAAACGCACATTGTTCATTCCTCGATCACATATTTTAAAAGTCTCCCAGGTTTCTCGCAGAGGAAAAAAATATGTAAGTGGAAACATAGGTGTCCTTATTTAAATTGCTTTTCCACTTTGCATAATGGAGAGATCAGTTTTGATTTTTATGGGTAACATTTGAGCCTAGGTCACAGTTACTTTCTCAAAAAGTTCCACTGTCGTAATTATCTGTCTTAGCCAAGTTTCTTTTAGGTGTCTACAGAGGCTCTGCTCTTCCTAGGACTGCCCTCTTGACTTCTGATTTGGGAATTAAGATTTTGATAGAAACCTTATCTCACCTTCCTCTGTAGCTTGCTTCATTAGAGCTGATAAAGTAAGATCCACAGCAAATACAGAATGCTGAAGGTATGACAGACAACCTGGTACAAATCTTTTAGGAGACAAGCTAAGAGTTTGATTGACAGATTGTCCTGTAATTTTGTGAAGCAAAGAGAATTTTCTTTATTAACCAGTGAGACAGATGGGCTAAAGTTTGATGGGCTAAGTTTAGTTCGGCTTGTATTTTGATGATTTTTTTCTTTTTATAGAAAGTAAGGCGAGCAGATAGAGTTTTTCCAATGTGAGCGATGAGGCAACTACTATGTAAAATACTGTAATTGAAGTTCTTACTCTAAGAAAGTTCAAAAGATTTAGAAAGGGAAAAAAGGGGACCTTACGTTGAGAACTTCGACAGACTATTACATTAAAGCTATAGGCTTCACAAGAGAAGCTTATGGTACATTCCTTTAATAGGCATTCTGAGAAGGACAGATTAGTTAATACAGCAGCCATAAGGAATGAGGAGCCCACTTAAAAACTAAGGTTGTCTGATTAATCAATGATGCTAAAATCATTGTGTGAAAGTTGTTGGGGAAAAAGTTTTGTGACCCCAAAGATTAATTGTGAAGGGTATAAGTTACCTTTGCAATGCTATAATCCTGCAGACATTACTGTAATCAAGTAATCAGTAGTAACCACCAATAACAGGGAGAATTGGGCATTATATACCTTTAGGCGTGATCCTGTGGAAGTCTGATAGAGGAGAGAGGGTATAGCAAATGGGAGGGCAGGATGCTGCTGCCTTAGCAAATATTTATTCTGTTCTCATTTCATCCTGGATCCTTCATCAGGCTTCATTTTCTTGTAGGGAAAATAGAGTCTTAGGGGTGGCAGGAATAACTGACTCTCCAGTAGTTTTCTAGATCTTTGGTTGATGGCATGAACCCTATAACAAGTCTTTATGACTTTTGAAGCTTGAAAACCAGGTTGTTGCAACTCAAAAGCCTGGGTTTATGAAACTCGAAGGAGAGTTTGATGATCATTTTCCTGAGATTCCTTCTCTAAGGCGATGGAGTGGATTGTCCTAGCCACTTGGACTGGAGGAAGGCATGGCATACCAGAAACTGAGCTGAAAGAGGGCAACTCCTGTTCCTGTGTCCTGCTACAATGATAACAAACCGAAAGGAACTCCAGTTATCTTAGAGGGCATGAATTAAAATAATCCTCACTTAAATGGGATTTGTAAATCCCTTTTTTTTTTTTTTTTTTGGTGCCAAAGAGGTGACAATTTAATTCAGATTCTAAGATTCTGGTTGCTTTGGTGATAAGAGGCTTAATAGCTTATTCTTACTGCTGCTATCTTTGTGCATTTCTCTCTCAGTGTTGATAATGATTGTCTCCAAATTGTAAATAACGTTTTTGTAAGGCAACAGAGATGTAGCGCTATATTCTGTAGAGGTGCTTTCTTTGTCCTTTAAAAATAGTCTTTGGAAGCTGAGGCACCTAAAGTTCTGATTTTAAATAACCCTTTTAAAACTGACCTCTCTGTTTTTTAGACTAATTCTCTTTATCTGGTAAGTCACTTTACTTATTTGCCCAACTGCATCTAAAAAATATAACCTGGAAGTTCCTGTTGTGGCTTAGTGGTAATGAGCCCAACTAGCATCCATGAGGATGTGGGTTTGATCCCCGGCCTCGCTCACTGGGTGAAGGATCTGGCGTTGCCATGAGCTGTGGTGTAGGTTGTAGATGCAGCTCTGATCCCGAGTTGCTGTGGCTGTGGTGTAGGCTGGCAGCTGTAGCTCGAGGTCAACCCCAGCCTTGGAACTTCCATATGCTGCAGGTGCAGCTCTCAAAAAAAAAAAAAAAAAAAAAAAAAAAGGCAAAAAAAATATATATAACCTGTTTTATATCCTTGACTTCTTCATAGTAATAAACATCATAAGACACTTCTTAACTTTTGTGTTAGTGAATGAAAGTAGTGGGAGAATGAAGGAAACTGATGTGTTAGTAAGTGTTTACTTAGGGGGAGTTAGTATGTGTTTAATTAGGGAAATTTTAAAATAAGCTGGTTTGGTGGGGAGATAAATGAAACTTATCTTGACCTATCTGAAGTCAGATTATACAAACTTCAAAGTTCTGTCTACCTCTGACAGTTCAGAGAGAGGGGATCTGAGATTCTGGAGGCTTTTTTTTTTTTTTTTTTGTCTTTTTGCCATTTCTAGGGCCACTCCTGTGGCACATCGAGGTTCCCAGGCTAGGGGTCGAATCAGAGCTGTAGCCACCAGCCTACGCCAGAGCCACGGCAACGCAGAATCCGAGCCGCATCTGCAAACTACACCACAGCTCACGGCAACACCGGGTCCTTAACCCACTGAGCAAGGGCAGGGACCGAACCCACAACCTCATGATTCCTAGTCAGATTCGTTAACCACTGAGCCACGACGGGAACTCCTGGAGGCCTTTTAAAGGAGAAGTCTCCTTGTTGCCAGGTGATCCCTACTCATTTGCTTTCATTAAGTTGATAGTTTTGTTCTTGATGTATTTATCCTACAATTATATCTTAATGTACAATATCAGTATTAGAAAATGACTTGTCAAGTAAACTTCATGCATGCTTTTAAATCATAAATTATGTTTCTCAAGTAATCATTGGCATGTGTCATAAATCAGAATTCATCAAAGTACAGGAAAACTTGTGTCCTATTGTACTATTAAAAAAAAACTTTTGTGCAGCTGATAATGAAGCAATTGTTTTCACTATTTAATGCCATTAATTTCTTGGCTCTGGTGGGTTTAGACTGAAAATACCTAATTCAAAAACATTATGTTTAAAGTGTTATTGTGCTTTTCTATCACATTTGCATTTTTAAAGTTTAAAAAATTATTGAGACTAACTAAATTACTTAAATATTAAACATTTATTTTCAGTATATATGGAGATTTAGAGTCATAAGCTCTATTTTACCAGTTACACCAGGTAAAACAGGCCAAGTAAAAGATTTTGTCAGTTTCATTCCTATTATGATTTAATTTAGTTTGAGAATTTCAGTAGATTATTTGGGTTAAGAAAGCTTCTGATAAGAAAAAGTATGCAAAATTTATTAGACATACTGTATGTGTAGTGTTTATGAAATAGTTTAAAATATATTGGCAGTACAGAATTACTGGGTACAGTTTTTTTTGCCTATAGCAATCAACTATACGATGATGAGAAACGTTGGAATGCTTGGTATATCTTTGAAAAGTCCATATATCTGCATAAGTCTGTATCCTTGGCGAGTTGCCAAATTCATGCATCACTATATTTTAATATAATTTTATTCTTATATCAGATTTTTAAATAGTTTAGCTGTGGGAAATTGCTTTCTCCAGTTGAAAGATGATTAAATGAGGGCCTTTTTATGTTAGAAGTAATTCTGGTATATTTATATTACCATGAGTATACATAAATCTAAGCCCAAATGATTTAACATTGATTATATCATTTTGGATTCATATAGGATTAGCTTATTAAACACCTTTTAAAGATCACTTTCCTTAATAGCACATGCATTAACTTTTGAAGTCATAAGAGTATAATCACATGGACTAGATTACATTACTCTGATGAAGTAGAGTTTCCCTTGTTTGAGAAATGGTTCAAATAAAAAAAGTTTTAATTTTGGATTCTTTTAATTTAGTCTGAGTGTGTTGGAAATACCAATGAATTATAAAGCAAACAGGTTTACAGGGATATCACACACGGTTTTTGTCATCTCAGAGATGGGGAATGTTCCTTCTTCTTCAACCTTTTGGAAAAGTTTAAGAAGGATGGGTATAAGTTCTTTTTTGTATGGTTGTAGAATTCACATGTGAAGCCATCTGGTCCTGAACTTTGTAAGGAGTGTTTTTTTTTTTTTTATTACATATTCAATTTCATTTCTAGTGATCGGTCTGTTCAATTGATCTGTTTCTCCTTGATTCAGTTTTGGTGGACTGTTTGTCTTCAGAAAGTTGTCCATTTCTTCTAGGTTATCGAATTTGTTGGGATATAATTGTTCATGGTATTCTCTTATGGTTTTTTTTTTTTTTTTGTATTTCTGCAGTATCTGTTGAGATTTCTCCTTTTTCATTTCTTACTTTGAGTTCTTCCTCTCTTCTTCTTGGTGATTCTGGCCAGAGGTTTGTCAATTTTTTGTTTCCCCTTTCAAAGAAACAGCACTTGGTTTATTGATTGTTTTTTGAATCTCTATTTTATTGATTTCATAATCTGATTTTTATGATTTCCTTCCTTCTGCTGACTTTAGGGTTTTTTTCTCCTTTTTCTAATTTTCTGAGGTGGTAGATTAAGCTGTTGATTTGAGTTTTATCTTCTTTTCAGAGGAAGACACGTACCTCTATGAACTTCCCTCTAAGAACTGCTTTTGTGGCATCCCATGATTTTTCTATGTTTTTCCTTATTATTTGTCTTGAGGTGTTTTTTAATTTCCGTTTTGATTTTCTCATTGACCCATTGGTTTTTTTAGTAGCATGTTGTTTATCCTTCATGTGGCCAGTTTTTTCTCATTTCTTTTCCTGTGGTAGATTTCTAGTTTCATGCCATTGTGATCAGAGAAGATGCTTGAAATAATTTTCATACTCTTAAATTTGTTGAGGTTAGCTTTGTGCCTCAGTGTGTGATCAGTCCTTGAGAATGTTCCATGTGCACTTGAAAAAAGTGTATATCCTGGGTTTTTTTTTTTTTTGGATCTAATGTCCTGAAAATATCAATTATGTGTAACTGTTGTATTGTGTCATTTAAGGGTCTCTATTACGTTATTGATTTTCTATCTGGAGGATCCGTCTATTGATGTGAGTGGGGTTTTAAAATCTCCTACTATTATTGTATTCCCACCGATTTCTCCTGCTTTCCTATCATTTCCATTTGCAGAAATATCTTTTTCCATCCCCTCACTTCAATTTATATATGTCCTTTGCCCTAAGGTGAGTATCTTGTAGATAGCATATTGTAGAGTCTTGTATTTTTATCCTACATGACATTCTGTGTCTTTTGATTGGAGCATTCAGTCCATTGACATTTAAGGTAAGTATTGATAAATATGTATTTACTGCCATTTTGAACCTTTTTTCCAGTTGATTCTGGAAAAAATTTCTCCTTTTTTTGTTTCTTTTTTGTTGTTGTTGTTGGATGATCCTTTTATTTTATATTTATGTCCTCTTCTTTTTAGTTTTTGTCAGTGTATCATTTGGTTTTAATTTGTGGTTGCCCTATTTTTCAAGTGTGTTAACAGCTTCCTATATCTGCTTCTTACTCTAGTCTAATTCGCATATAGGCTCAAGCACATTATTAAAAACAAAAAAGAGTCTAGATTTTCTTGCTTTCCTTCTCTACATTTTATGATTTCGAGTTCCTTTTTTTAACATCTTCATGTTTATCCTTTTGCTGTTCCTTGTATTTATTGTTGCTTTTGCACTAGTTTTGTTTTGTTTTGTTTTGTTTTGTTTTTCCTTTTAGATCTGTATCCTGGCTTATTTATGTGAACTTTCCAATTGTGACTTCCCCCATCCTATTTCTTCTTACTGCTTTTTTATTTAGCAGAGCCCTTCCAGTATGTCTTTTAGAATGGGTTTAGTATTGCTGTACTCTTTCAGTTTTTGTTTGTTGAAGAAATTCTGTATTTCTTCTTCTATTTTAAATGCTATTCTTTCTGGGTAGAGTATTCTAGGCTTCAGATTTTTCCCTTTATGAACTTTGAATATCTTGCCACTCTCTTCTGCCCTGAAGTGTTTCTTTAGAGAAATCAGCTGATAGCCTTAAGGGGGTTCCCCTATAATTAAATCTTTATTTTTCTCTTGCTGCCTTTAGAATCCTCTCTTTATTTTTAACTTTTGTCATTTTTATTATAATATATCTTGGTGTGAACCTCTGGGTTCAACTTGTTTGGGGCCCTCTGTGCTTCCTGTCTCTTGGTATTTCCTTTAGATTTGGAAAGTTTTCAGCCGTAATTTCTTCAAATGTATTTTCAATCCCCTTTCCTCTTTCTTCTCCTTCTGGAATCCCTATTATGTGAAAATTGGCCCATTTTCTATTATCCAATTGATCTCTTATATTGCTTTCATGGTTTTTCATTTGGGTTTCTGTCTGCTATCCTGATTGGATAATTTCCATTATTCTATCTTCCAAATCACTAATTCGTTCCTCTTCATTATTCATTCTGCTCTTTAGTGACTTTTACTCAGTTTGCATCTCAGCAAATGAATTTTCTTATTTTTCTTGGCTCTTCCATCTATCTTTTAGTTCCTTTCTAAAGTAATCTGCATTACTGTTCTTATCCACTCTTGACTTTTTCATATTTGCTCTTAAGTCCTTCAGTATTTTCCCTATCTCCTTTTCGAATTTGGTGTCTGTTAGAATGTAGAGGTCTGTTTCATTGTTTGCTTCTTCAGGGGAATTTTCCTGTGCTTTTAGCTTGGAATAGTTCCTGAGCTTCTTCATTTTGCTTCTATTTTTCTTATCCTCTGAGTTTAGGGAAAACAATCACTGTAGTCTCAGAGTCCTATTTATATGCAAGAGTGCCCCTGGGTATTTTGTGAGGACTTACCATTTATTTCTGGCATAAAGGCTGCTTTTGGTTTGGATGCTTGCTGTCTCTTTCCTCAGTGTGTGCAGAATGTTATCCCCTTGATAGGGTGCTTGTGCATGCGTCCAAGGAGATGGCTGCAATGGGCAGAGCTAGCAGCCAATGCCTGGTTGCTAGGCCCTTGACAGTGGCAAGGACACGTTGGAAGGTCACGCATGCTTCTCTCAGTTGTAGGGCCCTGGGAAGTAGGAGTGACCTTCAGGCAGGTGTAGGTGGCATCTGGAGCATTCAACAGTGGTAATGGCCAGGTGTGTGTGTTCCCAAGGGAGTAAGAGCTACAATGGATGGTGCTCAGTTGCAGTGCTTTCCTCTGTGCTGATATCTGAAGTGACTGGGGTCGCAAATGATTCCTGTTCATGGACCCCTTAGTGATGGTGGTCCACACTCACCTCTGGAGTCTGAGATGAGTGCAATGATTTGCACCCCTGCTGCCTGTAGGCCATGCAAGTCGTGCCTGTTGCATTTAGCCCATGCAATACACACCTAATTGCCCATAGCCCGGCCTTCTAGGAGTCCATGCCTGTGCAGAGAAAGATATTTCTATGGCTATTCACCCCTCCTTCTCTTACCCTCCTCACCAATGGCACTTTGGTTTTCCTGTGGGCCCAGACCTCCTCCTGGCTCCCTTCGCCTCTGCACTCTACTTCCCAGCTCTTGGCACACCACTCCCTAGCCCCTCTGGCTGTCTCCACACAGCCAACCCTAGTCCTCTCCCTGGAACCGACCTTCTGAGCCTGAGTCTCAGCCTCCAGTCCCCTTCCAAGTATCTCAGGCTGTGGTGTTCTGGGAGTTGGTACTGATGATCTGTGTGGCTCTCTCCCTGCTTTGCCTCCCCTCAGTGCAGCTGCTATCCTTTCCTCTGAGGCTTTGAGGTCCCTCCGTCTTGGCTGATCTCCCCATCAATTAGGTGGCTTCCAGGGTGTGGGTTCCTTTCCTCTTTCACAGCTTCCTCTCAGGAATGCTATTCCTGTTCTGATATCTTTTTTTTCTCTCACTCCCCCCCCCCCCCGCTTTTGTTTTACCCAGTTATGTGGAGGGTTTCTTTTTGGAGGTTTAAGGTCTTCTGCCAGCATTCAGTAGTTGGTCTCTACTAATTGTTCTACATGTAGTTTGTTTATTTGTTTGTTTGCTGTGTTGGTGGGAGAAGGTGAGTGCCACCTCTTATTCCTCTGCTGTCTTAATCCCATCCCTCCCAATTAGTTTTTAAATGCAATGATTAGTATTACTTATTAGTATTACCTATATAGGCTCCAGGGGAAGAATCAGTTAACAAATTGATATATATTTATAAACATACATCATTTTAGGACAGCGGTTCTCTTGTGAATGCCAGGGTACTGCTGCTTTGAATTTATTTAAGGAAATAGTAAAGAGCATCTGGAAATTCGAGCCCAACTGATTTACTGTTTACTGTGTTGTATCGGGTCTGTACAGATTTAGCTCATTAAACACCTTTTAAGAATCTCCTTTTGTTGGAAATAGAGTGGGAAAAAATTCCCCAAACAGTCTTTGAAAAATTACTGTTTGCAAAAAAGATTACAGGGGAAGTACAACACTGAATTCAAAATAATTATAATTAGAGTGTAGCTTCTTATAGTTTCTAAAGTGCCAGTGCAAAAATGATAAGAATAGAGGGAGGGAATATTTTTAGTGTAGACAGATTAATGCCAACTTAAGTAATTTAGAATGTGTTTGTATTTTTTTGTATTTGTACATGCTTGTCTTCTTACTCATTCTGCTAGCAGGTGAAACGTAGAATTTTACGTGTCGGAGATTTAAAGGTAAATGTAACAGCTCCTGCTCTGTAAGAGCTGACATTGTGGTAGGAGAAAAGAATTTTTAAACAAATAATTAAAGTGCATGAGGTAAATGGAAAATATTGAACTATGTTAATGTACACCGGAGGGCAGGTGAATCGCCTCAGCCTGGGATGAATGGTGAGGTCAGAAATGTTTCATGGAGTTGTGGTGCCCAGACACTGAATGCTTTCATGCAGGCATAATGACTGGAAAGATGAGATAGGGACACTGGAGGAATATGGTACTTGTGTGTACAGGCCTGGAGGCATAAAACCACAAATAGTTGGAAATTGCTGGAACGTTTGATTTGAGGGTAAAGGAGTTGAAAGTGATTGTGGAAACGCAAACAAGTTTCAAGTAGGTCATATGGTGACTTAGATGCCATCTGGAGGTATTTGGAAATTCCTTCTGAGGGTTCTCGTTGTCTTCAGATTAATTAGAGGAGTCACCTGATCAGATCTGTTTTTAGAAATAGAACTTATATAGGTATATGGAAAGAAATGATTGGAAAGAGGAAGGACGAGTGCCTTTTTTCATTAAGAAAATATTGATTGGTTCCTAAATGGCTTCAGCATGATTCGAGACGCTGGAGTTACAAAGCAAAGAAAACCTGGCCTGGCTCTGTTCACAGAATAACAGGCAAATAGACGTTCAACACATCAGAATGTAGTGTGGAAAGAACTATTGTCATAGCAGTCATTTTGATAAAAGGAGAAAGAATGTGAGAAACTGCCAGGTCTGTGTTTGTGTCAAGGGTAGGAGGTCAGGGGAGTCAATCTAAAGGTTTTTGACACTAAGAAGGCAGGAACACTTGACCTGTGACCTAGAAGCTGAGTGGACCTTTGTCAAGTAGCTGAGCCATTCTGCCAGGTAAATAATCCACTCTGGGTAGACAGAACTAGACCACAGGAGGGAACACCAGATCTGGAGGAATAGAGGTAGTTCATTGTTCCTAGTGCATAAAGGATAGAAGATGAAATAGAGAAATAGACAGGGCCACCCTGAAGAAGACTGACTAGAGAAGTGACATCATCACATTTCCATGTTAGGACAAATAGGAGAAGTTCAAGATTACGATTCAGGAAAATTGATGAAAGGAGACAATTTGGGTGGTCCAGGTAAGAGATGATGACACCTAGACTTAAATCAGGAATAGGGAGAAAGGATTAGGGAAAATAAATTTATGAATTAGTAGATGGAATTAATGAGTCTTGCCATCTGATTTAATGTGGGGAGTGAAAAAAAGGATGGCTCATGTTTCTTGTGCATGTAGTTGGGTGGTGCCATTCACTGAATAAGGTGAATTTTTGTGGGATATCCTTGAGTTTATATCTACTTTACTACTGAATACAATGGGTAGAATTTGGGAGAGAAATTGGAGCCATGTTTTGGGAGATGTCAGTACCCTTCAGTAGCTGTTAGAGGAGCCTCAGGTGTGGATATGCTCTCCTAAGGTTACTGTAGTATAACGATCCAGTTGTAACCTCAGCGAACACCATGGATAACAGGTGGGGAGAAAAAGATGAAACTCCAGAGAAAATGAAAAAGAGGAATCAGAGTTTTTACTTGAAACCAAAAGGAAGAGAAAATTTCAAGACGAAGGTGTCAGATGCCTTAGACATAGTAAAGGACTATGGAAAGGCCTTTGGATTTAGCATTTGGGATGATCTTGATGACTGTAGGGAAAACTGGTTTAGTAAAGTGATGGGAAGCAAAACCCAGGTGATAGTAGATTGAGGAGTTTGGTTTACTTTTTTTTTTTTTTTAAGGTGGCTTAGACTTGAACTTGTTGAGAGGCTGAAACAAACATGTTAAGAGATGGAGAGATATTTGAGTGCGTGGAGGGGGAAATTCGTGGAAGGAGATCTAAGAGGAATTCAGGGGACATGGTTAGGGATAAGGGAATGTCAGGAGGAATTAACCTTGAGAAGGAGAGATTGATCTCCTTTAGTTCTGAGAGTAGGGGATGGATGCTGATTAAACATTTGTAGGGTTTGTGGAGTAGAAGAAGTTGAATGAGTTACATGCTTGATGGCCCCTAATTGTTATTTGAAGCCAAACAAGTTCTGAGATAAAAGCCTGAGGCAATGAAGGAATTGGGGAAGGCCCTTGGGACCAGAGCTAAAATTTGGAAAAGCTGCTGCAGAAGTGGCAGAGGGAGCTGACCAGCAGAATGTAGAAATTGCTGAGTGGTTTTGAGAACTTGGAAACCATAAATTTGTAGTGGCACTAGTCCACACAATTGTTGTACTTCCTCTAGCAGAATTCTGCTGCCCAGTTACGAAAACTCAAAAAAATATTGATTGAAACTGAATCTGGAGCTGCTGTGAACCTAGTAGGGTATAAGACAGCTATCAAATTCCATAAATTCATATTTGTAGATGACAGTGTAGATTCAGTGACTCTGTGAATTCTAAAATTAGTAAATGCGGTACTTCAGGTGCTAAAAGGACATACTTTGTTTCTTATGTATTGTTTTCTATTTAGAATATCCTCACTTAAACCCTAGATCACTGCACATGCCCCTTCTCTCCCCACTTTCTCTAGCATGTACACACACACTCACACATTCACACACACTCTGATATGGTCTTAATTCTTCCAGCTCCTATTTTATACATGGAAGCTTCCTTATTTCAATCAGATTATTTAATCTGAGGGTTAAAGATTTCTAAATTGGTTCTGTAAGACTACAGATTTCTTCCTTGATGAATGATATCCTTTTAACAGAGATACATGCTTATTCCTTTTTTTTAATTTTTATTTTTTCCATTATAGCTGGTTTACAGAGTTCTGTCAATTTTCTACTGTACAGCAAGATGACCCAGTTACACATACATGTATACATTCCTTTTTCTCACATTGTCATGCTCCATAATAAGCAACTAGATATAGTTACCAGTGCTATACAGCAGGATCTCGTTGCTTATCCATTCCAAAGGGAATAGTTTGCATCTGTTAACCCCCAATTCCCAATCCTTCTCACTCCCTTCCCCTACCCTTTGGCAACCATAAGTCTGTTGTCCACATCCATGATTTTCTTTGCTGTGGAAAAGTTCATTTGTGCCGTATATTAGATTCCAGATATAAGTGATATCATATGGTATTTGTCTTTCTCTTTCTGACTTACTTCACTTAGTATGAGAGTCTCTAGTTCCATCCATTTAGCTGCAAATGGTATTATTTTGTTCTTTTTTATGACTGAGTAGTATTCCATTGTATATATATACACCACATCCTCTTAATCCAGTCATCTGTCAATGGACATTTACATGCTTATTCCTAATGCGTTAGTAAATCTGAGGCATTCTTACCTCAAAGTCTAGCTCTTGTGTGACCATCTCCAAAACTTGCCTCAGGTCTTTTCCCCCTTTGGTAGGCTACCTGATCTCCTCTGCCTGCCTGTTCTAGTAGCCTCTTTTCCATACCTTGTCTATAAAGCAAATGTCACAGAATTGCATAGTTTTTTCCAGACACTTTTGAGTCCTGTGAATGCAGGGACTGTCTTACTTGTGTATTTCCAGTGTCTCCCTGTTGCCTTGCACAAATTAGAAACTAAATCAGCAGTAAATAAATAATAATGGCCTGAATAAAATCTGGTAATAGATGCATGGATGACTCATTACCTCCTCCATGTGAAGGCCATGAGTGAGAGAGAGGAAAGATAAAACGTTATCTGTGCGTAGCTATTACTTCTCTTTGCCTCTTCTCCCTGTGGCAGTTCCTCTGTTTTACCTTTGCAATTCAAGAGGAGGTGTTTACTTATCTATCTGATATCCAGCCCAGGTATGTTAGGCATTGGAATAGTATGAAAGCATAAAATTGCATACACTCCCAAAGCCCACACAAAATCTTCTACCAAAATTATTGTTAATTAAAAAAAAATTCTGAGAGTTTTAAATTTTCTTTTATTCTCTGTGCTTATGTTCTATGAATAATGCATATTTAGAGTAAAGCTAATAAAAAATTAGCCAGACATATCAGGAAGACAGAGAAAATGGAAAAGAAGTAAAGGTTTTCTGTAAATGTTCATAATCTTAATGTTTGCCATCCAAATCATATTCTCTTTGCTTGACCTCTTTTCGCTTTTTCTCACAAGACCCTTTCCCTCAGTTAGATAGAGTCTTTTTAAAAAAACAACTCTGGACAAGTTCCTTAATAATACATTATCTTGCCAATAGTCTTCTTGTCCTTTTGACTTTGAATCTTTAAATGATCTTTGTATATAAACATCCTAGTCCTGAGAACATTTATGGGAAGTGACCAAAAAAAAAAAAAAGCTCAAAGACTCTACAGAAATAAGACAAAGTAATCATTATAATTCAAGTAGGAAGCACTTATAAATAGTTTTAATAGCTGTGGGATGTTTATCTTAGAAGGGTTGTACCCATGTCATCAGTAGTCTAGGCATAGATAGTATATTTCTTAGCAACTCATCCAGTTCTCACTGGACCTAAAGTTAACTGTGCTACTACTTTTTTTCCCATCATTTGAAGTTTCACACTGTTCAACAGATACTATATAAAATAAATGTATAAGTGGCCATGTTAGACTATTTAATTTGAGGAAGAGGGGCGCTACTAAGATACCTGTCCAGGAATTTTGGTTAGTGCGTTTTCTGAAGTAGATATTTGTTGGGCGGTGATCAGTTCTAGAATAATTTAATATTCTCATCCGTGTGCAGATATCGTCTATGGTAGCTTTTTCAAAAGAGCCATGCCACTTTGTTCTCATGCATGGTTACCAGCAGGTGATCATGATCGGTTTTTAAAGACACAGAGGTTATGGGTGATGGTCCTGACTTTGTGACTATGAGTGATGAGGAGATGGGGAGCTACAGGCCCTTATGTGGAGGGAAAGAGCAGGGAGGGAGCTTTTCCAGATAATGCAGAACGGAGAGCAGTGGCTGATCCTCATTCTCTCCCACCACACAAAACAGCCTTAGGTTATATCACGTGTGGACAGCCAGTTTCCATAGAGTATACTTATGAGAAATTACACTGAACATAATTATCCTTCTTTAAAAATGACAGACATTTCACAGTTTTTCCATATTTCATGATTTAACATGATTTTCATCATTAAAGGAGATGTATTTAGCTCATAGTTTCTGTTAAGGGCAATTTTTATAATACTACAAGTTAACATGGAATTTCTGGGGATTCTTGTTTTTTAATTTTTGTTATTTTTTTGTTTAAGTGATTAGATGATGTTATCTGATCACCAAAATCAGTTTCTTGGAATTTAAAGTAAACGTGACCTTTTATTTCCCCTTTGGATGTATATATTTCTTTATATATATATATATATATATATATATATATATATATATACATACATATATATATATAATCTTAAGTTAGAGTTTTTAAATAATAAGTTAAAACCTGATATCAGAACAACATCAACAGCCCTGGATTCATTAACTTTTCTTTCTGTGGCGTATTAAGAAAAAATGGAATGATCAAAATAATTTTTTTATACTAATTTAGAAACAGGAGGGCTCCCCTGGAGTTTATACCACATTCCTAATAACCACTCACAGAAACTTCTGGCATTATCAAGTCCCCTAAGTTTTCACTAGATTGGGCTCTATTCACAGTGCAAATTTGGTATCATTATAAACTTTTCTTCTGAGGGATCAGTTTTATATATATATATATATATATACATATATGAGTATTGTACTACTAAATACTAATTGTGCATGTTTGCATAGATTGGCTGCAGCAATTTTTGTAGCTACTTCTTTGATCATAGTCCTTCATGCCATATTGCTTGGCTGGGCAAGAAAAACTAGTTCTCATATTCACAGTCCGCTTTAGGACATGAAAAACCATTGTTTAGACTTGATTACAGCATACCAAGAGACATATTACTGAAACTTGCTGTCACTTCAACTTAGTGGTTTTGGATCTGATATAGGAATACTTTTTTTTTTTTTTTTCACATTTAGCGAGCTTAAAAGCCCGTTTTCCTTTTTGTGAGAGTGAATGAAACTTATTCAGAGGAAATGAATGATTCAAGAAACATTAGCTAGTAGTGATTTGAATTAGTTCTAGAGTTAAGCTCATAAATAGATTTAGGAGGGTCTTTCCATATTCAAATGTAAGAGATTTAACTTAGCTGCAATGTTTTTCTTTTTCTTATCCATGTATACCATACACATTTAGAGATACAAATGAAATGTTTTCTTCAAAAGTAATCTTATTTTTTTCTTCCTTATTTTGAAATAGCAATTGTTGCTCATTGATGATTCAACTACCCCTATCCTTGCCATGCTTACAAAGAACTGTGTTGAGGCATTGACAACTGGATGGTGTGAGAGGAAAAAGTGAATATTTTAGGACTTCTTTGTCTCCATCCTGCTGCCTCCTAAAATATTAATCTAAATATTTCTTTTTCTAAGAGATCAGAGATGGTCAACTTATTATAGAAATTCAAATGATTGACTGAAGAGGAAATAACTATCTTATTTATCTATCCCTGATTCCAATAAACCCCAAATTCAAAATGGAGAAGAAGAAAAAAAAAAAAAGCCAAATGCAAATGTCACCTACAAAATAAAGATCGTTTTACCCCCCTCCTGTCTCTGGTTTTCTCAAAATCCCACATGTAGCTAAGTTCCTTGCTATTTAGTCAGAAGGAAATTTTTTAGAGTGTAAAGAATTGTTAAGGAGATAGACAGTCGAAAAACCTAGATTTGTTCACTTCACTACTCGTGAGTGCTTAAGGCATTAGCTGAGACCCCAATCTCTTGCAATCATGCTTTGAATCTCAAGGATGCGTGAAGTTAGCCAAGTCCCTTTTCTCACCAAGATCCAGATGCCTGTATAATTCTTACCCTTTTGAATGTCAGGGTAAAATTACCAGGAATAAAAATAGCACATCGTGAGTAAGTGTTCTCTTGACTCCCACCTTCGCTCCTACTCCTTACTGAAACTCTTCTTTTAAACATGAAGGAGCTGTTTCAAGGACTGGTTTGTGGGGGTCTTAGCTCCCCTCAGAACCACCACCAGCTTTCTCACATACCATACAAAAGCCATGAGCCAGCTGTATAAACACACTGGTGAGATGATTTCCATAGATACTCCCCCACCATCTGATTGACACCCCCAAACCCCTTTTCTAATGACATTCTGAAGCTGCCACTAAATATATGGAGTATATTATGTGGTTGCTGATCTTTTTAAATCTGTATTTTTCTGATCACAAAGCATTATTCTGGACTGTAAGAGAAAGCAATAATATTTTCTATCTAAACATATAACAGCAAAAAATATGCTGTGACTATGAAAATATAAATTCATGAAATACTTTTCTAGAGTCATAGCAGCTTTTTTTTTTTTTTTTTTTGATCAATAAGGAAGAGAAAAGGAAGGAAATCTAGTGGAGGCGTGATGTGTAGCAGAACTGGGAAGGGTAAGGAACCATGATCTGAGAATTTCAAAGAAGAAGCTGCCAACCTGTGGGTGATTTCAGGAGCCAGGAGGCTGTTGGAATTAGGATTGGAAATCAATGGTTACATCAATATAGTACACATCTTACACATACGTATGGTTTAAAAATCTACTCTTTCGTGGAGAACTTCCAGTATTTACTCTTGTCACAGTGTTAGTCTACTGTGGTGCCTCTGTGGATACAATGTGCTTTTCTTTTCTTCACTGTGCTGTGCCAGGCACTCCTTGGAAAGAGAACTCTGCTATTATCTTAGAAAGAGTGGCGACAGTTCAGTTTTGTGGTTTGAGGGAAAAATTAGTTGCATTTTTTATTTGTAATTTTCTGAAATTACATCTATCTGTTACTTTTAAATTTATGGGTAGACACACAAGTATGCCCCAGTTTAAGAAAACCTGATGTATTAAGTTATAGAATTAAAAATAAGACAAATTTAAGAAGGGGTTATTTTCATTGTAAAATAATTTGTTTTTGTAAAACAAACAAAAAAAAAAGGATTTGTTCTTTGACTTTGCTGATACATTTTCTATATTTATTACTACATGTGTGTTCATATACTTGCCTCCAATTCTAATTTTGAGATGAAATGAAAGGTTTTTCTTCTTACGTATAATTTCCCTTAGTTGACTATTATGGTCATGTAACAAATACTAGAGGTTTTTCCATTAGACTTGGTCTTAAGATTGCTTTTTATTGTTTTTTTTTTTGCCATTTTTGGAAAAAATGAAGTTAGATCTTTGGGCTTTTCTAAATAATGGTTATATATTTTCCAAATGGCTAATAAAGGCAGCCAATGTTTACTGATAGTGTTTATCTTCATAGTAATAGGACATTATAAGTGATTTAAAAAGGTATATTCTTCAAAGAGTATGGAACCATTAATAGGGCAGCCAGTATTTACTAAGTACCTGTTATGTTTTGGACTTCTGCTAAACCTTTTACAGATGCCAACTCATTTGACTCTCATTTTAACTGATAAGGAAAAGGTAACATAAAAATTTAAATGCCTTCGACCTGTAAGAATAGACAGCATTCAAGCTGAGATATTTGACTCTTAACACCTAAGCATTTTTCACTCTTCTTTGTTCTCTTCCTCTTCCTTTTCTTTCCCTTATTTTCATTTGCTGTATACAGACCACTCCCTTTTCCTTCTTTTCTCCTCACACTTCCCATTTCTTTCTTTCTCCCTCTCTTCCATCAAATCTCTATACACACTGTAAGGATTACTGATACTGTAACTGGCACTGGGAATTTAGTGCTCCCCTCAGGAAACTTAAAATTTCATTCTCTAGAATGGGCTGTTTGTTTATGCTCTGAATGAATGCATGAAAGAATGAATGAATGGAGAAAAGATAGAAGCTTTAGATTTCGCTTATAATTTCAAATAGCTTTTTTTTTTTTAAATTTTTTTATTTTCCCACTGTACAGCAAGGGGGTCAGGTTATCCTTACATGTATACATTACAATTACATTTTCCCCCCAGCCTTTCTTCTGTTGCAACATGAGTATCTAGACAAAGTTCTCAATGCTACTCAGCAGGATCTCCTTGTAAATCTATTCTAAGTTGTGTCTGATAAGCCCAAGCTCCTGATCCCTCCCACTCCCTCCCCCTCCCCCTCCCATCAGGCAGCCACAAGTCTCTTCTCCAAGTCCATGATTTTTTTTTCTAAGGAGATGTTCATTTGTGCTGCATATTAGATTCCAGTTATAAGTGATATCATATGGTATTCGTCTTTGTCTTTCTGGATCATTTCACTCAGTAGGAGATTCTCTAGTTCCATCCATGTTGCTGCAAATGGCATTATGTCATTCTTTTTTATGGCTGAGTAGTATTCCATTGTGTATATAGACCACATCTTCCGAATCCAATCATCTGTCGATGGACATTTGGGTTGTTTCCATGTCTTGGCTATTGTGAATAGTGCTGCAATGAACATGCGGGTGCACGTGTCTCTTTTAAGGAGAGTTTTGTCCGGATAGATGCCCAAGAGTGGGATTGCAGGGTCATATGGAAGTTCTATGTATAGATTTCTAAGGTATCTCCAAACTGTTCTCCATAGTGGCTGTACCAGTTTACATTCCCACCAACAGTGCAGGAGGGTTCCCTTTTCTCCACAGCCCCTCCAGCACTTGTTATTTGTGGATTTATTAATGATGGCCATTCTGACTGGTGGGAGGTGGTGTCTCATGGTAGTTTTGATTTGCATTTCTCTTATAATCAGCGATGTTGAACATTTTTTCATGTGTTTGTTGGCCATCTGTATATCTTCTTTGGAGAAATGTCTATTCAGGTCTTTGGCCCATTTTTCCATTGATTGATTGGCTTTTTTTGCTGCTGGGTTGTATAAGTTGTTTATATCTTCTAGAGATTAAGCCCTTGTCGGTTGCATCATTTGAAACTGTTTTCTCCCATTCTGTAAGTTGTCTTTTTGTTTTCTTTTGGGTTTCCTTTGCTGTGCAAAAGCTTTTCAGTTTGATGAGGTCCCATGGGTTTATTTTTGCTCTAATTTCTATTGCTTTGGGAGACTGACCTGAGAAAATATTCATGATGTTGATGTCAGAGAGTGTTCTGCCTATGTTTTCTTCTAGGAGTTTGATGGTGTCCTGTCGTATATTTAAGTCTTTCAGCCATTTTGAGTTTATCAAATAGCTTTTTATTGCTATTAAGTAAATCAGACTAACTTGGCCAGTAGAATTTAAAACAAACTATTAGGAAATATTAAAATGCAGTATGGTATGAGTTAATGCCATCCTCCCCACCACAGTTTCCCCTTTGGTAACCCTAAGTTTGATTTGGAAACCTCTGAGTTTGTTTCTGCTTTATAAATAAGTTCTTTTGAATCATTTGTATTAGATTCTACATATAAGCAACATCATATGATATTTGTCTTTGTCTGACTTTTTCCACCTAATCTGATGATCTCTAGGTCCATCTATGTTACTGCAAATGACATTATTCTGTTCTTTTTTTTATGGATGAGTAATATTCCACTGTACATAAGTACATTTTCATTATCCATTTGTCTCTTGATGGACATTTAGGTTGTTTTCCATGTCTTGGCTATTGTAAATAGTGCAGCAGTGACCAATGAAGATGAAATGAACACAGACACACTACTATATATAAAATAGGGAACAAGGACCTACTGTATAGCACAGGGAGGTCTACCCAACATTCTGTAATAACCTATATGGGAAAAGAGTAGATACATGTGTATGTATAACTGATTCACCTTGCTATACACTTGAACCTAATATAACACTGTAAATCAACTATATTCCAATAAAATTAAACAATTACATATATAGTGTAATAAAATCTCCATGGTGACCACTTCTCCCAGGCATAGTACTAGTTGGTGACCCCTTAAAAAGGAATCCAACTTAATGTAAAAATTTTTAAATATAGATAGACAGAAAAGGGATAGTTCAGAGAAGACATTGTTTATGGCAAAAATTTAAAGTTTACTTTAATAATTTCATGGTTTTTAATGTGTTTCCAACCCATTATCAATAGCGCTTTTCTGTTTTCTTTTTTGACTGCCCCACGGCACATGGAGTTCCCAGGTGAGGGATCAGATCCGAGCCACAGTTGCCACCTAGGTTGCAGCTGTGGCAATGCTGGATCCTTAACCCATTGTGTCGGCTGGAGACTGAACCTGCGTCCCATTGCTCCCAAGATGTTGCCAATCCCATGGTGCCATATCAGGAGCTCCAATAGTGCGTTTTAAATTGTAATCATAGTATTTGTACAGTTTCACTAATGTTTGCCTCCATATTCCTCTAGAATCTTCAGAGTGATCATATTCATGACTAGTCACATGTGCCTCTGAGTGGATGTTTACCACAGTTTACTGGTCATTTATATTTCCCTCTTTGAAGGGAAAATTTATTAAAATTATTTCTGATTTTTCCCACTGCTAATAATCCTGCAGGCAACATCTTTATACATGCAATCGTTCTTTCTTTTGGTTCCATGTTTATATGCTGAGTTTGAGGTAATCTAATCAAGGGCCCCCAAATGGAGATAGACATTCTATGCATATTTGGAATTATGGAGTATAGGTGAGGCCCAGCAAAGTAAACTTAAATGGTTTTCGATGCTGTTTATGCAGGCTGCCCTGGGAAATCAGATTACTTTTTATACTGTAAGACCATCATTGCTAAATAGTTAATTAAAGTGTTTGTTAAAAGGAAGTAATAATGAAGGTAAAGATATTTTATGGATCACTGTTTGCTTGAATGAAAGGCTACTGAAGTGTAAACTTTTTAAATTTGCCAATAGAATTAATTAGAAAATGAAGTCCCTCTGAAGTAATTCTTAAAGAGAAATGTTATTTGTATAACTTTTGAATATTTGTTATAAATACAACATGTTAAGTTTATTCAGTTAAAAGAACACACAAATAATATGTGTTCACTCTGGCTAATATCCATTAATAAAGAATAATCAGTTGTGTCTTAACTAGGATTTTCCACTCTTGTATTAACATTAACAACAGTACACAGATTTCTGGAGTTCCTGTCGTGGCTCAGTGGTTAATGAATCCGACTAGGAACCATGAAGTTGCGGGTTTGATCCCCGGCCTTGCTCAGTGGGTTAAGGATCTGGCGTTGCCATGAGCTGCGGTGTAGGTTGCAGATGTGGTTTGGATCCCATGTTGCTGTGGCACTGGCGTAGCTCTAATTAGACCCCTAGCCTGGGAACCTCCATATGCTGCAGGTGCAGCCCTAAAAAGACAAAAGACAAAAAAAAAAAAAAAACAGTCCACAGATTTCAGTCTGTTGGTTATTATTAACTGTATATAAGAGATCAATTTGAATTTTTAGAGCTCTGTGTAACTTATTTACACTTTTGCATTTCTTAAAAGGGACGTCCTTCAGTCAAAGTTAATATAAAATAATTCTTTTGGAAAAACACATGGTTATGCTTCTAGTAGAATACTAGTTTGAGTATGATTATATGTATAAATGTGTGTGCCAATTATTCTAAAGAACTAAAATGATTTCATGAAAAAATTCCTAAAATTCAGCCTTGACATTTATTGAGATAATTTTAGATATTATAAGAGAAAATTAGAGGTTATAATAGAACCATAATTATGACAGCTATATAATAATTAGCATTCATAATTATAACAAATAGTATAATATTACTTCTTTTTTACTAACCAGTCAGTGTTCTAAATTCCCTCTGTAGTGAGGATTTATATTTTGATGAAAATGTGGTCTCTTGCTGCTCTGAGAATATAAGGGAATTCACAGTGGTGATTAGCTTGTAAGGAGGATATCTTCTCCCCCCCACTTTTTTTCCTAATGGAATGTTTTATTAGGATTTTCCTTCAAAGGTGTGGATTCTCATTATTAAAACCAATAATGCTCGTGAAGTTGTCTTTCCATAGCAGCATCTGCCTCACCACAATTTTAAATCATTTATAGTCATCCTATTAATGAGGACTCTGGGGGGGGGGGGTCTCTTCATTTGTGATTTTAATACCTAAATTTTTGGGTTGCTTGAAAATCTTTCCCAAATCATTCTTAAAGCAAAATATTATTACTAGTCATGGATTTACTTATAGTAGAATTCAGAACTTCCAGTGGCAAATAATCAAGAAAACACACGTATTATTCAAGATTCATTAGATGCTCAAGGAACCTTTTAATGTAACTAGGAAGTAATAATTTACTGGAATCAGAAATAACTTGAACCAAGAAGTTTGTGTCAAAATAGGCATAAAACATGAGTAGATCTAAACCTGACAAATCATTCCTGTTCCTGTTTGAAATATGATATTTATGTCAGTAGCAAAGTCAAGAACTGCATAGAGATTTACGTGGATAGTATGTCTTGAGTTTTGCTGTTTTGCTAAAATTTGAAGGTTTAGAAAGACTTGAAAAATCTGAAGAAAATTATTACTTAGCCTACCTTCATTTCCTAGAAAGTCTAAATGAGAATTATATATGTAAATGAGGACTGTAACTTTAAAGGTTAGGTCACAACGATATGGGGCTATTAATTGAATGTGTAAGAGTCATCCTACATTCAGACACCTGGCTAATGTGGTGGTGGCCTTCTCTCTGAGTGTATAAATCTTATGTAGTTGGAACACAATTGACAGCCTATATAAAGTTTAAAAAAAATACAGTGGGGAGTTCCCATCGTGGCTCAGCAGTTAACCAACCCGCCTAGCATCCATGAGGACGCGGGTTCCATCCCTGGCCTTGCTTGGTGGGTTAAGGATCTGGTGTTGCCGTGAGCTGTGGTGTAGGTCACAGACACGGCTCGGATCCCGCATTGCCATGGCTCTGGCATGTAGGCCGGTTGCTAGAGGTCCAATTGAACCCCTAGCCTGTTAAACCCTGGAAGTTGATAAATGGTCCTCTAAGGTAGCAATAGAAAATAATTGACGAGAAATTTTCAGTGTGCAGAAAGGCAGTCTTTACAAATGACCTTGTTCTAGGTTTTTATATATAACCACTTAGAGTAAAATCTTGAACAGAAAGCATTTTTTTCTTTCTGTTATCCATATAAAGTGAATTCACATATAATATCAGCCCTTGACTTCCCATCCGTAAGCCTAATAATGACATTGACATACAATCATCTCACTGTAGTTTAAAGAGTATCTGTAGAATTATATGACTATATCCAAATATTTATGAATTTTTTCTTCTCCACTCCCACCTACAGCTTCTTGATTACTAAGAAATGTGATGTTCTGCTAATTTTAAAGGTTTGTGATTCTTACTTTAGAATGACAATTTCACATGTGTATGTGAGAGAAATTTTCCTTCCTCTCATTTCTTTCCTATTCTGAGTCTCGGTTTTGATTTCACAAAACCTTTTTAATGCTTTTTTTTACCTTTACTAAAAATTATATATTAAAGGCTAATTATATTTTTTATATATTCGTGATTATATAATGATGTAAGACAAAGTCTGGAAGGGAACATGAAAAATGAAAATAGTTTATGTACAAATACCCTTCCTTTAAAACAACTTTATCCTGTTAAAATATTATTATTTCAATTAAAATGTATGAAAAATAGGATGGTTTAGATAGATTTATCAGAACTTTTGTCAATTCTCACATGGCCTGGTCATTTTCATTAGATTATTAAGCAAGTGTGACTAAAAGACATTTTTTACTTAGATAAAAGACTATGCAAAAGTCTCTTTAAAAACCTATCCAAAGGTGATAATTTAATATTATTTTAAATTTTAAAGATTTTAGAGTACCAGATTTTTATTTTGAAAAATCTTTGTTCTAGCTAGGTTTTAGAATGAATTTTAGCAATCTATCATGGTAATGAATTACTGCTTTAAGGAATGCTATTAATATATTCTCAGGAGTTATGCAACTCCTGTGACATATTTTTATTCAGTAATTTTCATCTCAGTAGAGACACATTTAAATAAGTAATGTTATTCAAAACTGTTCGTGAAGTCTTTTGACTCTTTTTCACTGTATAGAAAATATTAAGGTTAAAACTGCAAAGTGATTGAAGCTAAATGGGAGCCTACTTTGATTATAAAGGAAAATGATATTCAATTAGACAATTTCATACCTGTGAGACTTTTCAACAGAGAGTGGTAGGTTGTCTATTTTAAGAGCATAAATCAGACTGCAAATGGATTCCTTAGAAATATGTGTATGCAACTCTGCTTGAAGATGCATCCCCTTAATTTACAATACTGTCATCCTGTGACTGACAACTGGTGAATACATTGCATTGATTTCATAATACCTGACAGCCTATACAACCACAGAACAAATTGGTAAAAATCCTACTTCGGGAAAAGACCGTGCTAAAAGACCCTTTCTTTCGGTGTTCTCTTTTTTAACTCATGTGCTCCTTTAGGATGCAATATAGGTAGATTGATTGCTTACAGTTGAAAGAAAATACTTAAATTCAGATTTTCTGCCAACAATAATCAAGACGAGTGCATTTTTAAGTCAATCTGTTTGATGCAGTTCTCTGAGACTGCAATTCTCAGTAGCAATTGGTATCACATCTACTTAAAAAACACATCAACCAGAAAATTTCATTTAAATAGCTAGATGGGGAAATGAATTCCTACAATACTATGAACATAAACGTAATAATTGAACTTGGTTGAGCTTGTTTTTATATTACAAATATTTAAATATCCAGATGTTTCTGCTGAAATTATATATAATATTGAAAAGGTTATTTTCCTTATGGTTGGCATTCTCTGTAGAAATATACATTGGAAGCTGTAGTCCCTAGTGTATCCCACTTACTTTCTTTAGCTAGTGTTGCACGATCTATATCTCATTAAAATTTTAAAATGCTGGAAAAAAATTGTGCCGTGGATCTTCATGTAATTTTCAAGTGTGCTTTGTTGATTTTGGTATTTTAATCAGCTATCATGACAAACCATCAGAAGTGTTGTGTTAAAAGGAAGGTTTCTTGGTTGTTGTTTTTATCATAGAGTTTCTGTGTATCACAGAGCATTATAATAAGGTGATAAATTATTATTGGTGTATTAACCCTTTCACTTTCATCTATTTCATGGCCTTCTTTCTAATTGTAATAGTATTTTTAGCATGGAAGCTGACCCAGGCTAGTTGACTAAAGAACCCTCTGTAGCACAGCTGACCATTACTTTTAAAGGAAACAACACCAGAAAAGCATAAAACATTGCCCTCCCCACTGCCCATAACAGACAAAAATCCAGTGAAAGCAAAAAATTATGCCTGGATGATGATTAGATTTTCTGGTTAATGGAGGGTTATGGAGAAATTCTTAATAAGTAGAGAAAGCAGAAAAAATATTGTTTCCTGAAAACTTGCAATTCTGATTTTAAAATCTCAGGTGGGCTTATTATTTAAACATTTTTCAATGTTTACATGATTTTCTACATAGCATATTTAAAAGTCCATTTTTAATCCATGCTTGTTTTTTATTAGATTGGTTTCATTAAATGTAGTTGGCACTAGGAAAGAGGATTTTTAGAAATACTAAAAACTGTGATCTCTATCTAGTTCATATTATACTACACATAGTTTTTTGAAAAAGAATTTTAAAACTCTGTTAAACAAGTTGTTTTTTTTGTGTGTGTGTCTGTGTGTGTATGTGTATATGTGTGTGAAACAATAGCCTGCCACAGAATTTCTCCTTCCTAGTGTCTTATGTTTCTAAGCACCTCTTTCCTCATCATCTTCCTGAAGTACCTCCCTTTCTCCAGGGGAACAAATGTTCTGTGTCAATAACCAAAGTTCTATCAGTTATGCTGACTTTGCATTTCATTTACATGGGTAGAGTGAGCATTGATGGCAGTTTTGAAAAGGGAATCAAGATGCATACCCCCCTGTGCCTGTACAGCTTTTCTACACGATTTTCCTTCGTATTACATCTTGGAAAGGACAAGGACAGCGGTTTGGTATGAGTCATCATTGTCGCTGAGCATCAGAATTTATCACTGTGAACTCACCACAGCCTCACTTTGTGCTATAGTGAAGATGACAGACAGTCTGAAAGCTACTTCTGCAAAGACATACATGTCTGAATCTTTCAAATTTATAATTACTTTCTTAGCCAAAAATGACTTCTTAAATTTTATATTTCTTTGTTTCTCCTTATTCCTGTTGGTACAAGCCAAACAGAAACGAATGAAGCGTCATTCAGTGATGCCAGGACAGGACAAAAACAGGCTTCTGGTGACTTCGAATGGAATCTGTGTGATGTTAGAATCTCCTCTTCAGTGACTACTGAAATTTTCTCCCCTGAACATGTCTTCCAGCGAGCTAGAGAACAGGGTAACCCTGGTTATCTAAAATGTTGTGCCTTGATAGCTTTAATGACAGTAAGCTTTTTCATCTGACCCTTCTTTTAGAAAACAGGCCCTCATTTGACCCGTGCTATATATTTGCTTTAAGAAATAATGATACATTCACATATGTATGAAATAAAACTATGACTTTGGTAAAAATATAAACTGGTAGTTTCTCCAAGGGTCTTAGCTGTCTAGAATGTTAATAAAATCATTTTTAATCTGAAGTAAAAATAGTCTGATTTGAATTGGATGGAATTTTCAGGTCTATTACTTAAGCAGACAAATTTTCAAAAAATGCTTAGTGGTTTAACAATAGAAACTGAATCTTAAATGAAAAGAGAGAGAAGTGAGTGAACCTAATCTAATTTTACCTACAAAACCTCTAAAATAGTTTCTAAGAAAATGTGCCCTTGGGCTGAGATGTCCTCTGCGACGTGCTAGCCTAGGGCCCAATTTTTTTTTTTTCTATCTGATTTTTAAACCGATCAAATTAGAGGCTAAATTATGCTCTCTATTTTAGTTAAGCCATGTGCCATTAGCAGGGCGCTCGAGGACTATCTCTGGTCTACAGCTGACCAGAAACTACTTACCTCTGCATCTCTCATAACTGCATATGATTGCTCTAGAGAAAATTCCCCAAAGCCCCATTCCATCAGAGCAACCTAAAATTAAGAAGTTGTGATATAGGATTTTTACATTCATGGGCTTTCAGCATTTTTGTTGACTATTTTGGGCTCTTTGGATTATGAGGATATACACGTTTTGTGTTTCACTTGGTTACATGTCTCAGGAAAATGGAAGAACATATATGGACTAAGGAAAGGTTTTTCTAGCTCCTTTTGGGGTTTGGATATTATTTGAATGATAATACCGTAAACTCATCCAGCTTAGAAAGGATCCCCTCCCTCCCAGGCACAAACTGTAACATAGTTTTGGTAACAAAGTGAAAATTATATGCAAATGTCAGCCAAAATATCCATTGACACAGCCAACCAAAGCTATCGCTGTTGATCAAAACCAGGGTTTTAAAACTGCCATTTTAAAAAGGTTTCATAAAATGCCATTACGTATTCCCCTCCCAAAGACTCTTATATTTACTCATAGACATAGATATAAATCCAAAGCCTCTCATTCAGGCAGTTCTCATTTCTGTCTAACCTAAATTCTAATTGATGTTTAAGTCTTTCTCATTTTGCTCAGTTTTGACCCTGACCTACTTCTGATTTTTCTAGAACTCTTGCAAAACCTTTAAGTTCTTTAAGTTTATTTTTATGTACATTAATCTTGTTATTTTTTTGCATAGTACAAATAGAAAAGGCTTTGAAATTTACTATCTTTATGTTGCGTTACATTTTCCCTTGGTGTATCACTTAGATATTTCTATAAATTTAAATACATTCCTTTTAAAAAGTAAAATGTAGGATTTTATAGCTTCTAGTATGTTGATAACATGGACAATATTGTCCATGTTTCCAACCTACATCTCTTGTCTTTGGGTAATTAGCCAGATAATTTTGGAGGTAGAGTTTTGTATTTTGCCCTAGTCATTTTTCTTTCTCAAAAAGGGGATATTTGATTGCAGTTAAATTGTGAAGTTCTAAAGCTATGTTAGCTAAATTTTTTACTATGTCAGCAAGCAGAATATTGTTTGCACTTCTATGCTTTTTAAATGCTGCTCAGGGAGCTGCGTAAGTTATAATTGATGCACAGAAGAGATTTCGAATTTTATATGCCTATAAATTGGCACTGCTACATAGACTAGAAAGATGAGATTGGAGAAGTTATTTTCCCGTGAGAATGATACAAATTACTGTCAAACTGTTTATGCTTGCTGTGAAAATATTTTCAATGTACAGGTATTTGCTTACTAGGTGGGTAGCACTCTTATTAAAGTAGAATCACATTTTGAGCCAAAGCGAAATGTTTTCACTACCATTGCATATTGTTGTAATAGGCCAATTTAGTCATTCCAGGGTTTCAGTACTAGTAATTATGTTTGTTCTTTAAAATTCAGATAAATTTGCTTAAGTTTTGAGTTTAACATTTTAAAGAACCATAGAGTTTATCTGGGCTAGTCTTATTTTACATATGAAGAAACTCAGGCCCAGCAGAATTAAGAAATATACCAAGGTCAAAGACCTAGAAATTAGCATGAATGAGACCAAAATTATGTTTTCCTGCAGCACTTAAAGTCTTTTCAGGCATATCTCATATTGAAGAAATTATTGTGACTGATATGTATTTATTTCAAGAATATAAATACCTTTCTCCTTATCAGTTTAGCTTAATCTCTAGATGATCCAAAATTTGCAGTGTATAAGATGAATTTGTAGGACTTATTTGGTAAAGTTGGCCAAAACTTTAAAACCGTAGTCTAAAGTAAGCATAAGCAAATCCAGTGTTTATCTTCCTTTGTCTAGCCAGTTTAGTAATGTCAGCATCAGAAGTGTGAAGTGATTCTTTACCTCAAATAAATTGACAGTCATCAACTCAAACTTAGTGCATGTTTAATACAGTTTCAGAAAGACTGGTTGTTAGGTGCTGTCTTTGGAACTCAGGAGAAGAACTCACAGCCCAGGGTACACAGGAATTTCAGTTCATTTTGTGAGTGTCTTTAAGAATAATGTGATATTGTTTTGTATGTGAAGATATGGATTTGGACTCTTTTTCCAAGTGTAGGCTTTTGGTTTTGCTTCCCCTTTACCCAATAGTAGGATCTAGGAAAGTCCTATGTTTTGCAGTGATTTATTTTTTCCTTATTGGTATGTAGAAGAAACACAGGACCAGGAGCCTCAGCTAATGAAAGGTGACAACGAAACGACAGTTTGAGGTGTGCTGAAATAGGATGAAACTAGGGTTTGCTTTCCCTTAGACTGTGGGGTTTTTTTCTTTCATTCTGGAAAGTAAGCTCCAAGGAAAAGGCTCGGTGATATGTCTTTACTGAAAATTCAGTACTACGAAAACACCAAAATGTAATTTGTTTACCTTTAAGTGATCAATGGAAATGTAAACATAGTAGCTGCATATGTTTCAGTGCCCTCAGTGATGTTTGTTTTAAGATTTGTCTTTAGGAACTGGCATACACACATGATTGCTGATCTTTAGGTAGCCTCCTTCAATTATTTTCAGAGTGTTTGATGTTACTTTTTGGAGCTTTGCCTGTGCTGAAGGGGGGAAAAAAAAAAAAAGGTGAGGCTGAGAGAAATTAACAGGCTAATGCACTCCCAGGAGAAAGCTGTATTAAAAATAGAGATATTTGAGTAATTCTTACAGAATCTTGACTTTCCTGTGGAAGCTTTTGCTGTGTGGTAGCAATTAAAAAAAGAAAAAGGCAAAAAACTCAACAAGCACATACATACAGTAAGGAGCCCCCCCTTCCTAAAAGATCCAGCATGAGGAAGTCGGAAATCTTATATGCAGCAAAAGAATAAAGAGTAAAAATCAGACTAGAAGATGAGAAATAATAATGCTCAAATCCTACAGCCTAGATTAGGGTCATGTGTTGGCAGTATTAGAAGCAGGTGTTCTAATGAACTGAATGTGATAGCCCCACCAATAACCAAGGGTGACCGTGGGAGCTGGCTGTTTCCTTACACATGCTTTTCTAAAAGGCTGGGGGATTGAGAGCATGCCCTGGGAAGCAGCTGGAGCAGAGCTGTCTGGGCAGCTCCTCATGGGTATTTTCTGTAAAGCCTTTTGCCAACAGCTAATGCACTCGCCACTATGGAGAGTCATTTGCACTTGGCTCACCGACTTTGTATGGTACTCAGAGGTCTTGTTTTATATGAATACAAATGGGCATATAGTTTTAAATCCTTGAATGTCGATTTTCTAATTTTAGATATTCCTCCCTAAAGGTTATGTCTGTTTCTTTCCTCCTGGATGTAGGCACCTCCCATTTATGGTAGTAAAAATTAGGTGCACATTTTAAGGGAAATTCATAAATGGATTTATCAGAAGACACTGCAAATACTTATCTTTATGTTTCCTAACAATGGACCTAGTTTATGATGCTTTCACAAAAAATTAAAATCCATTTTTCTATCAAATATAGCATAGTAATTAAGAACATGAACTCAGGAGCCAAACTATCTGAATTTGAAAACTTGGCTTTGTTGCTTACTGGTTATTTGACTTATTAGCAAGTTATGTAATCTCTGTGTGCCTCAGTTTCCTCATGTTTGAAATGGAAATGACCTATCTACCTCATAGGATTTTTGTGAGGATCAAATATATATGTGTGTGTGTGTGTGTGTGTGTGTGTATAATTTATATGTGTGTATGTTTGCATATGTGTATGTGTATATATATGTGTGTATATATTGGCATTTTATTTTAGAAGTTATACAAATTATATAAAATTATCTATATGTGTTATAGAGGGTACCTACTTAAAACATAAAAAGCCATTTCTAAGAGTTTGCTATTGCTGTTGTTGGTGTTTTTATTCTGAAGGCCTAATATACTTTCAAAATTTGACTTATAATTCAGAGAATAATATTTCATTGCTCTTTAGTGACACTTTTTAGTCAGACAATAAACTAGTAAGTTTTTTCCCTCCATGATATAGGAACTTAACTGTTATAATTATTAATAACATACACATATACCTTTAATACACAGAGTTCTTCTTTTACCTGTGTCATGGCAGTTTTAACTTCTTTTGACTTTTTTCCTCTTCCACGAAATACCTGTGTTTTTATAGCTATACTTAAATCTGAAATACCAGTTCTTAGGAAGGCGAAATGAAACACAAAGGAATTTTCATAGAACTTTCATCTTCATATAAGACACCTTTGTCATCAAACTTGGATAATAAGTTGTGATTTGCTACCTGATTTAAACTAGCTTTATTTAGCCTATAGACTGATCTTTTTGTTCCAAAAAGGCTAAAAGCTGGAAAAGGGAAATTTTCTGCCCCCTTCCTTTTCCACAGGGAATTTGTATTACTCGTAATGACATTAAGGTGCAGCTCTCAAGTAAATTTCCCTTCACTGAGCACCTAGCTTTTGGAATGGGATGAGGGGTAGATGAATGTTAATTGTAAAGGCGATGCTAATAGCGCCAGTGCAACAGGTGTGACCTCTGTAGCAACTCAATGGTGAATGCACAGTACCAAGCAAGTCTAATGCCAAGGCTTGATGAAGCAGTGCCCAGAGACACTGGGTGGCAGAAACCACTATTTGGGGCCACCTTCTGAATTTCATCAAGTTCTAGACCATGTAAATGTAGTCACAGGTAAATTTTTAGTAAATCTTGTTCTCTGGAATCATTTCAAAACAAAGAGAAATGATCAAGAATTTTTGTTATTATTATAATGTAGGGAGACTAAATAAACCTGAAATGAGTACATCAAGCTATTTTGTATTCTCATTATATAGAAACTTCTGCAAAGTATGTAATTGATAAAACAAGTTACTGTACAGCCATCTCCTCATTAGAATATTAGGTACACTCATTTAATTTTCTGACAAAGATATGAATGCTACCATTTCACTGATCCTAAAGGTCTGCATTCTAGAGTTTTCTTCATTGAGTTTTGGAGAGATGGGAAATGCAGTCTTTCTCAAGTTGAGGCTCCTGATTTTCTCAGTGTTAACAATGGGCCCTATTATGCGGCTTCCAACTGAGCAAGACTGGGAAGAACTTCACAGCTGGCTGGGCACCTGACATGCCCAAGGCAGGTGCTCTGACCTGCTCATACAGCCCTGGTTCCTCCTGGGGAGAATAGCAGTTTCTACTCCCTGAAGTGCCTAATTTATTCCAGGCTATGAATAGAATGAGCTTGTTGATCTGGGACTAGTGGCATTCCCGTTGCACAACCTCGGGACATGATTATCCACGCCAGGGTCAGGTGGGAGCTTCCCATCTGACCCTGTGCAGTCCTCACCCGGGGCACTTAACAAGAGTGATAAGAGGCTTTTGAAATGGCACATTCCCTCACATTTATTTATATTTTTAATAAGGTACTGACATCCTCTTTTGCTCTTATACAAGCCTGACTTTCTAGTAACTTGGTCACAAAAAGTGCGTTAACTCAGTGACTTGTGAGATGAAAGATATTAATACATGAATCGAGAAAATCATAATCTTGGAATATTGCCTTTTAGAAACCGTGTGTTTTTTGAGTTTGTAATGTATGCAGAGCACTGCACTAGGTTCTCTCAGCAACAACAGAAATAAAACAGGAAGCGGCGTTCCTGTTCCTTAGAGGCAAGGAAAAAACCTGGAGCCATGGAGAAGTTGAGAAACAAGGAGAAGGAAACAGTGAATAAAACTTTATATCCTGAGTTCTAACCTAATGCCTAAGTTATATTTAAACACAAAGAATAAGTCACAGAAAGTGGCTAGGAAAGATTTCTTGTGGATAGTAAATTGTACTATAAATCTTAGAGTGTTTAAGCAGGGTCCAAATGGATGGAAGACTGGCTGTCATGAGTAGTTTTTGCCAAGTAGGGGAAAACTGCAATCTTCCTAGTGGGTCTGCATCTCTCCTAACAGAGCGACTTTTACTTTACTGGTTGCTCAGTAAATATTTGTTGAATGGAGTCAGTTTTCCCCTTAGTGGAAGAGACACTGAGGGGTCTGATACTGTCAGCAAAATCAGCCTAAGCCCTTCAGATCCTAGCATCCTTCAGGAATATGGATTTGTGATCAAGAGAGACCTATGTTAAAAGTAAGGTATTTTGGGAGTTCCTGTCATGGCGCAGTGGAAACGAATCCGACTAGGATCCATGAGCTTGCAGGTTCGATCCCTGGCCTCGCTCAGTGGGTTAAGGATCCAGCGTTGCCATGAGCTGTGGTGTAGGTCGCAGACACAGCTTGGATCTGGCGTTGCTGTGGCTTTGGCATAGGCCAGCAGCTACAGTTCCGATTAGACCCCCAGCCTGGGAACTTCTGTATTCTGTGGGTGTGGCTCTAAAAAGACAAAAAAAAAAAAGGAAGTTATTTTGAAATGTCTGTGCATTTTGTGCTTTAGTTGTGGAAGATAGAAGGGGGTATTTGTGATTTACAGTTTGGAAATAGACAAGGATATGAGATGGGCATTTCTGGAGTTTCTAAGAAGTTTAGAATAAGGCAAGGAAACAAATGGTCAAATTACAAACTTAGAATTTTTAAAACTTATTTAAAGAAATATTGACTCAATTTAGGTACAGTATTAGAGATATAACATTTAAAAAAAAAGAAAACCTAGAAAATAATGCATGCCACCTCAGTCTTAGTGGTCAAGGCAGCTATAGAAAGCAAGGAATTTGTAATGAGTGATTTTTGTATATATAAATAAAGTATAGTGATTCAGCACAGATAAGGAAGTATACCAAGGACAGGGGAGGCTCCCCAGAGGAAGTGACATTTCATTTGAGTCTAAATGGATGTGAGGAGTTTTTTGGAAGAAGAGAATAGCAAAGTTATTGCAGATGAGAAAACTACAAAAGATAGAGGGATTTAAAGGGTCCTAGCCTATACTAGGAAGTGCAAGAAGCTGGAAGTGTTTAAAACACAGGATAAGTGAGGAGGCCATAGTGAGAAAGTGGTTTAAAGAGGTAAACAGGAGGCAGAGCATGAGGGACCATGGATAGCCCAGGAATTTGTTATATATAGGCATTTGTTATATATAGATGATGGGAAGGCATTTGAATGGTTGATACTGAAAAACAAAGTAAAACAGCCACATACAAAGGATCAGAGGGAGCTCAGAAGCAGGGCAGACCAATAGAAGACTATTGTAGTGGTCCAGGGGGAAAAATCATGACATCATGAACATCAATAGTAAAACGCAAAATGGAAAGGAAGGATAAACTTGAGAGCCATACAGGTCTCAGTGATACATAGGCCTCTTGAGGAACATGGGGGACTCTCGAATTCAGCTTTTGGCTTGAGCATCTGAGTGGGTGGGATGCTGTTGCTAAATTGTGGAAAATTGGAAAACCCCAACAGATTTGGGGTGGAAGAGAATGAACTCGGTTTTGGACATAGTGAATTTGTACTTAACACGGTCACCCAAGCAGAGATGTTCCTTAGATACCTAAAGAGTTTGATCTGAATCTCAAGATGGAAGTCAGGACTGGAAATAGAGATTTTGGAGCCATCAGATGTAGATCATAGTGAAAAATCATTTATATGGATGGGGATTAAAGAAGAGGCTCAATACTCTGCAAAGCATAAACAGTGGTTTTGACCTCTGAGAATACATGAACCTCTGCTGAGACAGAACTATCCCATTTCATTGAGGCAGCCTACCTGCCAGCTGTAGCCGTGATGTTACCAAATAATGGAAATGGATCCTATAACTGCCTTTTCATTCCTCCTGTTGTCAAAGAATCCTTGAGGGAGTTTTCCACAACTATCTAATGTTGGGTTCCCCAAACTCTGTTCCATGGAGCACCTTCTCCAATTCTGCAGATGTTAATAAGCATTAAATAAACTCCTGCATTAAAAAAAAAAAACAAAACACCCAAATGAAACATTTCTTTATGCAGGGATTCTCAAAACCTTTAATAATGTACACACACTATAACGTTTCAAGAGAGGTATGTAGTTAATAGCTCCCTCCTGAGCTTTTCTTTTTTTCAACTATAGATACTTTTTCTTTGTGAGATAATATTAACATTTCAAGGTATTACAAATAATTTCTTGTTTGGAAACGTTAATGGCATCTCCACTGACACTGGGCTTTTAATCTTTGAGGGTCATTTATATTTCAAAGGAATACTCAGATTTCCATGTGTCTTTAATACACATCTTTTATAAGTTTATAATCTTAAAGCTGAGTTTTTATAAACCGTTAAGGTCAGTTTACAAATCTTGTCTTTTTTAAAGCTAGTAATTTCAAGTTATATTTAAATACTTACTTTCATTTGTTCCTTGATTAATAATCAATTAGCTTATAAATTTGACAGACTAAATTCTCCTCAATGTTTCATACCATGTTCAAACTTGATTAAATTCCTTTAGACATTTCAGATGATAACCTGCATTCAAAAAGATGCTTAATTTTCTCAAGCACTTTAAACCTCTAGCAAGGTAACCTTACAGAAATCTTCTTAAGCACTTAAACGCCACTTACAAATTGAAAACCTAAATAACCTAATGTATGTATTAGTCGGTTTTCAAACGCTCAGGGTAAACTTAATCAATCAGATTATCTTTAAATATTTCAAATTCAAATCTCAAGCTTACTATTGGCCAACGTCTTTTAAATGTTTTCAGCAAAAATCACAAGATTTCCTAATGTGTCAGATTCTCTGAAATGTTTCAAACACTGTAAATAGCAAGCAAAACATTTCTAGCCCTAGGAAAAGTATATAAACTATCATTTTGATCCACTTCTATTATTATTTTGGGGGGTATTTTTGTCTTTTTAAGGCCGCACCCATGGCATATGGAGCTTCACAGGCTACGAGTCAAATCGGAGCTGTAGCCATTGGCCTACGCCCCAGCCACAGTAACTTGGGATCCAAGCTGCATCTGCCACCTACACCCAGCTCAGGGGCAACGCCGGATCCTTAACCCACTGAGTAAGGCCAGGGATCGAACCCGCGTCCTCATGGATGCTAGTCGGGTTCATTAACCACTGAGCCACTACTGGAACTCCTCACTTCATTATTTTTGTATGCATCCCTTCCATCTTCAAGGTTGCAGGGTCTTTCACCAGACCAAGTGCAGAGAACCATCATCCCAGCCTGGCTGAAGCTGAGAACTCAGGGCTGATGGCTGCAAGGGGAATTGAAAACCTGGGTGTTCATCCCCATGGGGATCTATCTTAGCTGCTTTTTAGTGATGTGGTTTTTTTTTTTTTTTTTTTTGTGCCCATGACTTTTTCTTGAAAAGTGTGTCCCTCACTTTTCATCCCTCTTTCTTCCTTTCTTTCTTCCTTCCTTCCTTTCTTCCTTCTTTCCTTCTTCCTTCCTTCTTTCCTTCTTTTTTTCTTCCTCCCTCCCTCTCTCTTTCTTTCTCCCTTTCATTTTTCTTCCTTCCTTCCTTCCTTCCTTCCTCCCTCCCTCCCTCTCTCTCTGTCTTTCTTTCTCCCTTTCATTTTTCTTCCTTCCTTCCTCCCTCCTCCCCTCCCTCCCTCTCTCTCTCTTTTTCTATTTTTAATTGTCCAATCTGGACTGATGTTATTCTTTACCCCTTCGTGGGTTATTGTTAATCTTTCATTACCTGACTTTGTCTGGCACTCATTTCCCTGTCTTTCTCCTAGTCCTTCCTTCTGGAGTCATTTTGCGGATGTCAGGCCCAGGGCTTTATTGTATTCCCGATTAAGTGCCTCTGTGACTTTAGGACTTCTCTCCTTTCCTTCTGTCTGTTCTCTTTCTGGTTTACTACATTCTTTCTAAGGAGATTTTCTTCACTGTCTTCCTCATTTCTAAACCTCTGTTTTTGTTTGTTTGTTTGTTTTTTTCCAAGCCAGTATTTATTCAGTAAAATTTCTAAGCCAATGGTTGTTTAGCTTCAAAACAAACAAAAAACCAGTTGTGGAAGATGATCAACCTGTGTTATGTTATTTAATTTCCATGTGACTCTGAACAAGTTCATTTTATTTAATTTTTTTTATTTTATTTTTTTATTATAATTTTTTTATTTTCCCACTGTACAGCAAGGGGGTCAGGTTATCCTTACATGTATACATTACAATTACATTTTTTCCCCCACCCTTTTTTCTGTTGCAACATGAGTATCTAGACAAAGTTCTCAATGCTATTCAGCAGGATCTCCTTTGAACAAGTTCATTTTAATCTCTTTGAGACTTGGCTGCCTCAGCTTTTAAACTAGAGACTGTCTTACCTGTCTGAAAGCAGGGGGCCAGATGAGACGCTGTCCTGGGGCCTTCTCTCTCCCCCATCGTCTTGATTACTCCTTTCCATCTTGCTCACTCTCTCATTATTGACACAGTCTATATATGTGGGTCATTTTGTAGGACTGCTCAAAGAAATAGGTGTTCAACTTTGAGTTAGTTGCAAAAATTTTTAAATGGGGAGATTTTCTATTCTTTTTTCCTAAAAATTGGAAGATGTGGAAAACTGTCTGCATTCCCCCTTCTCCCCCTGCAGCCTGAGCTGAATATTGGCCACTACCTCTGGATGGGCTGTGCTTTCCAGTTTGTCCCAGTCATTCCCACCACACCTGTGGTGTTTACATAGAAATGAATTTTCAGAATGAAGCTGGTTCTTGGATTTCCTTTATGGCTCAGTGGGTTAAGAACCCAGCTAGTATCTATAAGGATGCCGGTTCAAACCCTGGCTTCACTCAGTGAGTTAAGGATCTGGCTTTGCTGTGGCTGTGGTGTAAATCTGCAGCTGTAACTCCAGTTCAACTCCTAGCCCAGGAACTTCTGCAGGTGCAGCCCTAAAAAAAAAAAAAAAAAGAAAAGAAAAAAAAAAGAATCTGGGTCTAGAAATTAAGGACTTAAATATAAGATAATATATGCATTTTAAAGAAAAAAGTTTAATATATATTTTCAACATATATACACACTAAATTCTCATAGTCAACTTAAAAACTGACTTAGGTTTCAAAATAAAGAACATGTGTCTTCTGTTTTTTTGTTTTTGTTTTTTCCCCCTAGAAAGAACTTACTGATTTTACCATGGGAACTTGGAACAACATACATTTTTGTTTATATAACTTGAACACTTTCCTGTTCTAGTAGGTTATTGCACCTGGACATGTATTTCTCAGTTTTTTTCTAATATGCCTTGAATTTGCCCAATTTTCAGGTGATTGATGCATTCATTTAAACAATTGCTTGGGGATTGTACTCTTGTATATGCTTAAAAGAGTGTACACCATGTTGAACTGGCTGTGTTGTTTTTAGACTACATTTCTGTATAGGATTAGAGGCACTCTGTGAATATTCCAGGTAAGAAAAGAAATCTGCAACGTGTTTGTCATTTACCTTGGTTTTCTGGACTGAGGACATGAAATTCTGTCCAGCAGCTTGGGAGCAATATTTAAAAATGATGTAGCATCACAAGCCAATGATAAATATGTTCACCCTACGAATTTAAATGTGGTGAGTAGATGCAATAGTGTGATTAGCATTCAGTGGCCTATCTCTAATTCCCTTTTCAGGCATTGAAAAGCCAACCACGCTTGAAATGTGCCAAGCATTTGTGTGCTTCATTCAGTATCAGGGTAAATTTTACCCATTTGAATGTCTTTCTGATATACATAGTTTCAAAAACAAATGGCTACGGTTAAGAATATAAAAGTCATGTAATATCCTACACCATGGCAAACAAAGAATGTGGGGTAACCGAACAAACAACAACTTTATTTCTTATTATTGGCTATAAAATTATTTTCTTGCCTAATTTGTTTCAATCAGACATTTAGTGATGTGTACCTAATTGTCTTTCAATAACAATAATGCTCAATTAATATAAATGATGATTTATGCTTGATGTCATACTGAATTTATAATAATTCAGAAGCCAGAGACAACAATTTAGAGGGAATTGAACGAAATGTGTTCACTAAGATACTAACAAATCCAAAGTATTTTAGGATTAAACACATTGTCAGTATGCACAGTAAATCCATGAACAATTGTGAAGTTCTAGAAATTGGAGTATGTAATATCTGTATGTGTTATATTCACAGAACAGTGTATAAACTCCTGGAGGGTGTTTTCTGTTTATTTATTACAGATAATGGTAACCAGTATTAGCTTTATGACCTTCGTAGAGAGCACTGCTGTGTAATCCAAATAGATCTTGCCACAGGCCTATTTCTATAAATGAAAAAAATACACATCTAGGATTATTGTTTGAATGACTCATAGTGTTTAAATGACTCAAACTTATATTGTTTAAATGACTCATAATTAAAATTCCTTCTACTTGTAAAAGTTCTAAAAAATAGAAGTCGAAATCTGTATTTCTTAATTATTTATGCCTTAATTCTGTTGTACTCTTTCTTTCGAAAAACCAATTTTCTGAAGAATAGCTTACACAGCTACATTCCTAGGATGGCTATTTCATGTGTAGTGTTCAGGGATTATTTCAAGGCAGAAGGACATGTTGTGTAGAGATTCTGGGGACAGACTTTCCAGGTTTTCCTTTCCTTCAAGGAAGGAGGATTTTAAAATAGCCATCCCTAGAAATGGATCATTTTAATGTGAGGAGTGTACTTCTAAGGTGACATTTCTCAGAGACATCAATTTTTGATGGTGTCTTGGTGTCTGTCATGAGGATCCTTCAGTAGTATTCCTGCCCCTGAGAAAGACATCTCAGTAGTACTTTTTTCTTTCCATTTGCCAGTATTTCTCATTTATTTTATTGGATTGATTCACAGATATTATCCCATTCATATTTCATCCTATATTTGATATATTGAATGCAAAATTTAAGAAAATAGAATTTACCTAACACATTTGATATTACCTGCAATAGTTATTGACTTTGTTCTATAATTCACTTTGGTCATTTTAAAGTTGCTGTGATTATATTCTTTGGTAAACGTCTGATGTTAGTAGCAGTAAACCAGCCTATATATAGGACATGGATTAGGGCAAGGCAGTAATATTTCTCTGTTTCTCAGGGCATATCAGCATAAATTCATATTTGATACTAATAAACACTAGGTCACAACTACTTTAATGAAAGATAGTGTGTGGTTCCCCATTCCCATCTTGCCTTAGAGAGTTCTTCATTCATCTATGACCTTCTAGATTGCAGACATGCTGTAACATCCACCATTACGTCCCCACTACCTTACCCCTGTATCTGACATATAACAGAAGACTCAATAAATACTTGTCAATGAATAAGTAAATCTTTCACAGGAGGTGACTGGTGGAGATAATCCGAAAGTTTTTAAACTAGATATCCAGGACTAGAAGGGATGGCATATATGAAAGGGGGATTTTTTTCATCTCTTATCCTGTGCTCCCCTCTCAGTTTACACGTATTCACCCACTCCAGGAGTAGCACGGCATATGTCCATCTGACCCATTTGGCTTAAGAGGCCTCATGTTCTTGAGGTCCTTGCACAGAGGCAGAGCCCATGTGGGAGCTAGTGTCTCCTGATGACCTGCCTTTCCTACAACACTGACACATCTAGAGGATAGAAGTCTAGATAAGAACAAAAGTATGAAAAAGATAGATGAAGTATTGAGAAAAATCTCCATTGACTTCAACTGGATCACTGTTTGCTATGTAATTTTAGAGGAATAACATTCTATCTGTAAATGGGGGGAGTATGATGAGAAATATTAGAAAGATCAGGACTATGAATGACAGATTAAGAAAAAGTTTGGAACCAATGAAGTGTGATGTAATTACCTATTCTGGCTTGGCCCCTATTTTAGATTTTTTTTTTTGTCTTTTTGCCTTTTCCTAGGGCCGCTCCCGTGGCATGTGGAGGTTCCCAGGCTAATTGGAGCTGTAGCCACCGGCCTAGGCCAGAGCCACAGCAACGCCAGTTCCGAGCCACATCTGTGACCTACACCATAGCTCTTGGCAACGCTGGATCCTTAACCCGCTGAGCAAGGCCAGGGATGGAACCCGCAACCTCATGGTTCCTAGTTGGATTTGTTAATCAAGGTGCCACGACGGGAACTCCCTATTTTAGATTTTAAGTGTCTGAGGAAGTCAGGGAAAGAAGTTAAAGATTTATTAAAATGTAATATTTGTTAAATATAGAATATTTTCACCTCAAAGCATATCAGCATACCATTTCATTTCTAGAAGTTTAATTTGGGTCTTTTTATATCTTTCATTTCTCTCCTGATCATATTCATGTTTTTTGTCTCCTTCTTGAGCAGCAGTACATTTATAATACCTGCTTTTAAATATTCTTGTTCTCTAATTCTGTTGTCTATGCCATTTCTTTTTATTTTACTGATTGATTTTTTTCCTCGTTATGGGATGTATCTTCCTTCTCCTTTTCATGCCTGGCAATTTTGATTGGATGCCAGATGTTATGACTAATAGATTGTTGGGTGCTGACTTTTTAAATTTATTTATTTTTTTGGTATTCCTTTAAATGTATCTGGACTTTGTTCTGGGATGAACAAAGTTACAAGCATCTGTGCTTGATCATTCGTTGCTTGTTTTTAAGCTTTGTTAGGTGGATCCAGAACAGCTTTAGTCAAGGGTTAATATGGCTACACTAGTGAGCCATTGCCCATCTGAGGCCTTGAGTTGATGCCCTGGGGATTAGCAGGTATTTCTTTCCTGGCTAATAAAAACCTCAAGTAGTTCCAGGCCTTTGTGAGCTCCAGACATTGTTGCACTTACTATTGAATGATGATTCTTTCTCTGGCTTCAATAGTTTTCTTTCAGGCGGAACCAGATCAGTATTCAGTCCAAGACTGGACTGGGCTCCTGTGCTTGTCTGCAGAGCTTGCTCACTTGCTCTTTCTGTGTAGCCCCCTCCTTTCTGGTACACTCCCTTGCAGTCTGGCTGCCTTGGTGTTCTGGAACTCTGAACTCTGACTCTTGAACTAATAAGCCAGACTGTTGAGCTCTGTTGGGGATATTCTCCATGCAGTGATCCGGAGGCTCTCTAAGCAGTGAGCTCACTTGCTCATTTCCCTGCCTTCAGAGATTACTGTCCTGCATTGCCTGTTGTTGTGTCTAAATTCGGGTCTTTTATATGTCTAGCTCAGTGATGTTCTGCGGTAGGAGGGTACATCTGGTTCCTGTTCTCATTAAGACAAGAAGCAGAAGCTTCAGAATCCATGGACATTGTATTGTTGTAATATTAAAAAATCTTTAACCTTTGATTCTTTTCTCATTAGGACAAGAAGCAGATGCTTCAGAATCCATTGAAATTGTATTGTTGTAATATTAAAAAATCTTTAACCTTTGATTTAGTTTATTTAAGATTCTTGGTCACTTAATCAGAGCCCGAAGAATCAGAGGCGTTTGGTCAGCTCAGGATATGCCATGGGGCCCTAGGTTCAGGACACAGCTCTAATGTGAGCCTGTGCTGGGTTCTCTGTGACCACTGCCTGAACTTCTATAAACTTCTCAAGGGCTGGAACTGAGTAATCAATCCATTTGGCAAATATTCAATGAGAGTTCATTCTGTGATAGGATTTTGTTAGTCACTGGGAATAGAGAAATGAATAAAGCATGATCCCATATTCTAGCAGAGAAAGCTGGCATGTACAATTTTTTTATCCACTGACTAAAAGATTATAAGAATGGAGAAGGCTCTTTCTGGAGATCAGAAGGTCTTAGAACACTGTGTTTGCAGGATGTAGCATATAATTAGATCTTATACACAGTAGCATTCAATAAATACTTGTGGTTGAAGGATACTACAGCTAGTTTATAGGTATATTCTGCTTAGAAACATGTTAACATAGTTTTTTCTTAGTTCTGTGGAAAAGATAGCTTAAATACACAATAAAATATGATTTATGTTTTAAGAAAAAGTTAACTTAGTGTAGCTTATACTCTCATGAATATTATTTTTTAACAATTTCTTAAACTTTAAATGTAGCATCAATAGCTGTTATGTAGACCTGCTTTGTGTCTAATTGTCATATCAAACAGTTGAAAAATACCAGTTCAAATAACCCCCCCTTTTTTTTTGCTTATTCCTGTTCATATTTTGAAAAGCAGCATCTGCAGATAGTTATTTATATGTATGAATTCACTGGTTCATTCTAGTGCGAAATAGGTCATTCTGGAACAGTGAGAAATGTGATTGCTGAATTTCAAGCAGTTTTTGATGCTCAGCTGGATCTGTAGAAAAAGAAAAAGGGTCAGGCCAGCACTTGTTGAAGATTTCTTGTTGCCATTGTCCTGATGAAAGAGACGTGGTGCTGGTAATAGGGACTCTCTTCTGGCGTATTGGCGAGAGGGAGAAGGAGGCTTAGACCCCAGGTTTATTAACTGTTAGGATATTTTATTTGAACCACTAATTACAATCAAGGAAACATAAAATGCTATCTTAATTAAAGTGTGTGGGGCCTTTGCTTAAGGTACAGCAAATGGTAGTATGATAGTTGTCAGGCACAAATACACTTTTTTTTTTTTTTTTTAAGTATGCCAATGTACTACAAGGAAAGAAAGCATACTGCAGTAGGATGGACAAATGATGATTCTTATAAAAAACAACAAATTCTTAAATATTAAAGAATACTTTGAAAAAAAATTCTATGTTACTCAGCATTTGAAAATTGCAGTCATTTAAAACCTTTTTTTCCTCTGTGTGGAAATGAGGGCTCTGAATAGGAAACTGCTTTCAAGCAGTAAACTTTATTTACAAATGTGAGAAAGGGCCTATTAGGTAAAAACTTAATTCCTGTAGTCAAGTGGCAGTTTTGTTTATGATACATGTATTAATTCATTTGTTCCATCTTCTGTGGCATGTGAAATTCCCAGGCCAGGAATCGAACCCTCGCCACAGCAGTGGCAACGCCAGATCCTTAACCTGCTAGGCTACCAGGGAACTCTTATTTGCTTTTTTGAATGTCCTGTAATTATTTCTCTTAATATCCAGTTAAGAAATATCAGAAATTCTAAATTTGGAAATAAATATTTTAGTTCATGACACTAAATAAATAGCTTGCATTAGTGAAGAATTTCTTTCAAATTAGACTCAAAGAGAGGATCTTATAGGAGATTAATTAAAAATTATGCTTTTGGTCCCTGAGCCAGAATAAGCTCAGGCCGCCCATTCCATCTAGGAATTCGGCATTGTCCCTCCTATGGCACAGGTTCGATCCCTAGCCTGGAAACTGCTGCATGCCATAGGCATGGCCAGTGAAATAAAATAAAAGGAAATTTTCATTATTAAGAAAATGAATTCTTTCTCTGATTTTAACTTAGTGGGTATATTTTACCTCCTACCTCTGCCCATTCCCCCACCTCCCACCCCCCACCTTCTTTGGACTTAATGTATTTGATGTGTGCAAGGTGATTCAGATAAAATGTAATATTACGATAAAAAATATCACAGAATGCCTTAATCATGTATTTATTGCTCTTGTATTGCTGTACATTGTCTACATTAAGCACATGCAATAAAATAATGAAAGTTGGAGTTCCCATCTCAGCTCAGCAGAAACGAATCTGACTAGCATCCACGAGGACACAGGTTCAATCCCCAGCCTTACTCAGTGGGTTACGGATCCCACATTGCTGTGAGCTGTGGTGTAGATCGTAGACGCGGCTCGGATCTGATGTTGCTGTGGCTGTGGTGTAGGCCAGTGGCTACAGCTCCAATTCAACCCCTACCCTGGGAACCTACATATGCCATGAGTGCGGCATCCCCCCACCAAAAAAAAAGTTCATAAAAACTCCATGTTTGGGAATTCTGGAGAACTGGCCAGTATTCCATTTTCTCCATTACTCTTTGTCTTTCTTTTTGCAAACCTCAGGTGTTTTCCTGCCTATTTTCCCTTTCTACTTTCCCAATAGGACTTTTTCTAAGGGTGTGAATTTTTGGTCCACTTAGGAACCAGATCTAATGGTGCATTCCCCAGTTTGTCTTCTTTTAAGTAAAGACACAAATCCAGGATCTCTAAGGCGTGTTCTGCTTAGTGCTGAAAAAATGGCGAGGGTTAACAGATTTTTTTATATGTAATGGAAAAGGCCAAGGAAATTTTAAAAATCTTTAGTAATAGTTGCTAATTTCTTTATTCAAATAAGGAGACTTAGCCTGATTATCCTTAAACACAATGACTTCATTTGTTTGTGAATCCATCCATTTTCAAACTTAACTTGGTGCATTCATTCATGAATTTATTCTTCGAACTTACTAGGTGCTCAGCCGTAAAGGTACTTTGATGACTCCTATATCCAAAGAGTTCATAATATTTCATCATTTCCTAAGTACTTTCACTCAGGTTCATCTGATTGTTTATTTATTCAACACATACTTGCTGAGCTCCTTGTTCCTTTTTTTTGCTTTTGCTTTTTGGGGCCAAACCCGTATCATATGGAGTTTCCCACGCTAGGGGTCTAATCAGAGCTACAGCTGCTGGCCTAGGCCATGGCCATGGCAATGCAGGATCCAAGCTGTGTCCGCAACCTATACCATAGCTCGTGGCAATGCCAAATCCTTAAACCACTGAGCGAGGCCAGGGATCGAACATGCAACCTCATGGTTACTAGTCGGATTCGTTTCCGCTGAGCCATGACGTGAGCTCCCTGTTCTTGACACTGATGAACCAAGCCTGCCTTCATGGAGTTACATTCCAATAGGAGGGGGGGACGATGAACAAGTAAAAATATTCTTTACATGAGATAGTGGTAAGAAAAGTACTGTAGCTTAAGTTGATGTAGGGAGTAGGATATGTGCCTGGAATTTTTTTTTTTTTTTTTTTTTTTTTTTTTTCAGTCTCTGTAGGCTGGTGAGAGTCTGCCTCACTGGGGAGCTGGCCCTGTAGCAAAGACTTGAGTGAAGTCAGAGAGAAAGCCAGTGAATCATTGAGGAATTATTGAGTACAAAGTCCTTGAAGCAGAACCACATTGGTGTGTTTGAGAAACAGAAAGGAGGGCAGGATAGCCAGAGCAAACTCAGTGAAGGAGGGAGAGTGAGGAAAAAAGGTTGGCGTGCTAGCTGGCAGGCACATTATGTGGGGCCTTATAGGTCATGTGCAGGGGTCTGGATTTTTTAATGTGGTGAAAAGCCTTTGGCAGGTTTTGAGTGAGAGAATGGCGTGGTCTCATTTATGGTTTAAAATAATCATGCTGGCTGATGAATAGTGAATAGATAGTACCAGGGAAAGGATGGAAGCAGAGAAATTAGTTGGGTGGTATTAAAATAGCTCAGGTAAGGTATGATGCAGTGTGGACCTGCGTGGTAGCAGTGGAGATTAGCATATAGTTTAAGGCGAGTGCCAAAAGCACTTGCTGCTGGATGACATGTGGGAACCAAAGAAAAGAGAAGAAATGTCCTCCTTTGATGACCTGTGCTGGTCCCCATACAACTTATGTAGCCACTCTACACTGCAGCTCTGATGGAATTTCCAAAGTGTCAAGTACTTTTCCCGAGCTGGTTGTGTTTCAGAACCTTGATTAGGTCTGAAAAAAAATCATTAAACTCTTTTTCTGGTCCACTGTCCTTTCCATTTCTTTCTATTCAGAAAACTAAGATAAAACCATCCTATATTTAGGCAAGGAGGCAATATTCAAAGGATATCAAACAATGTTATGAATACATTGAACACATTATTGTATCACCATAAGGACTACAGAAATTTTTATCATATTTTTGGGGGGTGGAGAGGGAAGCCCGTACTCAAGACTGGAGGTCAGTTTCTTTAAGTTTGATTCCTCCTTTCCATTTCAAGTGATGCTTCTTTTTTTTTTTTTTTGTCTTTTTGCTATTTCTTTGGGCTGCTCTCGCGGCATATGGAGGTTCCCAGGCCAGGGGTCGAATCAGAGCTGTAGCCACTGGCCTACGCCAGAGCCACAGCAACTCGGGATCTGAGCCGCGTCTGCAGCCTACACCATAGCTCACGGCAACGCCGGATCGTTAACCCACTGAGCAAGGGCAGGGACCGAACCCGCAACCTCATGGTTCCTAGTTGGATTCGTTAACCACTGCGCCACGACGGGAACTCCCAAGTGACCCTTCTTTTAAGTAGTATAGCCATGAATAACTGACAGACACATGTAATTTTAGAGGTAGAAAGAAAAACTTTGAAAAGGTTCTTAGAAATCAGGAAAGGATAGAAAACGGAGGCAGTAAGTAGATAGTAAAAAGGAACACCGGGAATTAAGATAACTCATTTACAGACAGGATTATCTTTGGTGCATATTATCATCTTTCTGTAGGGAAGGACTCAGCATCCCTTCTTCTCTTTGATAATGGACCCTCAGGGTGGTTTCAGTGGAGGAGGGCTTTTCTGTGCTCTGTGAGCCTGTATACTCAGCTGAGTTTGGGCTGACCCTAGCGCAAGCTGCACATTAAGGAAGCGACTGCAGACCCTTCTTGTTTTCATTACCAAAGAATTAGCTATTTCTTTGGCTGTATTCATGTTTGTATGTACACGGAACTGATCAAAGTGCTTTACATATATTAACTCGTTTAATATTCACAGAAGCTCAAAAGGAGGCTACTATTACTTTCCTTTTTTTTTTTGTCTTTTTGCCTTTTCTAGGGCTGCTTCCCATGGCACATGGAGGTTCCCAGGCTAAGGGTCGAATCGGAGCTGTAGCCACTGGCCTACTCCAGAACCACAGCAACGCGGGATCTGAGCCGCGTCTACAATCTACACCACAGCTCACGGCAACGCTGGATCCTTAACCCACTGAGCAAGGCCAGGGACCGAACCCGCCACATCATGGTTCCTAGTCAGATTCGTTAACCACTGCGCAACGACGAGAACTCCAACTTTCCTATTTTAAGATGAGGAACCCGACCTCAGAGAGGTCAAGTGACTTACCTTGGGTTCATAGGACTATAGGTAATGAGTAGCAGAGCCAGGGTTAGAACCCGGGAACGCCTGGCTCCACCATTCTGCTCTCACCCTGCACCATACATCTCAACAGGAATAAGCACATGTGTCAAATCAAATGAAACAGGAGAATGTTATGTACATTTTATGGTATAGATTTTTAAGTTTTAGAAAAACCTTAGAGAAATAAAAGTTTAGAAAAAAATTTTTGCCTAGGATATAATTAATTCAATTTTAACAAAAGCAGAATCAAGTAAGAGTGTTTGTTGGCAGACATCCATTAGGAGGATACCTGACATCAGAGATGAGGAGAAAGAAGACGTGGGAAGGGCTTACGTGAGCCAACTCTAAGGAAGTGGGTGCCTAACCTGACCCATCAAAGTCCTTATGGCTCCCAAGAGATGTATTTACTTTATGTATGTGTCATCTGTTCCTTTAAAAAATATCCTTTGCCTTATCTCTCTATGCATATTCCATTCAAATGAAGTATTTTATAGAGACAGTTTGAATTCTCTAATTCACCTTTTTATTTCTCATGTCTTTAAGACTTGTGGAGTGAAAAGAGTGGGGTTTTAAGGGAACCTAGTGAAATGATGTTTTCCAGTTGCAGAGGAAACTGAATTATAGAACAATGCTTAACTGTAGTTTAAAAACTCTCATTTCTTTACCCACTTAATAAAAGATTTCAAATAATATACTTTTAACAATTGTGTGTAAAATTCAGAGATAGGAAAAAAACTGTATGACTTATTTTTGTAATATTTTCTATTTTAAAATTTTTCTATTTCTTTTCTTTTTTTCACTCCTTTTAAAACTAAAAGCTTTTTTTTGAGGTACGTGTCACATGCCATGAAATTCACTGTCTTAAGGTAGTGTTTATTAAATTCACAGAGTTGTACAACTGTCACCACAATCTAACTGTAGGATATTTTCCTCAGCCCCCCAAAACCCTCTGTAACCAAGAACAATCACGTCCTTTTACCCCCTTGGCCCAGCCCCTGGCAGCCACCAGTCTGCTCTCTGTCTTCGCAGATGTGCCTCTTCTGGATATTTCATATCAATGGAATAATATAATATGCATCCTTTTGGCCTGGCTTCTTTCACTTAATGCCAAGTTTTCAGTGCTCTTCCATGCTGTAGCATTTATTTGTACTTCATTCCTTTTTATTGCCAAATAATATTCCATTGAATGGATATACACACACACACACACACATTTATGTATACACACACATACCACATTTTGCCTATCATTTATTAGTTGATGGACCTTTGAGTTGTTTCTACTTTTTGGCTATCATGAATAATGCCATTATGAACATTTGTGTACAAGTTCTTGTGTGGGCATATGTTTTCATTTCTCTTGGAGATACTTTATGTGCGTGCGTGTATATATATATATATATGTGTGTGTGTGTGTGTATGTAACTATCTATCTATCTATCTATCAATCTATCTGGAAGTGGAATGGCTGGCTCATATGATAACTTTAGGTATAATATTTTGAGGCTCTCCCAGAGTGGTCATACCATTTGATAGTCTCACCAGCAGTTTCTGAGTCCTCCAGTTTCTCCACATTTTTGCCAACACTTGTCATTTAAGTTGTACTCTCTTTTTATATTTAGGAGAAGGGGAATCCTGTCTTGCTTTGGTTATTTGCCACTCTCAGTTTTCCCCTGAGACATACTGTGGTGGAGGTGGTAGCAGTGGTGTGGCAGAAAGAGCCCTCAACTTCAAAAACTGGCTTTCAGGCCCAGCTTATTACTTACTGCTTGAGTGACCTTGAGAGAATCAATCACTCAACTTCTGTGAGCCTCAGTTTTCCACTATTTCAGGGAGGATTAATCTCTGACTTTCTGGCAATAGACCAATAAAATAATATATAAAATTAATTTGCAAATTGTAAATCATCAGACTCTTCTTCCTGTTCCTTCTCCGTGTCATCACTTTTACTCTCTCTTTGATGCATATTCTTAAGTAAATAAGTAGAGAGAGATATTAAGGTTTTTTTGCTTCTATGGCCTTTTTCTAACAGAATATAAACTCTAAAAAAGCTTTAAATTTCTTTATTTGTAGTTGTTAAATAACTTTGGTATAGTTATATCAGCAAACATTTTGAAAGCAAAGCTTGTCTCTTGTCCTATTCCTTTTGGGCAGAATCTTATAATTTCATGTCTAGGGTAAGAAATGAAGCAGATAATCTATATACACAGATAATTAAGAGTTAAATGTAGCTCTCTTTCTTTTCTAGCATTTAAAATTTTTCCCACATTTTTCTTATTTGTATTTATAACTTAGGTATGTATCCAGGGAAAACTTTGTTTTCTCCTTTACCTTCTTTATAGTTACACATGCAAGATCTAATGGCTTAATAAAAACATTATGCCAAAGCCTCTGCCAGTTTACAACAGCCAGACTTTTCTGCTATAGTTTTACCCAAATCACCTCCTGAAGCCTAGCTGGCACAGTTACAATCTTCTGCAATCGCTAACAACTTTTCTTCCACAGTGCTACATGCTTTCTCTGCCTCTCCTGCAAGGTCAACGCCAGTTCTGCCTTTTCCAAGAAGCCTTCTCTTCACTCATCTGAATCCAGTTTATTTATTGTTAGTTCTCAGTTAATTCATGCTTAAGCAACTCATACTTCTAAAAAAAAAAAAAAATCAAACGTCCAAATTGTGAGAAGAAAAAGGTAAAATTCCTTCTTTTCTCCAGAGTGCTCTGTGTGTATCATTCTAGTCATTTTAATGTCTTTAATAGAAGTGGAAACATCCTATACATGTTGTTATGTGACACTTGCTTTATCACAAAACTGTGAATCATGTATTACACTCAGTGAATGAATCCTTTATTCTTATATCTGTTTTTATTTAACATTTTCATGTGTGTTCATCTTTCTCATGTGACCAAAATAAGAAGCTTCTCAGAGGACAGAACCTGCATCTTAAGCTCTTGTTCTTTCTCATCAGGGATGCACAGAGGTCTGTCCTGTAGGAGACACTCATAAGTATTGTTGGTTGAACTGGACACTTGGAGCCTATATCTTACTGTGATCGTCTATAAATTCAGAAGTCTTGGAGAACTGATTATTTTATTGTAGGTAATCTTCCTAATGAAAATAATATGTGGAAATACAATTCCATGTCAAATTAATACTTGAGTGAGGGAGAGAATAAAATTGATCAAGGGAGTTTGAGAATGTATGGCACAAGCCCTAGTGTTTGATACAATCTGCTCTGTGGAAGCAGGGAGAGGATAGAAGCTAGAGTGGACTAAAGAGGGAGAATCACCAGAAGAGAGACCTGGTTGTGAACTGAGATAAAGGATGAATGAAGGGAAACTTTGTGAGAAGTAATATAAATACAGTCAATACAAAAACTGAAGAAGAGACATATTATCCTAACTATAAAAATAAAGACCTATGGAGTTCCCATTGTGGCACAGTGGAAACGAATCCGATTAGGAACCATGAGGTTGCTAGTTTGATCCCTGGCCTTGCTCAGTGGGTTAAGGATCTGGCATTGCCGTGAGCTATGGTATAGGCCACAGACAAGGCTCGGATCCTGCGTTGCTGTGGCTGTGGTGTAGGCTGGCAGCTGTAGCTCTCACTGGACCCTTAGCCTGGGAACCTCCATGTGCTGAGGGTGCAGCCCTAAAAAGACAAAAAAAAAAAAGAAAGACCTATGACTTCCAAAATATGTTTCATCCAAGTGAAAGAGATATAAGCATGGTGGTAAATGAAAGAGAAAATATCTCGGCCCTGAAACAGTTGAAAAATAAAAAATTTTACTGCAAGAATATGAGATTGCCTGATAAAATATATATGACATAAAAACTTAAAATTAATCTCCTCACAAATTTATCTTTACTTTTGGTGCTCACAAACCTCTGCCGATCAATTTTGTTTTTTCTGCAATTAGATTACTAGTGTTTAACACTAAAGTTTTACATTGGAAATATTAAATAATGGGATCCAGTGACCAAATGATTATTTAAACAGCAACAACAAATATACTGTTTTTGAAGCCGAGTCAATGGCCCAGCCTTGTGTGTGTGTGTGTGTGTGTGTATGTTTTTTAAGTAATGCTGTTTGAATGTTCTTCATGCTGCCAGAAAGCAAAATGGCTGCAGCTTAAAATGGTAACTGCAGGAGGTTTTCTGAAGTTTCAGAAATTGAATTACTGAATACAGGTTACCTTCTGCATAATTGTGTAAAGCTGAGGAAATGGGTCTTTTTTGCTCTGATTGCTTTCCAAATTCTATCCAAGTAAATTCTCAGCTGATGGTTTTAAGCAGAGTAAGGACAGATTAACTGCAGAGTCAGGACAGATTAACCGGCTCATATAAAATAAAACCTTTCAAGATAGAAAAATTAAATAGTCCTACAGCTTTCCAAGATGTTATACATATTTGCAAAGTACCCAGTAATTCTGATGGCAAATATCTTTTCTTCCCCTCTGATTGGCTTCATTGCGGTGTTTATCACATATTTACCTTTTCTAGCTATCCAGTATTTCCTCTTTTATTTAGTCTTTCAAGTCTGACTTTACAGTGTTTAGAATAGTAAATGTTATTAGCAGAAAAAAATGTCATGAGAAAACTGCTTTGTCGTAAGATTTCTAATCTTATAAACGATGTGATTTAAATATTTCTTCTGCCAGGAATTCTTTAGTCAATTAAGCATTAGTGATACACAGGGGGAAATGATGCCTGGGTTGTTTGCAGAACCATCTTCTCATGAAGGTTTTTTTTGTCTTGTGTTTTTTGTTGTTGGCTCTAAATATGTTCAGTGATGAACTTGAGAGAAAAGCCAAGAGGGCCAGCAGTAAGACAGTAGCTTTGGACTGGAGCATTTCTCATCAACAGAGTGGACTAAGCTGAAGTGGAAAGATCCCATCAGCATACACGCTCTAAATTCAAAGCACCAATGTAGGCACTATTTCTGTTTTACAAATAAGGGAACCTGTGGCCAAGAAAGATTAAATGATTCGTCCAAGTTCCCAGTCAGTGGTCGAAATCAGTATTAGAACTCTGCCATGTCTGATTGATCTTTTATTTCTTTAATTACCACATTCTTGATTTTGTTTCCTCAATTCTAAACATTTGCTGGAAATAAAGCTTGTAATAATTTGGGAGTTTCCTTTGTGGCTCAGCTGTAACAAACCCGATTAGTGTCTGTGAGGACTCAGGTTCCATCCCTGGCCCCGCTCAGTGGGTTAAGGCTCTGGCATTGTGGTGAGCTGTGGTGCAGGCCAGCGGCTACAGCTCTGATTCGACCCCTAGCCTGGGAACTTCCATAAGCCACGGGTGTGGCCCTAAAAAGACAATTAAAAAAAAAAAACTTGTAATACATTATTTTCCTAATTTGAGACTGATATGGTACTAAAAATTTTAGTATGTAAAAATAGCACATGTCAGTTATGAGGATTTTGGGGGGGAATCGGCATCTCTAATGCCCCTGTACCTCTCCATATTCCATTTTCACGAGTCTCAGTCTTTGGAGACAGAAACCCTTTCATTTATAATAGCCACTCATTCTGGGTGTTGAGGGGAGAAAGCTGTGTTTCATCCTCATTCCTTGAGGACAGGCTGCCAAGACTGATTCAACTCATCTCATTTGCGCCCTGGCCACTAACATTCTGCAGTGAATGGACGCCCCAGCCCTGGAGCCAGCTGCCCTGGTAACCGGTGAACCCAGTCACACAGGTCTCTGTCAAATACAGCATTTTCTCAAGAGTTCTTTGCTTCTGTGATGTCTGTTTTGAACTTTCTATAAAGTACATCCTTATTATTTCTCCCTACTGAAGTGGCATCCTTTGTACATTCAATTCTGTGTTTTTTAGTGGTTTTGACAAGAAAAATTGTTAATTAAAATAAAAACAATAGATCAGTATAAATGATGATTAAAAGTGCATCCTTCTTGTCCAGTTTCCCTGCCCATGTGCTGTTCAAAGCGTGGGAGAAGATTGCTTGGAAAATAACTGTCACAAAGTATATTTAAAAATGACTAATTATCAACATTTTCTCCTTTTTTGTGTCAGTTAATGTTAAAATACAGTGGAGAGGTAACTCAATTTAGTTCAAAAGCCATTTTCTAAATGAGAAGAATTAGCTGGGAACAGTGTTACATTAATAGACATTGCCAGCGGCTGATTCTGCATACAAAACACTTGTTCATGTTTTCCTTGAACTCCTTTGATTGGGCCCAGCACTAAGTTTATACTGAATGGGCTCAGTCTGGTCCTTGGCAAGCATCAGGGAGTAATGAATAGTGGAACATCGAAAGGCTTAATGTCCTGGCACAAGCTCCGTGTCGGTATGATGAGCTAACCAGGGCATTGTTCGATGAGAAGGCCCTGTGTCCTTTTGGAAATAAAATCTTGGCCTGTGGACAGAGGTCTATGTACACACATTGAAATTCTCTGTCTTCCTGCTATGCTATTCCATTCATAATTAAACTTTGAAAGCAAAGTTCTGAAGAGGTTCTTAAATGCCTCTCCTCCTAGCATGCCCAGAAATAAGTGGCTGATGTAAAAATGACATAGCCTTACCCTTTTATTTGGTAGCTCTCCGAAATGCACATCAAAGACTTGAAGAACAAACTCTTTAAGCTAGAGAGTAGTGTAGACATTCACTGTTTTCTCCCCCCTCCCCCAATGTCTTCCCTCTGAAAGCTGTGGTAATTTACCACAGATTTTTGCTATGGAACTTCTGATGTTCTGATCTTTTATGTTTACAGCTCCATCTGTATTTGTAGGGAAATGTCTAAATTTGTCTCAGTACATCTAAATTCCAGGAATGAATTGATCTTCTTATGAGTATTTTCGCCTTGAAAGCAAAGAAGGGAGGAAAAAAATTAAGCTTTGGTGATTGATTAAAACTATGACATTATAACTTGCTTTTTCTTGCTAATTTTTCCTCCTTAAAAGCAAAATAAAAATTCTGTAATCAGAGCCTGCCAGAAGGTACCTGAAGAAGCCAGGAATAAAAACGTATTTTAGCTGGGTTAAAACTGCTGTTGGTTTTATAAATTATCAAGAAGAGCTTCCTAGGAGTCCTTGTAAAATATATTTTAGTTCTGTGTTATAAAATCAGCCTCCTAGCAGAGTATTAACATACTAATAAAACTGCATTTTGTAGGTATTAAAAATCCGAGGATCTTTTAGAAGTTATACCTTGAAATACAAATATAATTTCTGTGATTCACTTAAAAGTAATTTGAAGTGGAGAGGGGATGGTGGAGACATACCTTAGCACGTAAATGACAGAGGCTTTGCCACCAGTTGATCATTGTTGGCCTACAGAGGTGCATGCATGAATGTTTATTATATTATTCCCTCTCCTTTTTAAAAACTTATTTTAGGTCTTTCATAATGGAAAGGTAAAAAATAATTTCTAGTGGTTTTTAAATGATGGCTTCATTTGAATGAAATGTTTTCTTACTAAAGAAAAACCAGAAATTGAAAGTCCCTTAAAAATCTTTTTCTGATATGCAAACAATACTCTGACATCTAAGTAATAGTTTTTCCTTTAGTGAGTGCATTTAGAATGCTAGTGGTGAATATGGATATGACAATCTTACTGCAAAAAGTGTGTTCACTAAAATGCTAATGTTCTTGAGATAATTAGGATTGTTAACTTAGTCTCTAATATTGATTATCCCCAGATGAACAGTTTTCTAAAACATTAATATGTTGCAGTACAGACATTAAACCCATACCAGGCATAACCTATTCTCTATGAGGTAACTGAGAGAATGGTTGCATTTTTAGGGTGATGACCTGTCATGCAATGGTAGACATGGAAAAATTTCGATAACCGAGCATCAGTTAAGAGAATGAAAGATGTTCGCTGTACCAAAAGCAACTGATGAGCATGCCAGTGTCTATTCATAGCGCGTAAACTATTTTATACTTCATTTTTGTTTGGCTTACTCTGAGCACTTACCAACTGCATTAGAGTTTAGGTTTTAAAGCTTTGTGTCTAGTATTGCCTTGATAGGAAATAGGCATATCTTCGTGGATTCCCGGTGGGGAAGCTTTACTCCAGTGGGGTTGTGAAATTTGGAGTCAGTGGCAAAGGAAACATCAGGGAGATGCTAATAATTTTCAGGCAGCATGTTGAGTCTTCACTTGTCTCTGTTTTGATCTGGTGCTACTCTCAGCATTCCCCTGAGTAAAGTAGTTAAGAGTCTAGATAACTGGTCATCTATTCTTTGAATAATGCTACACCCTTCACATATTCATGTTTACAATCTTTTACTACCTCCATTCCCTTTTTTTAAGAGTCATTATTTTCTTCAGTTTTAAATGTTTGACAGCAATCTGTTTGAGAATTTTTTTTTCTTTTGGTCTTTCTAGGGCTGCACCCCAGGGAATACGGAGGTTCCCAGGCTAGGGTTGGCCACTGACCTACACCACAGCCACAGTACATTGGGATCCAAGCCGCGTCTATGACCTACACCACTACTCATGGCGGCAATGCCTGATCCTTAACCCTCTGAGCAAGGCCAGGGATCGAACCCACATCCTCATGGATGCTATTCGGGTTCATTAACTGCTGAGCCACCGCAGGAACTCCTGTTTGAGAAATATTTTTTAAAATATATTTTGTAAAATATATTTTTTAAAATACATTTTTTAAAATATATTTTTTAAAATATATTTTTTGAAATATATTTTTTAAAATATATTTTTTAAAATATTTTTTTCTGTGACAGGTTAACTCCAAATTCAAATGGACAGTAGGTGAATGATCAGAGATCAAAACAAAGCCCTTTAAAAAAATGTGTCTACTATATCATCGTGAACTTTTATAAATAGTTGATGAAAATCTTGTCTGTTGTACATGGTAGTCTGAATTAAACTTCCGGTGTTTAAGGAGTACAATCAATCATCAACCATTTATTGAGGACTTAACTGAAGTAACTATGTTGTCATTCATCTGACCATATACTTGTCAGTTTTTTCATTTGACAAATATTCATTCAGTGTCTACTATGAGTTTATTGAGTGTCTAGGAGATCCGGAGGTCGGTAAGGCAGGCAGTTTCCTGCTTTCATGAAGCTTTTGTTTTAGGGGTTGTGGGTAGATAAATAAGTAAAAAAGCCTATCAGATAGTATAAAATGTCATTTGGATAGTTACACTAGCTTCGTGTGATGGAGAGAGATGTTGGGGGGACAAGAAGGGCAACTCTGGAGATACAGTCTTTACCTTGGGATTAGAATGGCACAAAGAGCCCTTCACGCACAGATGAGTTGCTTAGTTCTTTGTGTTAAAAACCAAAATCTTAAAGCCGTGTCTCACTTTCCTAGGGGTAGAGTTTATCCAAATGATATGTACTTGGATTCTGCTGACACATCAGTGAACCGGCCGAGGATTCCATAGAGGCGCATTTAATCCATGCCACTCCCTCATCAGTGACACACCATAGGCTGGCTTTCTTTCCCCTGTGCATTCCACGGGCCTCCTTAACTTCCAGTGTGAAACTTGAGCAGGACTGTTGGGTTTGGCATGCTTCTGCCAGCCTTCCAGCCATTGCTGTGGGGCCTGCCCTCTCTCACTCAGAGCTTCACACTGACCCCCTGATTGTCCAGGCACCTCCCTACTTCCTGATCTTTTTTCTTCTGTACTGACAGGCCATCCAGGCACATCCCCTATTCCCTAAATAAGGGAAAACTATTTTGTTGTCTTCTGTCTGCTCAATGCCAAGCTTGTTCTTCTAAGAGGTTACTCCTAGATAATCTGATTTCTGAATCTGGGCCAATATGTGAATATAAGAAAGCTTGACCTTATTCTGCATCCCTTGCTCTCTATCACGATCTCTCCCTTCAGGGTAATATAAACTCATTTTCTGGTGGTCTTTTGGGACAAAAGTTTTGCCCAGAAATTTGGTGTTCATTTTGAGCTGCCACCAAAGCATCCTGGGGAAAATGGGCCTTGTAACACTAAGGTTGTCCTATGTTAGTAACTGTCTAAATTAAAAGTTCTTTCTGCTCATGTCTGAAGAACTCTGTTTTCCATTTGCACAGGAGCTGTGTTATTGATAATGAATCAATGGTTTCTTACTGAGCTGAAAAATCATTTTGCTAGTGTTTCATATGTGGGTTCTCCATGCCTAAATAAATTGGTGTACATATGCAAGGATAACTAGCATTTATATATAAAATCAGATAGGATATTTTGTGTTGCAGTAATCGATCATGATTTTTGGACTCTTTAGCATTATGAATTTGCTAACAAGCAAAAGTGTTTTAAAATACCAAGTCCCTATCTAGGAAGATAACTAGATTGATATGGTAATCATCCTATTTAAACGGACTCAGAGCATTTTCAGCTCTTCAGAATTTTAAACTTTGAAACAACAATTCTATCTATATTTTTAATGCTGTGTTTTGGCATAGACAGCATGTCTGTGTTCAACATTGATTTTACCTGTCTGGGAAATTGATTTATCAGTTTTTCTTATTTCTAAGAAGACAGTTCTCTTCATAGAATTCCTAGTTCTTTTCGAACAACTGAATATATGTCATTTTGTTTTGACATCTGATTTAAAGGTGAAAACTCTTATGAATGATGCCATCTACCTTCACACTGGCCCTCATTGTAAGTAAAATGTAAATACATTTGCCATTTATTACCCCGGCCTAATATTGGCAGTGATAAATTATACATAAACGTTCTTAACACAACAAATATTAAAATGTGTTGATGGGAGTTCTTGTTGTGGCTTAGCGGTAATGAACCCAACTAGTATTTATGCGGATATGGGTTCGATCCCTGGCCTCACTCAGTGAGTTGAGGATCTGGCATTGCCATGAGCTACAGCTTAGGTCCCAGACGTGGCTCTGATCCCATGTTGCTGTAGCTGTGGTTCCCTAACCTGGGAACCTCCATATGCCATAGGTGCAGCCCTCAAAAGACAAAAGACAAAAAAAAAAAAAAAAAGATTTGTTGAACAGAAAAATGACCTCAGTTATCAGGAAATTATCAAATCAGTTACATGTGGATTTCTCATCGTGGCACAGCAGAAACATTTCCAACTAGGGAACCATGAGGTTTCGGGTCAATCCCTGGTTCAGGATCCAGTGTTGCCATGAGCTGTGGTATAGGTTGCAGACGCAGCTCGGATCCTGTTGCTGTGGTTGTGGTGTAGGCCGGCAGCTGTGGCTCTCATTGGACCCTTAGCCTGGGAACCTCCATATGCCGTGGCACCAGCTCTAAAAAGCAAAAAAAAAAAAAAAAAAGTCACTTAGATATTAGATAACACCTTGTTAATTTGAATAGCTACTCACTGGATTTATTCTGTTGTATATCAGGTGAAGGCTGGTAGAGTCTTCTCTTCTCCACTTTGTTTATTAATAGCTTACTGAAATAATTTATTTAAATTTTATGCAGCTTGAGTTTTCTGACATAATGGATACAAATATTATTCTCTCTCCTTCTTCCTAACAGTGTGGTAAAGGTTAAATAAACACCACATATTAAGTGACAAAGCATCTGAGGTTCCCACTGATTCCTGTTCCCAGTTCTCCATTTTCATGTTGTAGGTAAACAGCTTTGCCATCTGATGGTATTTATAAAACTTGCTTAGAAATCTTTAAAAGCAGGAATCTGAGCACATGTAACCTTCTTAACAGGAAGAAATGTACATGTTCTCCTGCCCTAAATGTAAACACATGACATGTTATGATTTTTAAATGAATGTCATAAATGACACATTCTAAAAAGAGCTCACTTATATATGAAATAGAAAAGCTAAGTGTATCACTTATCATATTTGGCCAGAGGAGCAAGTTTTTTCCCTTGGTGTGATGATTGGTAGCATTGGTTCCCTACCAATTTTGAAATGTTTTGATAAAATGCATAAGAAATGAGCATGCCAAGAAAAATATTCAGTTGATTTATCATAGAAGGTCACTTAACTGGTTTATTTTTTGGTAACCTTGTTTCTATCAATTTTGCTATAAGCCTTTCAAAATTTAGGCTTTTAAAATCATTTTTATTTTCACTTCTGCTCCCATAAGTTTTCTAATCCTAGTAAATCATGTAATAATTAGTCCCCAGAAATGGTTTAAACAGTAACATTTTTAGAATAGAATATGAGAGCCCTTACAGGTTTTGAAAGAAATATATTTTCAATTACAAAAAGACCATATATGGGAGAAAGGTCTTTTTGTAATTTAAAATAGAGGCGCACATTGTCAGCTTTTGTTTGTGTTATACCACAGACACATTTTTGTACATGAATGGGAATTTCTAAATGTTTATTGTCCATGTAAATGAACAGAATGGTGTTTAGAAATAGTTTTGGTATTCTTGAAAGATATAGGAGAGAAATAAATGAGTGAGTAGGGAGCGCTTTCCTGGTTTTTTTTTTTCTCCAAGTAGCACACACTGTTTACATAATGTTATATACTTGTCCTGCTGGCATCTGTATTAAGGAAATTTGATCATATAATCGTAGCCTCTCCCTTAGAGAATTGCTGAATTTACCACGGTTTGGACAAGCTTCTGGATGTAAGATACACAGAGATACATAATTAATTTTATCCATTTTATCAGAAAGATGATTTTGTAACATGTTTGTGACAAAGAGCTTTTCCCTTGTGTTTTGCCCTTGCTTCTAGATTAACTAACTAACTGGTCGCAGGGAGCTTAATTTGCAGAAAGTAATGACTGAAATAGTGCTCGGCTAACTGCCGTAGATTATGTGTTTTTATCTGCGCTCTAATAATCATTTTAAGAGCCCAAGGCTTTTAACTTAACTCAGGTTTCAGAGAGCATTCTATGTGCAAGTACAAATTTTGATGTTTAAACCGTAGACTTATGCTGCTATTTTAGAACATTGAGTAACTGAGAAACCACAAATGAGGAGAATATGGACATCTACCATTAAGGATTGTAGTATCCTATAGGTGTGTTCTGACTCCAGCATCCTGAATTTGTGTCTTTCTAAGTCCCTAATGGCTTTGATTTTTAAAAATCCTGCTCTACTTCTTTCCACATTATCATACATTTACTTACATCTTGAAATCAAGTTAGGCATTAGAATAAAACATAGACACCCTACTGAGTTAAAAATTTTAAGTCTTATTCTATTGTCATTACCCTTAGATAAATCTACCCACTTAACTGTCTCTCAGGTCTGCATAAAATCTTTGCAAATATAAATGCAGTGAAATTACTACTTCAGAAGATGTTAAAATCTGTCAGCGCAGGATTGTGAACTTGAATGAGTAGTAAAGAAAATTCTTTTAAGACACCAAGATGCCAAACAGTTTGTGCTATAATATTTTTTCATTAGTGACCCTTAGGAGTATCTAGCAGTGTAAATTACCTTTTTAGCTTTTGGAGACTGTCAAGATGGAGTTACTTATTAAAAATTCAAAGGAAATCTTCTTTAGTAATCATTTTTTTATCTTTAGTAATCATTTTTATGCTCCATATCAGTGGATTCACTTTTGCCTCCTTATAAAGTTTTGCTTTTCCTTAGTAAGTTACTGACAAAATGGGGGAGAGGCTGGGGAGGTGGGCAAGATGCAGGATTGAGTTTTCTTACAAAACTCAAATAGGCAGTAGTTCTGATGGGAGATAACTAATGCCCTAAATGATTGCATTTTACTTTTTTAAAGTAAGTTAAGATTTTTTAGTGGAATCATTATCATAAGAGCATATTATGACATGTAAAATTCAGAAAAGGGGATTTTTTTTTCAATAGGGAACTATTTACCAATTTTAATAAATTATGAAAATTGAATTTTAATTGACTCTCCACAGTCCTATACTTGGAAGTATGTATGATGCACAGTATTGGGGGCAGGGAGAGGGAGAGGGGAGGGAAATGGTGTGAAGAAGTCTGTATGTGTGAGTTTAAAAATTTAATTAAATATTTTATTATTTGTCTAAGTAAATGGTTTAGAAATGTTTTACTCTCTTTTCCATTGCTGATTCCCTGGATTAGTATCTCACAGATTGATTGTATATTTATTTAATTTGGGAATTGAAGGGCACATACTGCAATTAGCTCTTCAATTCATCGTCTTTGCTTTCTTTGAAACAAAACAAAATCCCCCAATTTTCTAAAATATATAGTACATCTTAATAGTATGCATAAATCTAAACTACTTATTTTCATTCTCTTCCCCTTGAGAAACATTTGTCCCTATGGTATTTAGTTGAAAAGACCTGTTTGCATACTCATTTTAGGAAAGCCTTTAATGAGACCTATAAACATTTCTTGGCAATGAAAACATCTCCAAATATGCATGTATATATAGACCCATTTAGCTCCATTCTCACGCTCTAGCGTCTCATAGCTGAGTGTTGGTGTCCTTTGGCTACTGTCATTGCATTCACCTTTCCTTGGTGTGTGACAAGTGATTAGAGAAAAGTCCAGATGTGGACTGGTCCATACATACAAGCTGGAGGCTCTGTAGAGATACTCTGATCTTTAATCCCCAAAAAAGACACTGGTTAATTTTTGTTGGCACATTCAAATAAATTTTAGCATGTAAAGTAACATATGGAACTAGAAAATATTTGATGTCTGAAGTCACAATTTTTCTTAGCCTAGCAGATTACAGGACAATGCCAAAGCCAACGCCAGAATATAAACAGAGGAGAGATATTGTATTTTCAGGCAGAGAAGTTTGACATATAAATTAATGAAAAAAAGTTATAGATTATTTTTTACTGTTACTGAAACTAAATATTTTATTTTCCTACCAGATATTATTCTAATCTGCAATGTAATGTAAGAATTAGAGTTTATCAAATATTTACAAGAATTCTTACATGCACCTCAGTTTAACTGAAATGCATTTTAAGCACATGGAGATTTAAGGAGTTCACAGATAAAGTTAAAAATTCACTTTTACAAGCAGCAATCCATTTCTTAGGGCCTGCTGTGAGCTGAACACTGTTTTTGGAGAGTATGTGGGATATTTGTTTTGTATGTAGGGAGTGAGAAATGTAAAGGCATAAGGTCTGATGCCGGTTCTCAAGCAGTGTCTTTAACAGCCTGCCTATAGGAGAAAGGAGGTTCACATAAAACAAACAGCAGAGTAGCGAATTGTACCAAGAACATGCAATATAATGCCCAAGCAGGTAGCATATACAAGGAAAAATAAAATCAAAACAGATCTTTTCAATTGTATACAAAATGCCAAAATGGAAAACAGAGAAATTTTTTTTAACTATAATGTTGTCATACAAATTCAGATGTATATAATATTTACTCAGGAAGTAATTCAAAAAGCCAAGGGGCTGGTATGTAGTAAGGACTCAACAAACGTTAACCACTTTTGCTGGTAGTACTCTTATTAGTTTTAAATTATGTGTTTGCATGGCATTTGCAATACAGTCGTGGCCTCAGCTTCTCAGCTTTCAATCTATTTCTGGATTTTGTTCCGGTTGTACATTTCAGAGAAAAATCTGGATTCACACAAATAAGTAGTTGTACATGGAAGGTTTTATTTGGTTTTAGTAGTTTGTTTTGTTACATCGTGATGGTCTTTGTTTCCATCAAAACGGCAAGAGAAGAGATTCTTTTAAACCGAACCCTCCTCCCCAAATGGGGGGAAAACCTAAAACTTGGTGGTGCAAGTTAATTTATTGGTTATTTTAGCATACATAAAAAGGGTATGTACATGTGTGTTATGTTAATGCATAACAACCCACAAAATAAAATAGAACCAGATATATTTGAGAACCCCTTAAAATACCCTTATGTCATACATAGTTAAGGCATGAAGTTTGTTTCTTTCAAGACCCAGGTCATCACACCACATCCTGTAGTTCAAATCTGGTGTTCCATCTATATTTCTATGGTCCATGAGCTAAAACTGTTTTTTGTTTTGTTTTGTTTTGTTTTAATATTTGAATGGTTGAAAAAAAATAAATAAAAAGAAGAATTTATCCTGACACATGAAAAGTTTGGTGCAGAACCAACAGGACTTGATGATGAATTTGGATGTGGGGAGACAGTGAAGGAGAGGGAGATATCACGAAGACTCTTTGGTTTGGGTTTTTTAGTACAGAGTGAATGGTAGTGCCATTCTCGGAGATGGACATCCTAGGAGAAGGGCTGTCAAGAGTTGAGTCTTTGGCGTGTGGCATTAGAGGTGCCTTTGAAACCTTCGTCTGAAATGTTCTGAAATTGGTCTGTGTGTAAGCGGATTGTCTGTATTTGCATTCGTAACCTGTGGAGAGGTGCTGCTGTAGGAAACCATGGGCATGGCTCTGAACACCAGGGAGTGCTTAAGAGTGAGAGGGGAAGAGAGCCTTGGCCCAAGCATTAAAGGGTATCTTTTACTGACCGGTTAGGATAGAACGAGCCTAGAACCAACAGAATAGATGCAGAAAAGCAAGAGTAAAGCTAAAAGAGTGTTGGAGCTCCTGCTGTGGTGCAGCAGGTTAAGGATCCAGAATTGTCTCTGCAGCTGCTCAGGTCACTGCTGAAGCATAGGTTGAATCCCCAGCCTGTGACATAGCTCACAGCTGCAGCTCAGCTTTGATCCCTGGCCTGGGAACTTCCATATGCCTTGGGTGCTCAGGGGAGTGTGTGCTGGGGGCACATAAAAAGAATGTTGGGTGATAGAAGTCAAAGGAAGAGAAGTGTCAGGGGAATGACTAAAGAAGTCAACAAAAAGGAACGGATGAGTGTCCATGGCTTTCGGGATATGAATGTTTTTGATGACTGGAGCAAGAAATATTGTGATGAGGCAGTGAGAATAGAATCCCCAAATTACTGTTTCGTGATGGTTATTTATACTTTTAACAACATTTGTTTTAAAAAAAATCTGCATTCCCAGGTGTAGTCTTTTTATTGTTCAATTGATTTCCAACTTTACAATGGCAGTTAATTAAAAAACGGGATTCGCTTAAAAGAAATACACTTCACAGCAAATTTTGATTGAAAACATCTATTTCTAGCACCTAAATACTTAAATCTTACCCAGATTATACAGCAAATCCCCTTTAATAAAAAAGAGCAATAATGAGAAAAAGGTTGTTGTTGCAACATTCAAAGTGACCTTGAAAGAAAGCAAAACTGATGACTCTTGGGAAATACCACCTTGCCCACAGGCCTTGTCAATTTTAAGTAAGTTTCTGGCCACCTTAATTGTATTACTCCAATTTGTTAAACAATGCCTTTCTCCTTTACCAGGATTTCTATATGTGGGAGAAGGAAATCGTATTATTAAAGAAAGGTTGAAAAAGCAGAGGGGTGGATAGGGCAGAAGAAAATATATGTTAGGCATTTTGTTTATAGGGATTTGGTGAGGATTTTTCTTAGGCAGTTTCTCACACACACACATCTATGTTTTTGTGTATGTGTATGTTTTTGTTCTCTTTTCTTATTTGTTATAACATGCTATAATGTGAAAGTTGACACTCTTGGGTTCCTTGGCCCCAGACACTGGGACGGAGACTGGCGTCTAGGATGCTTATTAGGGATCAACTACTGTGAAAGGAAGTGTGAAGGGAGAATGGGGCAGAGAGGAAATTCAAACTGTGATGTTGGTGCAGTCAGGCCTTGGCCTGGGCCAACTCTGTAGTAAGTACTAGAGCTAGCATTGCCTGTCGCTCTCTGCAGCTGAGGCCGGCCCTCTAGCCCAGGTCAACAGCCCAGGCTGGTGCTGACCCTGTCACATATTTGGCAGCAAGTCTTGCCTGACGAGGGATCGGAGCAGCACATTTCTCCTCTAACACACTATCTTGTAATTTTCCATGTACTTGAATTGAATACCTTGCATACATTAACATGGCTTTGGATTCTTTGTGTTACAAGCAAGAACAACCACTTGCACTCATTCATTCGGGGACTTTATTGGCTCAGTAAACAGAGGCCAGAGGGTAGCTGGGCTTCAGAGTGCCTTTAATCCAGCAGCTCCAGCTTTATTCTCTGAAATTCTCTTGAGTTGGTTATGTTCAGTGGATCGAAGGCTTTTCCTGCTGGCTGACTTCTCCACTGGTGGCAAAGAATCCGATGTCCCATGTGTACCACCTGGGCCAGAGCAGAAGTGAGTATCTGGTGGGGCCATGCAGAGCTTCAGCAGTCCTGGGATCACCCTATCTGGATCATGGGACTCAGTCCAGAGCAGAGGTAGAGGAGGCTCTTAGCCAAGGTTCAGTGGCCTATTCCTCGAGCTAGAGATAGAACCCCATGGATTCCTAGGAGAAGTCAGGAGCTATTGAAAAGGGAGGGGAAGTCATCAACAAATACCATATGGGTTTTTGATAAATGTCCCTGACTCTGCTGTTGTCTGGTAGTACTAATTGTTTTTCCTTACCTGTTTCCTGACTCCAGGCCAGGTGATATACCAGAAACTTAGTTCCTGAAAACCCAGTTCTCCTTATTCTTTGAGCTTTTACTTGGGAGATAAATTAACTTGTCAACACTGAAGCCATCATAGAATAGGATTATCCGGTGCAGGGACGGAGGATGGAGGGACTATGCAATACCACATAACCAACATTTGTAATTGACATGTTTGAGTTTCATCTTGTCTCTTTTGCACTGGTTCACCTCTGGGTGGAGACAATAATGGTGGGTGTAGAATGAGGAGGTGAAAGAATCAAAGAGCTTAGAAAACTCAAAGCTGTAAACCCCAGTTAAATCACTGAAAGCTGACTTGTGGGTCAAGTTGAAACTCGAAGAGAAAGAAAAATGAATAAAACTAGCATATAAGAATTGTAAGTGTTAAAATATTTATTCACTTAACAAGTTCCTAGGCCCATCTGGGACACCTATTGTATAGATGGGAAGTAGACTCTATAAAAATTTCATTTTCTTGGTGATTTTATTGGAGTTTTTATAAAACATCAGCATTTGATTTCTCTTCCTTTACTAAAGTGGTCGAGATTGCAGACTGACACTTATTAATTATACCAGATTTCTAGTTTTAATTAGAGAATCTCTTCTGAGACTAAACCTTTTTACCATTAGGCTGTTTGAAACCTATGAGATAAAAGGGAGAGTTCTTTCAGAAAATTATTTACATGATTTTAATTAATGATTATAATCTCCATGGTCATTTTTGCAAAAGAGCATTTAATCCCTTAACCAGTTTTCATGATTTGCATTTTGCAAAAACATGTCAGCCCTGCAGGCTTATTATCTCAGAGTTGTGTTTTTTTTCCAGATGAAACTTATTTGGGGTGAGCTTTTAGTTTGCTACTGCTTGGAGCCCCGTTTCATACCTTAACACCTGTTTCTCATGCAGAGCAAACCGATTGGTAGAAAAGTAAAGTTTGCTTCTTTTTGCCAAGACATAGCCCTTGGCAAGGTTATCTTTGAAAACAGTTTTTCATGCAGAGACCGTATACAAGTAGCATTGCTGTTGCCAAGATTCTCTGACTAATGAAGGGTCGGAGAGATGGTGTATTCTTTCTCATTGCTCGCGGCACGTATATGTAGCATTTCTTCTGAGAAAAGGCACTCTAGCGTTTCAAACAGAAGCTAGAAGTTTAACCTTCCAGGAGGAAGGTCAGCGTTAGTTTTTATTGATAACACAGAAGAAAGCCACTTTATAAGAATATGAAAGATACATTCGTTGCTAAGTAAAAACGATTAAACAGTGAGTTTCCCACCTTTCTTATGAAAATCAGTCGCAGCCTATTTTCCATTTTCAAAGTTGCTTTTTTCCTTTTCCTGGCTGAGGTGTGGAACAGGTCCCTCATCCTGATGGTGTTGAGTGCTGCTGTCCAAAGTGTGGTGACTTGGCCTGGAATCAAGGCCCAGGTCCCTGTATACGGCTGCCTGCTCTGTTTTGGTGCAATTCTGCCATATATATACTTTCAGTTGTGTTCAATTCTATTTGAATAGAGAATATTTGCATTTCCTGTACACTTTAAGCAATCTATAGTTTAATGCTTTCATAAATCCTGAGATTGATGCTTTGTTTCGCAAGTAGGAAAACCCTGGAGAGCAGTGTTTTGTGAGTGTACCTGGGGCTAGGGAAGAAATGGAAAATGCGTATTCCTATATGCATGATCAAAACAGTTGCTGTCTCAACTCTGTTTGTGTGTGTGTGTGAGAGAGAGAGAGAGAGAAAAGCCATGGAGAAGGGTCTAGTCTTTCTTGCTTTATTTTGCTTTTCCAAAAACAGTCATTAGGTGGATGTTTTCCACCATTTAAAGATTTTTCATATTTTTTAACCTTCTTAAATATTGACTTTTTTTTGAGATTATATTTTTCATTGTTTTTTTCTTATATTTTTCTGCCCTTTCAGTCATGAACAAGGACAAAATAAGGCATGAATTCCATAAAGTTTTCACAATACTGATGCATAAGTTTGCCTTCCTGAACAAATGCAGGTAGCTGATTGACACCATTTTTTTTTTTTTTCGTCTTTTTTACTTTAGGGCCACAACAATGGCCATGGAGGTTCCCAGGCTGGGGGTTGAATCGGAGCTGTAGCTGCCAGCCTACACCACAGCCATAGCAACGCCAGATCCAAGCTGCGTCTGAAAGCTACACCAGAGCTCACAGCAATATTGGATCCTTAACCCACTGAACGAGGCCAGGGATCGAACCTGCATCCTCCTGGTTGCTGGTCAGATTCGTTTCCGCTGAGCCATAACAGGAACTCTGACACCATTTCTTTAAATAAATTTTATCTTCAAGATACTAGTGAAAGGCTTCGCTTATCCCTAGATACTACAAGAATTAAACTATTTTCCCTTTAGTTTCACAATCTTTTCTTACTGCTTTTGGCCAAAGATGACCTGATCACAGCATAGTTCAATCTGTTCATCAAAGACTGGGAAATAAAGTCTCCAAAAGGGACTAGAGACCAAATGATTATTCTCTTATTTTCAATTTTTTTTTTCATTTTCATCATTATTATTATTTGCTGTTTCACAAAAAAGGAACTCATGGATCACTCTGGGCTGTCATCGAAGCTTGTGTTCTTATGCACATTGCAGATTATTAAAGAGTTTTTCCAGGAAATAGGGAAACTTGAAATAAGTAGAATAGATTACGACTCTGTAAAATTTTGTCTACTTTAAAATAGAGTTAGCAAGTCAGGTGGCCCCTGTACATCTATATGTGGTTGGAAAATTTTAGAATGACAATGAGAACAACTAATACATATTGAACATTTGATATGTGCCAGGCATTATTCTAGGCATTTATTACCAATATTGAATAATTTAATTTTCATCACAATGCTGTGAGATATATCACCATTTTAGAGATGAGAAACCAGGTATTTATTGCTGGGAAATGGACCCAGCTGAGGTGTGAATCAGGCATTCTCTGCCTGTAGCTTCAGGTTGAACCACTGCTCTTTCTTCATTACAGCATTAGTGCTTTGGTACCAGAGGGGACTTTGAGAAATTTTCTGTCATTCTTGTTACTTTCCACATGTCCTTACAGGTAAATATGAAACTGCCTTGGAGACAATGAGTAACTTTCCCAAAGTCAGAGAATAGGGACAGAGGTGACATTGTGGTTAAGCCCGTGTGCTTCCTGATTCCACTTTCCTCACCCGCTGGAGCCCTGCACTAGTAACAACACTGCAGATCTGCTCTACCAGGAAGCCTTTATCCTCAAGCTGTTTATAGAAGTGTGAGTTGAGCTTAAGCTTTTTCTTCTTGATGACTTGTAGCCCAGAGGGTCCTGGAGTTGAGCTAAGTAGGCAGAGTGGAAATTTACTTGGACCGGGGAAAAAGAAAAGGAAAGCCGGATGGTTTCAGATGGAGTGGGGCCTGGGGAATGACTTGGACATTATTTGCCAGGCAAAGCTTGAGTACTATCTAGAAATACTTATATGATTATAATTATATGATTATAACAAATAAGGCCTTATTTGTTACTATCCAATGCCTTTTATCTTAGCAGGTAGGGCCCTAGCTTCTCAAACTGAAAAGGCTGTGTACATGCGTGGGCATGTGGTATGTGACTGCTAATTCCAGATCTTGCCTCTACTCACAAAATGGATGATTTCTTCTTAAAAGAATGGGAGATGCACGCCCTTGTTAAAGCTTAAGGATTGTTTCCCCATGCCAGTTTGGGAGGAAATATCTAATTGTAGAGGAAAATTCGACTCTCACTGTATACCGGAATAATCCATAGGCCAGATAATTATCCTTTGTATTTCTATGAGAAAATTAAATTTTAGCTGTAGTTAGGCTTTTGTTTTAAAAAGTGCCTTTTAATAAGTTGAATTTATCCGGTTTTAATTTTTCTCCAAGATATTTACTTTAAATCCTATTCATTTCCATCACCCATACCCCCAGTGTCACAGGGATGCACTGAATAAATCAAGTGCCTGTAGACAGTAGGTGGTGGTGTTCCATCCTGTCGGAAAGTGCTGTGTGATATAGAAATAGTGTGCTTAATATCTGCCTCCCTGCCTGGTTTCTTAATTGGATCCGTGCTCTAGGGGGCATTAGGTTGAAGTGAACAACAATGTAGAAACAACATTGCATTCCTGAAGCCAAGTCAATTAATCACACAATGCATTTCAAAGGAGTTACTTCTAAGTAATTGTTGTGGAAATGAGGCCCTTTGCAATTGCTGGGTAGTAAACAGGAGACCAGCCTGCTTTATGCTACCAGAAATACAACGCAAGTTTGCCACTTCTAAACCTCCTGTGAGATAATCCTTCAAACCTCAGTGCTCGCACCCACAATATAACCACACAGGTTTTTTGGTTTTGGTTTTGGTTTTTGTTTTTTAGAAACACGTTGATTATGCTTTCCCAGTGAGCCTATAATTACACATTAAACTTTTTCAAGCAGGGGTTAATAATGATGGAATTTTTGAATTTGAGGGGATTTTAATGACTTTCTCTGGTTCTGGTATAATGCTGAAGATTAAAACGCAGATAAGCAATGTCTTCTCTTTAACAGCATTGAAACTCCACCCTGTGGCGTCCATCACATCAAATGGTGAATACATCATATGTTTTTATTTTTAATCAGGGGTCAGCGATTATATCCTGAGACTTCCTATTTCAAGAACATGTCCAAAACTCTAACAGAGACCCTTGTGGAGAGAATTTGGGGATCACTCTGCCACATCATTATACAAATTATTTTGCAGCCACATAGTCAAGGGGCTCAGAACAAGTTTCCCACCAGCCTCACTAGCAAGCACCCAGCTTTCCAGTAACCATGCCCAGGAAGTGTACTTCCTGCCAAACCAGGACTCAGCGTTCAACCTTTGTGTTCCCATTTCATCGTCTTCTCAAACATTACATGGGTTTGACTTCAAACCTCAAAGGTAGTGTTCCTGACAGGGCTTGCTGAGGAATTATTCCAGATCCGCTGTAAACGGATAGCTCAAGCTTCCCAGTCCAGTGAAAATCCTGGGAAGGTGTCAACCCAGAGCTTCCTCAGCTATGGTTCAGAGTTGTGGAGAAAATGATTCCCAAAGAATGATGCCAGTGTTTAGAGAGAGGCAGAAAAACTCAGAGAAATTAGAACTTGAGTATCCCTGCTTCCAGTCATTCTGAATGCGTCTTCCTCTTGTGTGGAACCTAGCCTATTGGCATTTTAATCCAAACCTGCTTCTAATTATGGTTTCTTTCACATAAACAAAGGAAACCTGCTGGGTTAGATACTTCTCCCCTAGGTTTCTATAGCACCCCCACAAACCTCTGTGATGGCACTTACCAGGTTTCTCAGTATTTGTCTGCTTTCTGTCTTTATTGTGCTTAGCACAGAACCTGACATTTAATAGGTAATAGGTAACGGTTAGATGAAGAATGAACAAATGAGCAACTATATAGGTTTCAGTGTTCTGCTCCTTTTCTAGCAAGAAACAAATTTAGATCTTGATTTTGCATGATCTGGTCATACAACGGCTTATTATCAGGCACATATAAGCTATACATTTTTTTCATATTATACAAGTTTTCCAATAGTATTTCCAATACCATAAAACTGTAATAGTGTCACCTCCCCACCTCACCCCTTTTTTTCTTCTCTCCTATCTAAAAACTCCTGGGGCTTGGTTTCATGAGATTGACCTAATCCTTAGTAAAAATTTTATAACTGGTGTTACTCCAAGTATAAGAAAATGCTGTATAAATATAGCACTGAATGCTTTCCGTTAAAAGGACCTTAACATGGTAGATATTTAGAAAAACTAGCTTATGCTATAAAGCCTTGTTAAATTGTTTTCTCATCTTCATCTGCTGAGCCTTCCAGGTAGAACAGGTTAATGATTTTTTTATTTTTCAGTTTTGGTGGTTGTTCATTTCCTCATATGTACTCTTTTTCGTGGTAGGTTTTGACTCAATTTAGGTTCCTATAGATAATACCTTATAATAAGTAAAATTTTCTTTCGTCTTATTTGTTTCAAGTTTCAAGTCTTCACAGATATTTTAGAAAGTAAGCAAGGTATTAATAGATATTTAAAATACTGTTCTCACCCCCCCACCTCTTATACCCACTTTAACTCTGAATTTCAAAACCAGTACTGTTCAGTTTTTACCTATTAAGTTTGGTTTCCCTGTGGCTTTGATGTTATTTATCGTAGGAGTATATACAGAGTTTTTCATTTTTTAAATTTTGTTATTTTTACTCTGCCATTTAACCAGCTATTGCTATGAAATAGCATTAAAATATAGCCTTACTGGTATTTCAACTTCTGTAACTTGACATAGGACTTAAAGTTTTTTTCCTGAAACAAAAAATGTGTGTAAATGAAAAAAAAAAGCTATCCTAAAATAAGCACATGTATTTCCATAGTTTTATGGATGTGATACCATGTACCTTTATTTTTCTCACTTCAGGTGTGATCCTTTTACTCATTCAGCTCTACGACTCTGCTAAAAGTAACGAATTGCCTGTAAAGAAGGTTGAGTGCCCAGTAGCCTGCCTCTAGATATCTGAAATGTTTCTAATGCAGAAAAGTTAATGAGGAAGGAGTTATTGGTTATGATGAAGACATGGCTGAGAACTTTGTCATTCTCCCTAGGAATGTTTCTGCAGATCTTGACTTTGTAACCGTTCATGACTTGTTTTTGCCTATGCTTGAATTTGTAGTAGTAACTCTCTCATTTATACGATATATTGTAAGGAGTCGGGAGTGTTAATAAGAATGCTTTTGGTGTTCTCACTTAACTCTTTACATTGTCAAACGAACTCAAACTTTAGTTGGGTAAAATAAGGTATGGAGGATATAGATGATGATTGGTTTTAGACATGCTAAATCTCAGCTGAAGTCTCTCTAGACAAGTGTTGCAGGCGTGAAGATTACAGATAAAGATCAGGGCCAAGGATGCATTTGGGAGTCATTCAGGAAGAGGGATTTACCCATCACTTGGAGTAAGTGAGTTACCCCAATTCAAGGGAGCTGAGGAAACACTTCTAACAGATGTAAGACACTATTAGGAGGATAGAGGAAGAGCAAATCTGATTCTGCCAGAGAGAAGTGGGCTTCATGCATGGGGTATTTGGCAAAATCAGATATTGTTGAAGCTGTTTAAGGTGAGATCTTGAGCTAGACTTTTGATTTAGGAACTTCTGTGACTTAGGCAGTTTTGCTGGAGGTGTAATCTAATATGTATGGCATAGAAGCTAGATTATAATGTACCAATGAGTAAATGAAAGATGAGACGGAAGGGACAGCAAGTTTCAATGATTTGGCCTGTATTCACGAAGGGAAAGCGAAATGAGATAATGACTTCAGAGTAAGATAGAATAAGGGAAGTTCCTTTTAGAATTGGAGAAACTCGAGCATCGAGAAAGAGAGAGACAGAGAGAAGCTGACTGAGATTGGGAGAGTAGAATAAGAAGAAAAAGATGCTCAGGTTTGGAATGATGTGGATAAGTTCTGCTCACAGAACTCACAAGAAATACTTTACTTACTAGATTACTGGTTTATTATAAAAGAACATAACTCTGGAATAGCCAGATAGACGAGTGCATGGGGCAGGAGTGAGGAAAAGCCAAGGAGTCTCTATGCTCTCTCTGGATGCACCACTTTCTCCAAATCCCTACGTGTTCACCAACCCAGAAGCTCTATGAACACCATTCTTTTGGACCTTTATGGAGGCTTCTTTACATAGGTACTATTGATTAAATCATCAATTAAACCTCCAACTCCTTTACCTCCCAGATGTGGGGAGAAGAGGTGGGGACAGAAAGTTCCACACCTCCAGTCCTCTAATGACACAGTTGGTTCTCCTGGTTCTCCTGGCAATCGGTCCTCTCCTTAAATGGGGTCCAAAGCAACATCATTAACATAACAAAAGACACATTTCTGTTTCTCAGTGCTTTGGAAATTCTAAGGATTTTAGGAGCTCAGTGCCAGAAACAAGGATGGAAGCCCAAATATGTGTTTCTTATTATGCTTCAGAATATCACAGCGGGACTAAAGAGATTAAGCTTGGGAAGTATGGGTTCAAAGCTACTGCCTCTGTGACAACAGGGCAAGTTTAGAAGAGGACAGAATGATTCTCAGCACCCTGGGCTTACAGGTGTTGTGGATGAGAAAGGTGACCTGGAATCAGGTTGTGTCACTTTGGATCTGGACTGAGATTTGGCACAAAGAGGAATCCATTCCGTTAAGTCATCCTCACAACTGGAGATGCTAGCAATGAGATGAAGTTTTCTGTCTAGTTTCAAGCCTACACCTGAGATATGTGACACAAATGGTTTTGTTTTTCATATGTTACTGAGTCCTGAAGCAGGCATTTCTTCTTACAGACTTGCTTCATTGTCTTTTACCTAAAAACTTCATACAGAGAGATTGAGTATAATAGAATCATGAAAATTTTAGTACCTATATTCCTACTTTTAAAACAGGACATATAAAATGCAAGTTTTGGCCAATCAAGCCAAGAGTTACACCTTGGGAATATCAGAGAGATGACTGGGCCGTCTATGGATAGTAGTGCCATTTATATCTCAAAAACAGGGTTTTCCCAAATTGATTGTTTATTTTGTGAAACTTTACCTTAAGGTGCTTTGGATTCTAATTAGCTCAGAGAACTCCTTCCCCATCAAGAAACTGCTTTTGGTTGGTTTTAAAGGGAAAGTGTTGTGACAATCCCTTATCTGCTTCATCTGTAAAACTACTGCATTTTTTTCTTTTTCTTTTTCTTTCTTTCTTTCTTTCTTTCTTTTTTTTTTTTAAGGATTCACTTTTATTTACACCAAAGAGTTTCCTTCAAATCCTGCTGCAAATTAAAATTGCATTTCCCAGTGGTAGTTACATGGGAGTAGGTATTCTGGATTTGTGCCTTTCTATTTAAGAAGGCCTTTATGCTCTGCTGCACTCTAGAACTATTCAACCCTAAATTATCTTCATCTCACTAGTCCAGATAATAAAGACCAGGGTTGGTAAAAACTGTCCAGAGCAAACTATATATTTTTAATTAAGTGACATTAACTTGAATATCTTTATATCTATGTTTTCAGAAATGCTGAGATCCTTGCAACTGAGGTTTGGTTTACCCTAATGAGTTTACACTAATGAGTACTGTTCAGATTTATGCAATAGAATCGACAGTAGGAAAGACAGATGCATCTTGTGAGTTGTGTTGAAAGCATTTGTAGTGATAAAGTATACCCTTATTAAATAAACCTTGTTTGGTGACTTAAAAACAATATAGTTTTTCAGTTTTTCTTTTAGGGCAGTTTCTTTCTTCATGCTATCATGAAAAGTTCTTTGCATTTACTAACATGTAAGATAAGATTTTTAGTAATAGGAAAGAACTGTTAAGTGTCTTTAAAAGTTAATGTCTCTGAACCTAACAGTGTTTTTTTTGTCTTTTTCTTTTTTGTTTTTGTTGTTGTTGTTGCCATTTCTTGGGCCACTCCTGCGGCATATGGAGGTTCCCAGGCTAGGGGTTGAATCGGAGCTGTAGCCACCGGCCCACACCACAGCCACAGCAACGCGGGATCCGAGCCGAGTCTGCAACCTACACCACAGCTCATGGCAACGCCGGATCGTTAACCCACTGAGCAAGGGCAGGGACCGAACCCGCAACCTCATTGTTCCTAGTCGGATTCGTTAACCACTGCGCCACGACGGGAACTCCTGAACCTAACAGTGTTTTTTAAAGACAACCGCATTTTGTGAAGATGAATACAGTCCTGAAGGAAACCTCCATTAACCTGATCTGAGCCTTGATATTAGATGTGTTATTGAATCTTTTGCAGAATTTGGCTTTGCGGGGCCTAATTGGGCATAATGGGTGACATAGTGAAGATAGTAATTTAAGATGAGATTTCCAACATTGGTAGATTCATTTACAAATCAGTTATAAAGAGAAATAGTTCTATTTCATCTGCTGTTTAAATGCATAATATTTTCATGTGAAATATGTGCAGCGTGTCCAAAGAAATATCTTAAGAATCAAGGAGAAGAATCAAGCAACTAACTTAGGTGAGTTGAATACAAAATACAAAATATTCTTAGATGTGTTGAATACAAGAATAAAAAAATATCCTTCTTTGTAAGAATATTCTACAGATTAGTTTTTTTACTTGACCACTGGAGTGCTATCTAACTTCAAAATAATTATATCTAGCAGTCTAGAATGTGAAGTGAAAAAATCATTTATTAGCATTATAGAACTTGATTTCAGGCATCTGTATGAGAAAGGTTTTGAAATTAGATAGGTATACATGTGGAGTTGTCAGCTCTCATTTCTTCCTCCAATTGTATGGGGCATGACACCCTTTGAAACCAAGAAAATGAAGACAGCTTTCTTCACTGTCTCTAACCACTGGGGTGGGGTGAGGGGAAGGAGTGGGAAAAATAAAATAATCTTCCTTTTTTTCCGTGGATTAGCAGGAAGTTTAATTTACCACTGTGATTTTCTGACTTACAGGTTATGGAATCTAGCTTTTTAATGAGGATAGTTTCCTTTGCAACTTTCTCCTAGGAGTTCTTATTTTCTGTTTATACCTACTGTTTATACCTACTGTTGGCATGATGCGTATACATGGAAACACAGTAACAGAGATAACATAAAATCATCCTTTAAAAATGATTTTTTCTTATTCTTTTTCTGTACAATTCGTCATTCATATTTTGTATCTTCTTTGGCTTAAAAAAGTCATGTCCTTAAAATTTTCCTATTTTCAGAATAAAATAAGCATTCTAGAATAGCCTTCCTGTAAGTTGAGCTGTTAAATTAAGTCCTGTTCTCTTAAATCTTTAGTGTCCACTTTTTAAAACATAAAATTGCTGAAATTCCCTTGTGGCACAGACGGTTAAGGATCTGGCATTGTCACTGAACAGCTCAGGTCACTGCTGTGGTATGGGTTTGAGCCCTGGCCTTGGGAACTTCCACATGCCACAGCATGGTCAAAAAAGAAAAAAAAATTACAAAATTTCTTAATTGATGTGGATATAGCTTAATACAAGAAAGGAAAGCAAATGACGTAATAGTTGTAGTAAAAATGATTCACTTGTAAATTTTAGGGCATATTCTCCGTGTAGTTTTTTCTTATCTCTCTTAGCTTCTTCTCCTCAAACAACAAAATGTCCTATGAAACTGATCAAAATATTCTTGCCATAGTGCTTGTTTGTGTATGTGTGTGTGTATGTTGGCGCATGCATGCACACACATGCACATCTGTACGTGTGTCTGAGTTATTTCATACTCAACACCTTCAGGCATTTGTTTTAACAAAAATCTCATGCTCTTGTTTTCAGCAGAATCAGATGTTCTTTAAGTATTTTCTTACATCATTCTAAGGCCAAGCATATTCTAATCACCCCATTAACCTAGCACTGATATATACGTTTGACATTTTTTGTTAAAACTGTGTCAGTGTTTCCATTGTAAATGAATGCTATTTTCCAGGCATCCATTACTCAGCATCGGTTGTAAACATTCATTCGGAGCTAACACTTGTCAAAAAAAGTCTGTTAGCAATTAGAAGTATTTATATTTTATTGGTGTAAAGAGAACTTTTTTTTTTTTTTTTTGCTAGCTTTAACAAAAACATCATTGACTCCAAGTATTTCATAGTGCTTTCATGATAGCTGACTTTTGATATTTTGGTAGAATAAGTATGTCAAAATATTTAACTGAAACTTGAATGTTATATGTGTATTGTAGTTATGGCACATTTTTTAACGAGACATATTAGATCACACAGGCAGAAACAACTATGATGTTTTACATGCTGAATGAAACAAAGAATTGAAAAAGGAATATCAAAGTGTCTGTTTGCTTCAAGTACCTTAGGCTATCTGAAAATGTGAATAAATGTGAAATGTCAACACATGAAGCAAAGTAAGTGAAGTACTAGAGCAGCTGTTAACTGTCAGTAAGTGTACAAGCATAATTACCAGGAACGAAAACTACAGTTTGAGAAAATGTACTGATACCTAATTGAAATCCCGCCACATGATTTGTTAGATGGTAAACTGTATTTCAGAGTAATGTACTAACCTGTAACTTAGAATTGGTCCTATTTTGATTTTTTCAACAAGAAATGACAGATATTCATAAATGTAAGCTAAATCTTTGTTACTTGCCCAAATGCTGGTTTGCTTTCAATTCTTGCACTGAGGTATGCTCAGTGCAATGAGAAGCTATGGAGGAGCAGATCCAAGTTTTCAGAGCCTGCTGCTTTTATAACTTTCCCTCCACCTTTTAGGACAAAGTTACAATTAAAAATTAGGCAAGGAGGAGGCAGTGGGATGGACTGGGAATCTGGGGTTAATAGATGCAGACTATTGCATTTGGAATGGATAAGCAATGAGATCCTGCTGTACAGCACTGGCAACTATCTAGTCCCTTGTGATGGAGCATGATGGAGGATAATTCGAGAAAAAGAATGTATATATGTATGTGTGACTGGGTCACTTTGCTGTACAGTAGAAAATTGACAGAACACTGTAAACCAGCTATAGTGGAAAAAATAAAAATCATTAAAAAATAAGTTCTAAATATACAGTATTCTAAATGACTATTAAAATATCTTAGGAAAACTTATGACTGTGTGACTGCAAAGCTAGGACCCCTCCCAGGTCTTGGAAGGGCCTCATGCAGTCTGGAGGCCCTCAGACTTAGAGATGATAGGACAAACATGCTAGTAAATATCATTATTCCTTTAAGTTTTTGTTTTCTCCTTATGTATAATAGTACTTTTTCTCATTTTATCACCTACTGTGGGAGTGCTTTAATATGTTTTAACTGAAAATCGAACTTACAGTCAATTCATTTGTTCAGTGTTCCCTGAATGATCATTTACTGAAGTAATATTTATGAGGGTGGATACTTACTAATAGGAGTACAATGATATGTATGTTCCTGGAAAGAAGATAAAAGAAGGACATATAGGAGTTCCCATATGGCTCAGCAGAAATGAATCTGACTAGCATCCATGAGGATGCAGATTTGATCCCTGGCCTCGCTCAGTGGGTTAAGGATCCCGAGTTGCCGTGAGCTATGATTTAGGTCACAGATGTGGCTCAGATCTGTCATTGCTGTGGCTGTGGTGTAGGCCAGCGACTACTCTGATAAAAAGACAAAAAAAAAAAGGACATATAACATATAACTATGAAATGATATGAGGTAGATATTACCTATTTTATGACTCAAATATACCATATAGTTAGCATATAAAAATCCATATTGTTATAATAATGATATAAACATTTCTATTTTAATTATTAATGATTTCCATCAAATTTATTTTAGAATATTCACTCAAGGACATGAGATATAGTCTAGATCATGTCTTTTAAGACCTCTATTTAAAACATAGTGTAGATTCAGAGTTATATGATACTGTGACCTTTTTTTATTGTTACATAAGATGAAAAATAATAACTCATTTTCAGAAGATTCATTTTATTTGTAAAATATATTTTTCTTTAAACTATTACTTAGCTTTTACGTTTCAGTACTCAGTGCTCATTTTCAGGATCTAAATGCTTTATTTACTTTCATATATAATGATCTCACTTATTTTTATATATTAGAAAAAGATACTCTAAAGACATATTTGTTGTGTTTTGAATAATTGAGAATAAAAGTGAGAAATTTTTAAGTCCCACTTCAGGTAAACTTTATAAAATAAGTGATCGCCTTGTGAAAATATGCAAGTTTGTAAAAAAGTTAATAAAGTGGAGGAAATTTGTAATAAATTGCTGGCCTTCCAAAATTATAACGTAATGGAGAGAACACATATTTTGACACTATCCTTAAGTTTTAGATGCAAATTGCACACTTAAAACCCATTTTATATTCTACTTTATTCAGGAGAATTAATATATAGGTAATTCAGAAAATTATATTCTGGTTCTCTAGGATTATATAAATTATTTGAAGTCACTTTAGAATGGAAATTATTATGATCTATCCTTTTGGTTTTTGATAAGGCATCGGGGCTCATATATATGCATCAGGCCATGTGAAGTATATATCCCAAACTTTTCAAGTTAAAAGAAGGTTTAAAAGGTAGTCAGTGTCTGTTGTTTTCATGTTACACAAATTAACATTAATGGTTATTATCTCTTGGATACTGAAAATGTTTTTTTTCAGCCCAACATAGTGGCTTCATTACTAACAGTATTGGTTAGCAGACTGTGAATGATCTTTAAGATTTAATAATCTTCCTTATAACCAGTGTCATAGTATCTCTCTTGTCCTCAATAACACTTTTTGGGTTTGGAGACTGAAGTTTCATAACCTAGTCTGCCCAGTTTCTTTTCATCTTTTCTTGCCATTTGGAAGAAGTCCTTATCAGAAATGGTATCAGTGAAAATTCCTGCTAGAAGCCTATTCTTCAATAGTTCCCAGTACTCTCAGGACACCTTTCTACCCCAGGTACCCTCATCTTTTCCTTTGACAGCCATTCCTTCCTCATATGAGACTCTATTGGTAACTTTAAGATTTCCTGTTCAGACCATCCTGGTAGTTTTACTTTTCTTACTCTTTCCTCTCCTTTTCTCATCACATCTTGCTTGAGAGGAATTTTGCCATGAAACTCCAAAATTACTAGAAAAGGAGACCCTTTTAAACCCAAAGTTTAATATCTTTTCTTTTGGAGTTCCTGTTGTGGCTTAGTGGTAACAGACCTGACTTGCATCCATGAGAATGTGGGTTTGATACCTGGCCTCACCCAGTGGGTTAAGGATCTGGCATTGAGGTGAGCTGTGGTGTAGGTCGCAGATGTGGCTCAGATCTGTCATTGCTGTGGCTGTGGTGTAGGCCTGCAGCTGCAGCTCTGATTCAACTCCCAGCCTGGAAACTTTCCTTTGCCATGGGTGCAGCCCTAAAAAGAAAAAAAAAATATTTCATGTTTGATCCAGTTATTTTTCTTTCTTTCCCAACGACTAGGCAGTTTACTCATGTAATTGATGGCCTGTTTTCTAGAGTTCACTAATCAATTATACACCTTGAATTATTAGCTTTGAGAACAAGAGAGTAACTAGAAGCAGATTTTACTAGATTTGAATTGTTTTTTTCCATCTGTAAAGGTTCAGAGTAAATCATTCTGTGGTTACAACATGCAAGGAGCTAATTGCTATGTTGTGTTTTTGCATTCCAAGCTTTAACCATTAAAAAACATGACAAAAATTGGCGGTACTTTCCAAATTAAAAATGTGAATACTTTTTGACCTAGATTTCCATTTCAGCGTATTTATCTAACAGATGAACTCTCACATGTGAGAAATAATATGTAAGGATACTTACTACTCTATGTGTTATTTGTATATCTAATGTACATTTTAAAACTAGAAAGTTCTGTATATAGAAAGCTTAAAAATAAAATGCTGAAGCAGCATATGGTATTTATAGGGAGACAAATAGCATATATACACATACATATGTATGTGTGTGTATATGTACATACACATATATAAAATACACATATATGTATACACACACATATGGCACATATTTGTAAATGCATGTATTATCTTTGGAAGGCAACTCAAGAAATTACTAGTAGGATAGCTGGCCTCCAGGGAAAGAGACTGAGCATCTAAAATAAAAGAAAGAGGTAGATTTCATGATTTCATTTTCACTATCTTACTTTTAAATCCTTTCAATGTAATGCCCATCTAAAAGTAGTTAGAATGTTTTGGTTTTGGTTTTGGTTTGGTTTGGGGGTTTTTTTGGTTTTGTTTTGTTTTTTTTGTTTGTTTGTTTTATTTTTGCTTTTTAGGCTGCACTGACGGCATATGGAGGTTCCCAGGCTAGGGTTCGAATTGGAGCTACAGCTACCACCCTACACCACAGCTATAGTAATGCCGGATGTGAGCCGCATCTGTGACCTACACCACAGCTCAAGGCAATGCCGAACACGTGGCCCACTGAGCAAGGTCAGAAATCCAACCTGCATCCTAATGAATACTAGTCGGATTTGTTTCCACTGCGCCACAACAGGAACTCCTAAAAGTAGCTAGATTGTTTAAAATTGTATTTTAAAAGTTGATATGAAAAAGAAGCAGGCTGATTAGGAACCTCTGACAGGAGAAAATTGTACGAAGGAAGATTGCTCTGAACAGATTAAGCCTAGGAACCCCGAGATAAAATCACCAGGCCCTCTAAATCTAACAAACACTGTACTAGATGTTTTTTTGTGGGTGAGAGTGCACTAATCTGACAAGACCAGAGATCCAGCTTACATTACAGTAATGTGTCATTCTAAATTAATAAATGAGAATTATACAGGAATTTGACCAGATCCTGACCGTGGTTACCTAGATGAGGCGGGCCCCGAGAGCCTTTCCAGGCTCCACTGGGCACCATAGGTGCCCCCTCTTCTCCCCAACTGTAGCCCAGCTGGAGGCATATGTCATTCACTGCCCATCCAGGGTCTCCCTGTCTTGGATTTTTGTTTCCACATTTCAGTTTTTACTTCATAGTAAAAAGCTGAGCTCAGATCCCAAGAGAAGTGGGAAAATGAATGCTTATTATCTCCATTACAAATTGTGAAATTATTTCTGAGAAAGTGAAACTTGATGGACTCATAAAAGAATTTTATCTCTATGCAGAATACCTCAGAATAGAATAAAAAATACAGTAAGTGATTGACATAAATATAGGTGTGCCTGCAATATATATTAATAAACAGGGCCATGATCTTAGGGGCCAGAAGCAATCTATTTCATATTTAAAATATCAAGTAAAAATTATCTCCACAATTATGAATCTTTAAACAGTACTGTGGCTTCTCAGTATATAACACATGCAAAGATACCACATCATTTTTATTGCCAAAAAGGAAAAAATAATTAAAACTATAAAAAGCTGTTCTTCGTGTCATTTTAATATGTCTTTGTTATTGCCATTTATCTCTGAGAGATAATATGAAAAGAAATTGAGAAATAATGCATCAGTAGATGATAAATTTTATTCCTAGCAAACTGTTTGAAAAGAAAAAAATCACTATTGTTTTTCATCCAAGAGAATGACAGAGAAAACGAGAAAGATATATCTCTTATAAACATCTATTTTGATTTCACATCATTTAAAAAGTAAAGGTTGGCTTTTTTTCCCCTCCAAATTTTCAATTTAGTCTTCTTTGTGTGATTTCCATCTTACCCAATTTTCTTAAACATAAGGAAGAATTTTATTCATTTTAGTGAATTCAAACAGGAAGGAATTTCTCTCCCGTGCAGACTTAAAAGGAACACACACAGATCCTTCACTAGTGAATCTGACAAATTGGAAATAGTAGTTCAAAGATTGGGCTGCTTATTTCCTTACACATTAACAGCAGTAGGCTGAGGGGCCCAGAGGGTGGAAGAGCTGCCAAAAGAAATTGACAGTTGAGGTCTTAAAAAACCCAGTTAAGCTAAGGTTACTGAATAGCTTTTACCTTATACTTAATCTCACCTTGGACTTTCCTATGAGATATGAGGCCACATTCTTGGATAGGTAACTAGGAGAATTCTGGCCCTTCTCTCAGTTGAGATACGCATGCACCATGGCATCTACTTTTCTTGGAGTGCTCCAAATAAGACCATCACCGACATTTGTCACGCCATCAAGGAACAGTCTGTACGACAAATGACAAAGTTCTGCGGAGTGTCAGCTTTCCCCTGTGATAGATAAAGCAATTTTTTGAAAGAAAAAATAAACTTTAAATAGAAACACACATGCTCTGGTTATAAAATGCTTCTTGACATAGTAAGTGAAAAGAGCATGATGTATTGTTGTGTCTCCACTATAAGATTATATGAGATGCAAGAAAGATAAACAGACATATGCACAAACAAAAAAAGCTAGGTATTGGGAAACAGTAAAAGAAAATATATAAGAAGTGACTCCTGACTGCATTAGACTCATAGGATTATTTTTCTTTTTTTCTCATTTCACTTTCCCAGCTCCAAATTTTCTTCTATGAAGCTGTGTTGCTTACATAATAACAAAGTGAGAGGAAAGACTTGTCTTTAGGAAATTTGATAATTTTAAGTTCTTTATGTCTTTAAAATGACTTGTTTGCATATTCTCTTAATATACTATAAATTTATGTATTATATGTCGAAAAGAAAAAATGAGAGAGGAAAATAAACCCTAGAAAGGAATCAATACAAGAAAAAAAATTAAATAAATGGTTTATTGACCCCCAAAATATTGGTCTAAAAATTGCCGTAGTGTTTTAAATCCTAAATTGAGCATATGAAGTTTCATTCAACTAGGGAGTTTATCTTTTTCATGTTTCCCATAGCAGAGAATCCAGCTCACTCCCAGCTACTGGGTAGCTTGTGATTATTTGTGGCTCTGTTTAGTGATTCTCTCCTTGTTCCTTTCTTTTCCATCCCTGATGGGATAGCTGACTCCATTGTTTGTAAAGTTTGTATTCTTTTTAATTGATACCTGTACTCTTAAAAATATGAATTTTATATAAATGGATTTCTAGATTTATGTTCGATAGCCCTCATACCCATGGCCACATAAGCACGATATCTGTATGCTAATATGCTTACTTAATCTTTCATACATTATATTTTAATAATATAGGAATGCCAAGCTACAGAAGAGCAAATGAAAAGGTCATTTTTTATTCATGTACTACTGAATGTACCTTCTGCTTGTAGCTTATTATACATGCAGTGGAGCCCATTTTTTTAAAAGTGGAAAGCATACCAAATTAAACCACAAGTTTTACAACTGATGTTCCTTTTGTAAGAGGAGTGCTCTCCATCTTTTCAATTTTATTTATTCTGACTGCTTGTTACTCATTTGTGCTTCTCTCTTACAGTCAGAATTCCTAATCCTATTTCAAGCAGAAGGCTGCCACTTTTCATCAGAGAAGAGGCAATAAACACGCATCACACTTATATATTTGGGCTTTCATCTAGGGTGCTCAAAGTGTTTTATGCATAAGGAGTGTTTTCCCTGGCCTTTTTTTTAGGTAGGAAAAATGAAGCCTAGAGAGCTTAAATGACTGCAGAAAGCCCACACCTGCAACAATGAAAGTCATGATTTTAATTAAATATATAGCAGTGAAAATCTCAGGATTTCTTGACCTGAGTATCAGTTGATATGCTGTGCTTGAAGAGTAACACGGTTCTGGAGAGTAAAAACTGGTACTAGCACGTTCTTGTCGTGGCCCAGTTAGGGGAAATGGTAACACAACAAAAGTGAACTTTAACATGGGGAAACTGTATGAACCTGACCATTCATTTAATGCCTTTAAATAGTCAAACTATATAAATACCTCAACTGGAAAGAAAGTGTTTTCAGGTTCAGACTTGAGTTTTGTGGCTATGGTTGAGAGGGCCAGAGAAAGGGCAACCTTGGCTGGGGTCTAGTCGGTGCAGCAAGACAGGCTGATTCTCATTTAATCTCTCTCTCTCATATTCTCTCTCTCTCTCTCTGTCTTTTTGCCAAAGATATGAATGATCTCAACAGTGCTAATTAAAGTGTGGATTACTAGTTGTTAAAAGCATGAGTAAGAGACTAATAGAAAATAGCCAATTAAAAAAGACCATCTTGTTCTGAGGATGTCTGGAGGTAGGTCTGTGATTCTTAACTTGCCTTGCCCTGGATCTGTGAGGTAGGGCTTTGGGGATGTAGAAAATCAGAGGAATGAGGAGTTCCCATCGTGGCACAGAGGTTAACGAATCCGACTAGGAACCATGAGGTTGCGGGTTCGGTCCCTGCCCTTGCTCAGTGGGTTAACGATCCGGTGAGCTGTGGTGTAGGTTGCAGACGCGGCTCAGATTCCGCGTCGCTGTGGCTCTGGCGTAGGCCAGTGGCTACAGCTCCGATTTCGACCCCTAGCCTGGGAACCTCCATATGCCGCGAGAGCGACCCAAAGAAATAGCAAAAAGACAAAAAAGAAAAGAAAATCAGAGGAATGAGGACTCAGAATGTGTTTTTCTCACCTCCGGTTTTGGTGGTGGTGGTCAGGCTGGTTTAATGCATGCATGTGGGGTGAGGGGTGAAAGGAGGCTGGGAAATTTGACTTATGTTGAGAAGGGAGGCATGAGGTTTAGGGGCAGTGATGGAATGAGAAAAATTAAACCCAAGGAACGCTGTGACTTTGAGAGAATGATGGTGGAATTTAGAGATTTAAATGTAGAGGTTAGAGGTCGTTGCTTTCTGTGATGAGTGGGGCTTTGGGAAGATAGATTTCTGAAAAGGATTTTCAGAAGCGTAACTAGATAGTGAGGGACTAGTGGCCAGATAAAGTACTGCTAAGTAAGGGATTACTGAACTCGCCGGCATGTGACACTTTTTACCAGGTGGAAAAAGTATATCAAAAAGTGCTCTCAGTGATGGGTAGCTGAGAACCAAGGATATCAAATAACAGATTGGCTGGACAGCAGAGGAATCCCCATTTGACTTCACTGTACCTCTTTACTATTTATAATGCAAAGAGATTAAATTCATAAATAATATGATTACCAAGTCAACTCTAGTAGAAACTCTCATTTCCATTTAACTGAAAAATGCATGAAGAATTTACTAATGCCAATCAATATATTTTTTTAGCTGAGATATATCTTTATTTACACATATATGGATATAGATATATGTATTTTGATAAAATGCAGATACATACTTAGCATAGTATTACTCCATATATAGCAACTTAGAATTTCCTACTGAATTCCAGGATATACATATATATGTGTGTGTATGTGTGTGTGTGTGTATATATATATTTATTTTCCTTAGAAAACCACTTGAAAATCACTCCCTCTATAGATATCATGAAAAGTACTTAACTTTTCCCCCCCGAATTGTCCTTATAAAATTTAGAAACATTTTTGGGTGTTGTAAACCACTTTAAAATCACTCCTATAGATACTGTGAAAAGTACTTAACTTTTTCCCCCGAATTGTCCTTATAAAATTTAGAAATATTTTTGGGTGCTGTCAGTACAGGAGTTGGGGAGAAATTGTTGGATATATTAGCCTAGAAAAAAACTTCTTAGGGTGTCAGACACCTGTCCGAGGCGCCTGCTGCAAACATTTCAAGTTCAAAACTGCAAAGCAAGAAGGCAGAACAACAGCATCTTGAGGCAGTATTCTGTGGTACCCACAGCTCCTACTCTGTAGCCTTCTACCTGTTGGTCCTGGGCCAGACCAGCAGAGAATGCCAAGCTCTGGTGGCTGGGGAGCCTCTGACTTGGCCTCCTGCCCTGCTGAGGAGAGGTCATCTCTCATTATTAGCAGTACAGCCACTTCCCAAGGTCCTAGGATCCTGGAGCAGGATCTCAGTCCCTCTGGGCTCTTGCTTCTTTATATGTAAATGAAGGGATGATAAGACCCTTAAGGCCCTGCCAGGTCTAATATCCAGAGATTACCCCATTTAGTCTCATCTGCCTGGGGCTATTTCTTGTCTATTCCTTTAGAATAATAGTACAGGTCTGTACTTTGTGGATAATGTCCTAAAGATTTCACTATGCAGTAATCATCCTAAGAGAAAAGCACAGTGTGTTTCATACTCATAGGTTATTTTGAGTCAAGTCTGAAATATCTGAAGTTGTTCCCTAGAACATTAATAGGTCTTACAATTGCCAAACACTTGGTCAAGTAAAGTGAAATAGGCCTTTGTCCTCAGAACTTTTTTTGTGCTTTGTGTGTATTGTGACTCCCCGATCTGAGGGTTCCATACTGCAGTGTTTTTCCAACTGATTTGAGTGGCCTCCCCTTTTTTATGTGGGGAAAGTCTCTACTACGAAGCATTGTTTTTGTCTGTTTTCTCTCTATCCACAGCCATGTTCAACTAATCCATCATCATTTATAGCAAGTGGTCCTCTTCCTAAAATCTGCTCTTCTAGTTTGCTTGGGCCCCCAGGAGAAACTAATGCAGAAGCACCTCGAGTCTTTGGGCTATACGTTCAGGGTTAGGCAGAAGTGTAGGAATTTCTAAAAACTAAGTATCTACAGACCTGTTCCAAATTTACCTGGTGTTTTAAATTCATTCCCCTCTCCGTTCTCATATAAGACAAGTGCCCATGTAGGAAAGGAGTGCTTATCTTAGCGTGAAGTTTTTTTCTTAGGGAAAAATGCATGAACTTTGTAATTGCAATCATACTGACCTTAATTTAAATCTGCCACTTATTGGATCTAACTGTCAGACTGAGTTATTGTTCTACACTGTAAAAATGGAGATGGTAAAAATTGTAGAATGGGTTTGTATTTTACATAATTAAATAAGTAAATATTTGGCAAATTACCTGCCATGGAGTGTTCACTGATGTTAGCTGCTTTATTTCTTTCATTGTCTAGCAGAGAGGTCCTGGATCTAAAAGTTAATAATCTGGTCTCATTCCATTAACTAACTCATTACTAACTATTTCAACATAGAATATTGTTGGCCCCAGGACTTAATGTCTCTATAACTCAGTCCCCTCTCTCATCAAGTGAAGATAAAGCCACCTTATTTGGTGTTTTAAAGTATTAACTAAGATAATAAGTCTGTAATTAATTTCAAAAGACTTTTTAAAGTATCAGTTAACATTCCATATTTTTAGTAGTTATAAAATTATTATCGACTTTTAGTCTGACAATGGAAAAAACTTTTTGTTTCCAGCGCAACGTCTATTGTAATGGAATTGCTGAAAGAGCATACTATTCTAATAAAATCCCTTAGGACATATTTAAGAAAAAGTACTGAGCCTCTTGTTTTCCATCTTACACAGGAAGGTTTATATACTTTTAAACATTTGTATACAAGTTCTTTCATCTTCAACTGCACAACTGTAAAAGATTTAGAGTTTTTGAAGATTGTGTGTTTAATTTTTAGCTGAATAGTATATAGATCAAATCCACGCATCAAAAAGTCTACAAAAAGAGAAGTTATAGTGCTTGGGGAGATGGAGTTAAAAATTTACAAGACTTTGGGACCCTTAAATGAGAAAGATGTGAAAAATCTGTTTTTGACATGAAAACCACATTTTAGAACTGTGGGAAACTAACTCTGTAAATTCTTACTTGAAAATCATACTATTGATTTCTTCTATCACATTTAAGATATGTCATTATTAAATCTTTTAGTTTCACAATGCAAAGATACGATTGGCCTTAAAATTTTGTTCAAGTTATTTTAAAGGATTTTCTTTTGAAATTAATTTCTGATGGAAAATTTTGATAGTTTAGTACAAAGAGCTTAGGCCCTTTTAAAGAAAAATTAGATTTTAAATTTATTGTATTATTATGTTTATCTTATCTTATGTCAAACACTTTTTTGCCTAAGTTTTTCATTTGTGTATCTGACCTCTTGGAATAGACTAATGGTTTTGAAGACATTTGCAAAATGCTTTTGGGTAGTAGATAGCTTACCTGTCTTTCTTGATAAATCTCCATTTCCTTGCTGAATAATTTAGGAGAGAGATCTAGATTACCAAGTATGTCTCTAAAGCCCTTGCTGCTTATTCTGTCTTCTAGCTATCTATTCATAATTCACTTTCCAAGTGCCAAGAGCCAGGTGGGCATTTTGTAATTTCCTGTAGGAGTTAAGTGTGTAGACAGAAAAAGCCTTAAAATTGTATTGAAGAAAAGATTTCAAAACACGTAAATCATTGTTAACCTTGTGTACTATCTAGGATATGTTTAAAGTGGTGACATTTCCAAAGATCATAGACCAAAGATCTGTCAATGTTCACACTATAAATGATGGCAAAGATGCTTCATAGATATTTTTCTAGGACTTCATTGGAGAGTATATGAGTTCATGAACTTCTATACGTTCAGTTCTATTTCTGGGCACAGCACTATATCAATACCATGGCATGAGAAGTCCTTTCTTCTTAGCATCCAATAATGAAAATTGATTAAACCTGAACCTCCTTTGTTGGAAGGAGGATCATCCTCAGGTTGCGACTTTAATATAAAATACTGAAAAAAAAATCTTAAAATACTTAGTAAATATATATTTTCTGATTTAGAAGTATTTAATCATAGCTAGCAATTAAAATAACTGAGCATTTATGAATACGAAGCACTGTACATATGCAATTTTATCATTATTATTATCCTATGCAGTCATTACCTCCCTTTTATTATGAAGGAAATAGGCCACAGAGGTTAAATAACCTGGTCCTTGGTCATACATCATGAGATGAAACCAGATTTGAGCCACAGTCCCAGATTCCAAATTCTGTACTATAATGCTTCACATTTACTGATACATTACAATTTTTTATAGCTGCTTCATTTCTCAAAATACCTAAGTAATATCACTCTTACATTTCCAACTTTGTACTTTGCCTTTATATTCTTACATATTTAATGTCTGTTGGTCAACTTTCATGGTTAAAAACCTTACACCCACAAAGCCTCAGATATTATTACCTTATTCCACAGATCATTTGACAATTATTGTTTTAAAAGAAAGATAATGAACCCAAACCAAGTTAAAAATACATAAGAAATATAACCGTGTAGAAAGAATCATATTATTATGCTGCTTTGTTCCTTTCTTCTTTTAACACTATTTTTTGCAATCTTTACATGTCAAGGAAAATATGCATCATTTTATTACATACCTGCATCTGGATACCCTAACTTATTTAACCTATCCTATTTATGTTTACAGTAATAGAATTTCTGGTTCATAGGGTATATTATTTGAAAGCTTTTTTTAGTTTTGTTCATTCTGTATTATTAGGATCTAGTATATCTGTTGGCATATATAGTGGCCCATATGTATGTAAATGAAGGAATGAATGGTAAATATACCAGACTACACTTCAGAATGGTTTTGCTAATTTGTGTTGCTGCCACATGTGTATCAGTTTCCCCTCCACAAGGTACTGAAGTGGACAACTAAGTCCACTGTTACCTTTGTTATAAATTAGTTGCTCTTAGACGGAGAGTAGCATGCTCCAAGTGATCAGAGTCTCATAGCAGTGACTATTTTGGGGTGGCTCCTCAAGGGTGATTGTACAGCCCACTGGTTTTGAAAGAGGCATTGGTCTGATTTCTGAGTGCTTATTCATAATTCAAGGTTCTATTATACCTAACTATTTAGTTTTTATTATTTTGGAAGTTTGGCTTAGAGAAAGTATAATATAAAGTTTTCTCTTTTGTTTCTCAAGATAAAAAGTATTATGCTTCAACAGCTTTAATATTTTTAAATAAACAAACAATGTCATTTTTAAATTTAGGATGATGAGAAAGTCTGGCATGGGACTTTAGGCACTAATTGTATATTCACTTTATGCTGATTTGTTGCTTTGTCATGTTTTCCAATAGCATTGAGAAGAGGCTCTATTTAAATCAAAACTATAGCAAAATTTTTTTCATTGAGATTCATTTTTTTTCTACTTTAGTTTATTAGAACACAAAGACCAGGATTTGGGGTAGCTTTCTGTGATTATACTATTGTCCCCAAAGTGTGTGTGAATCAAACTCAGAATTATGCTAATGTTAATATTCAGCTGCATTAATGGAGAAGGATAATTTTTACCAGAAAAGATATTTAAATTCTAGGACATAATAATAGTGACTTTGAATATTTAACATAACTTGTCTTTTGCTTACAATGCTATTGTAAGCATTGTTTTTCCTTTAAGAGCAAAGTTCAAAATCATCTTTTTGTTACAACTAGCTAAAATGAACATTTCCTTTCATTTTAAGCTACTGCTAAATCTTTTGTAAAATAGGGATAATATAAATAAGTAAATCGTCACAGCTATAGTATTTACTAAGTCTAGTTGATACCAGTACATTTTATTGTATATTTTGTCTTTGGTCAAATGCAAAACATGGCTTTTTGCAATTTGGAAAAGCCTCTAACTTCTAGATTATATTTATTGAGGCCATAGTTGGGCCATTTGATTTTCATTATTCAAACTGTAAAACATTGTATCATTTTCTCAGTTTATACCACTTTAATCTTATATTACAAATTAATCAAATAATTGAAGTAATATTTTGAACAGGATTTTAAAATATAAGTAAACTTTGGACTTTGGTAACTAAAAAAGAGGTCCAAAAGTTTTGTTAAAGAGCCAGGAAGCAGAGTTCCTGCTGTGGTACAGCAGGATCAGTGGTGGCTCTGGAGCCCTGGGACACAGGTTTGATCCCTGGCCTGGCACAGTGGGTTAAGGATCTATCTGATTTAGTCGACCAAGTCATAGAGACTTATTTAGAATTTTGGGACCAGAAGTAAGTATCTAGGATTTCAAGCTACATTGAAAGAAAGAGAAAATTTGAACCCTCAAAATGTAGCAAAATCATCTTGGTCCAAAAGCAGGGGCATAGGGTATTCTCCGTGAAGTAACATCTGGTTGATAGAGTCAGGCATTCTGTTGGATTACCATTAAGCACACCAAGCATATGCGTAGGTATCACCACCACAAACTCAGCATAAACAATCTGAAAAAAATATGTAATTAGGCTTTGGTCTTTCAAGAATTATACAGTTTTGTGGATTTTTAAATTATTGTTATGAAGTTACAGATGGAAGCATAACCATATTTTTCTCGAGGACCCATTACCTCTGCACACAGTGGGTCAAGGATCTGGCATTGCTGTCACTGGCTTGGATCTGATCTCTGGCCCAGGAACTTCATATGCAGTGGGGTGGCCAAAAAAAAAAAAAAAAAAAAAAGAAAAGCAATGAAGCAAACTTGTGGCTTAGTGTAGTAGAAGCCCCTCTTTTCTGCTCTATTAGAGATTAGTATTTGTTTACTGAAAGAGTTAAGGCAGGAGGATTGTAAAATAAAATCTTCAAGGAATTTGTGTCATTTAAACCTATGTAAATGTCCATTTATTCATGAGGCTTCTGCTGAAGGACCACAGCATTTTATTTGTATGAGAGCATACTGATGGCAATTACACTTTTCTTCCTTAAACCACAGCCCAATTGCATCATCAGTGATTTCCAGTTTTCAGCATGTTAAAGTGGGGTGAGAAAGACATTTGTGAAATAAGTAGAATCCTTCTAAATTTTACAGACCTTCCCTTAAACATTTTATTATTTTTTAAGTTTTTACATTTACTTGCTTGCTTAATTAATGACATTTATATATGTTATGAAATGATCACTGTAAGTCTAGTAAACATGTCTAAATCCAAAGTTATTAAATTATTATTGACTATATACCTCATGCTATATGTTATCCTCATTGCTTTGTTTATTTTGTAACAGAAGATTTGTACTTCTTAATCCCCTGCACCTCTTCCTCCCCTCCTTTCTGGCAACCACCTGTTCATTTTCTATATCTGTGTTTTTGTTTTGTATAAATGAGAACATATGGTATTTGTTTTCGATTTATTTCACTTAGCATAATACCCTATATATCCATCCATGTTATCACAAATGACAAGATTTTTTTAATGTCTGAGTAATATTCTATTGTATGTATATATACCACATCTTCTTTATCCACATGATCTATTGATGGACCTTTAAGTCATTTCCACTTCTTGGCTATTGTAAATAATGGTGCATTGAACATTGGGTGCATGTATCTTTTTAAGTTAGTGTTCTTGTTTTAAGTAAATACCCAGAAGTGGAATGGCTGAATCATATGACAGTTTTATTTTTAATTTTTTGAGAAATCGCCATACTGTTTTCCATAGTGGCTGTACCAGTGTACATTCCCATCAGCAGTGCACGAGGGTAGCCTTTCCTCCACATCCTCTACCACATTTGTTATTTGTCATCTTGTCATTATTGTGATGGGTGTGAGGTGTATCTCATTGTGGTTTTGGCTTGCATTTCCCTGATGATTAGTGATGTCAAGCATCTTTTCATGTGTCTGTTGGCCATATGTCTGTCCTTTTTGGAAAAAATGTCTATTCAGGTCCTCTACCCATTTTTAAATCAGGTTGTTTTTTGATATTGAATATATGAGTTTTTTGTATATTTTTGGATATTAACCTGTTATTGGACATATCATTTGCAGCTATCTTCTCTTATTCAATAAAGGACCTTTCTGTCTTGCTGATAGCTTCCTTCACTGTACAAAAGCTTTTTAGTTTTATGTAGTCCTATTTGTTTATTTTTTTCTTCAGTTCTTCCCTGAGGAAATAGATCCAAAAAAAAAATATTTCTAAGACGGATGTCAAAGACCATACTGTCTGTTTTCTTCCAGGAGTTTTACGATTTCAGACATTACATTTAAGTTTTTTATCCATTTTAAGTTTATTTTTTTATGTGTTGTGAGAAAGTAGTCCAGTTTCATACTTTTGCATATAGCTGTCCAGTTTTACCAATACCATTTATTGAAAAGACTGTTTTTCCCCATTTCATATTCTACCCTCCATCAAATAGATTAATTAGCTGTATAAGTGTAGGCTTATTTCTGTGCTCCCCATTCTGTTCCATCAATTTATATATTTGTTTTTGTAACAATACCATGCTATTTCTGATTGCTGTAGCTTTATAGTGTAATTTGAAATTAGGGAATGTCACACTTCCAGCTTAGTTTCTCGTTCTCAAGATTGCTTTGGATATCTGGTTCTTCTTGTTTCCATACAAATTTTGGAATTATTCTCATTCTGTGAAAAATGCCAGTGGCACTTTGATAGAGATTACATTGAATCTATAGTTTGCCTTGGGTAATATGGTCATTTTAACATTATTAATTTTTCTAATTCATGAACACATTTGTTTGTATTGTCTTTGGTTCCTTTTATCAGTGTCTTATAGTTTTAGAGTACAAGTCTTTTGCCTCCTTAGAGTCATTTTCTTTGGTATGTTATTCTTTCAGATGCTGTTTTCAGTATGACTGTTTTATTCATTTCTCTTTCTGATAGTTTGTTGTTTTTGTACACTAATAACAAACTATCTGAAATTTCTGCATTTTAATTTGGAATACAAATTACTTTACTGAATTCATTTATTAGTTCTAATAATTTTTCAGTGGCATCTTTAGGATTTTCTATTTATAGTATCATATTATCTGCAAACAGTGACGGTTTTACTTCTTTCCAATTTGGATTCCTTTCTTTTTCTTGTCTCATTGCTGTGGCTAGGACTTCTAATACTGTGTTGAATAAAAATGGCAAAAGTGGGCAACCTTGTTTTATTACTGATCTTAGAGAAAATACTTTCAGCTTTTTGCTCTTAATTAATGTTAGCTGTGGGTTTGTCATATATGGCCTGCATTATGCTGAGGAATGTTCCCTCTTTATCCACCTTATTTAGAGTTTTTGTTTTATCATAAATGGATGTTGAGTTTTGTCAAAATTTTTTCTTTATCTACTGAGATGACCATATGATTTTTATTCTTCAGTTTTGTTAGTGTTGTGTATCACATTGATTGGTTTGTGGATATTGAACTATCCTTGCATACCTGACATAATTCTACTCAATCATGGAGTATGATCCTTTTAGAGCATTATGAATTCAGTTTGCTAATATTTTGTTGAGGATTTTTACATCTGTGTTTATCAAGGATACTGGCCTATGATTTTCTTTGTTTTCCTTTTTGTGGTGTCTTTGTCTGGTTTTGGTATTGGTGTGATGAAATTGTGAAATTACTTTAAAGCATTTCTTCCTTCACAAAGCTGGCCTTGTGAAATTACTTCAAAGGCATTTCTTCCTCTTTGATTTTTTGGACTAGTTTGAGAAGGTTATGCATTAACTCTTCTCTAAATGTGTAGTACAATTCACCTGTAAAGCCATCTAATCCTGGGTTTTTGTTGGGATTTTTTTTTATAACTCAGTTTCATTACTGTTAATCAGTCTTTTCATATTTTCTATTTCTTCTTGCTTTAGTCTTAGAAGATTGTACATTTCCAGGAATTTATTAGTTTCTTCTAGGTTATCCATTTTGTTGGCATATAATTGCTCACAATAATTTCTTATGATCATTTGCATTTGTGTGATGTCAGTTGTAACATTCATTTCTGATTTTATTTGGACCTTCCTTTTTTCCTTGCTAAATGCTTGTCAGTTTTCCAGATAAATGCTTATGAGTTTTGTTTATCTTTAAAAAAAAAAAAACAGCTCTTACTTTCATTAATCTTTTCTATTTTTTAGCTTCTATTTCATCTTTGTTATTATTTTCCTTCTATTTGAGTTGTTCTTTTTCTTCTAGTCCCTTTTTTTTGTCTTTTTTTTTTTTAGGGCTGCAACCATGGCATATGGAGGTTCCCAGGCTAGGGGTTCAATTGGAGCTGTGGTCTCTGGCCAATGCCACAGCCACAGCAATGCCAGATCTGAGCCGTGTCTGTGATCTACACCACAGCTCATGGCAATGCCCGATCCTTAACCCACTGAGTGAGGCAAGGGATCGAATCTGTGTCCTCGGGGATACTAATCAGATTCGTTTCCACTGAGCCACAATGGGAACTCCTCTGGTTCCTTTTTATGTAAGGTTAGATTATTTATTTGAGATTTTATGTTTGTTTGTTTCCTGATGGAAGCTTGTATTGCTATAAAATTTTCTTTGAAAACTGCTTTTGCTTCATCTAATAGATTTTGGATTTTTGTGTTTCCATTCTCTTTTGTTTAAAGGTATTCTTTGATTTATTTGGTGACACATTGGTTGTTTGGTAGCATGTTGTTCAGACTCCAGTTGTTTGTGGATTTTGCAGGGGTTTTTTCTGTTGTTTTTGATTTTTAGTCTCATACCATTATGGTTGTAAAAGATGTTTGATTCCCCTAAACTTTTAAAACATTTCATGCCTAATTCAAAAGCATTTTTAGTGATTTGTTTTTCTCAAACATATGTGAAGCATTTAGTAGTCTTATAAAAATATCTTAAGTTTTACATTTCATTTAATTACATTTCATTCAATTCATTTCATTTGACATAGCACTTAATTAAATTGCACAATCAGAATAACAAATATGATTGGCATAAACAAATTTGAGGGTACAAGTATGAAATCCACAAGATAAAGAATTTTTAAAATATAATGTTTATTGTGAAACATTCCAAACACATATAGAAAGAATCATGTAATGAACTCTCTAACTCAACAATTACCAACATTTTGCCAGTCCTATTTCATTGATTGATTTCCCCAAACTTATTTTTCTCGAAGTCATTTATTTATTTATTCATTTTTTATAACTAAAGGATTTTTAATATAAGCACAGAGATGTACAACCATAACCATAAACAATTTTTTTTTTTTTTGCTATTTCTTGGGCCACTCCCATGGCATATGGAGGTTCCCAGGCCACGGGTCTAATCAGAGCTGTAGCCGCTGGCCTACGCCAGAGCTATAGCAACGTGGGATCCAAGCCGCATCTGCAACCTACACCACAGCTCACGGCAATGCTGGATCGTTAACCCACTGAGCAAGGGCAGGGACCGAACCCGCAACCTCATGGTTCCCAGTCGGATTCGTTAACCACTGCGCCACGACGGGAACTCCAACAATTTTTTTATTTAAATGTTTCTTTTTAAAAGTTTTTTATTATACTCGATTTACAATGTTTTGTCAATATCTGTCAATTTTTTTTTTTCACATCGTCCTCCATAATGTTCCATCACAAGTGATCAGATATAGTTCCTTGGGCTGTGCAGCAGGATCTCATTGTTTATCCATTTCAGATGCAACAGTTTGCATCTACTAACCCCAAAGTCCCAGTCCCTCTTACTTCCTCCCCCTCCCTTTTGGCAGTCACAAGTCTGTTCTCCATGTCCATGAGTTTGTTTTCTTTTCTGTAGATAGGTTCACTTCTGCCATATATTAGGTTCCAGATATAAGTGATATCATACGGTATTTGTCTTTCTCCTTCTGACTTACTTCACTTAGTATGATACTCTCTAGTTTCATCTATGTTGTTGCAAATGGCATTATTTTGTTCTTTTTTATGGCTGGATAGTATTCCATTGTGTATGCATACCACATTTTCCTAATCCATTCATCTGTCATTGGACATTTAGGTTGTTTCCATGTCTTGGCTATTGTGAATAGTGCTGCATTGAACATAGGCATGCATATATCTTTTTCAGTGAATGCTTTGTCTGGATATATGCCCAAGCATGGGATTGCTGGATCATATGGTAGCTCTATACTTAATTTTCTGAGTTTCCCAGAGGAATTTAACTGAAATTATGGGCAAGTATTTGCAAATATTTCAATTATCTCTAACAGATGAAGTGTTTTTTTTTTAATGTACATATGCAATACTATTATTACAACTAACATAATAATTTCTTAGAGTCTTTTTTCAACCTATTTATTTGAATTAGGATTCAAACTAGGTCACATACTGCATTTGGTCTCTTTTAATGAATAATACCACTCTCCCTCTTTTGCATGGTATTCATTTGTTGAAGAATATGAATTGTTTGTCCTTCAAAATTTTTTACATCTTGGATTTAGTTTTTTTCTATGGTGCCATTCAATATGTTTTGCTACCTGCTCATCCCCTATATTGTCTGTAAGTAGATAAATTAGAGTCTAGATTAACTTTAGGTTCCTGGTTGTAGGCAACATGCACAGGTAGTGCTGGCTATGTCTTATCAGGAGGCACATGTTGTCTGGAGATAATGGAAACCATAAATAAAGTACTAATAGCTAAGATATGTTTCATTTAATTTGTGTAAAGCACTGTTCTAAACACTTTACATATATTGTTTCTTTTAGTTCTTGCAAAAGCCCTTTGAAATAGATGTTCTTATTATACCTACTGTGTGAATAAGGAAAATGAGGCACAGGGAGGCGAAGTAACTTGTTAAGGTTCCCAAATCTGAATTTGGTCTGGTCCCTGGCACTGAGACTGCTGAGCCTGTGCTCCAGAGCATCCTGCCATTGTGCCTCTGGAAGGCAGCAACGTTTTTGTGTACCAGACCTCTCCAGTAAACATACTGTCTTAATTCTATAAGCAAATAAATGTTAAAGGGAATATATTTTAAATAAAAAGTACTTTGAACCACGTTGTTTACCACATCTGCTTTCTTTGGAAATAATACCTTGTAAAACCCATATTTATTTTCTTACCATGACATTTACTCTCACATCAACAAATTGTGATATTTTCCTTTTCCTGTAATGGAACTTTTCATAGCAAGTAAGTTTACTTCCCTCAGGTAAATATTTATTTTGCCACATCAAGAAATATAAGGTGAGTTCCTTGAAATTATTAACAATTTGTAATTTTCAAATAGCCACAGCATTTAAAAAGATTATCATAGGTTTTGTTTCCTTTGCTCACATAAGGATGAATATCATGATTTCTTCTCAATCAGTTTGGCTTATCTATTGTAGGAAATATTTTTACTAAGGGAAATTAAACAGTTAAATAGAATCTACTTTGTTTCCATTCTTAGCCTATTTTTTATATTTTTAAATCTACCTATCTTCATGTACAGGTTTTCTCCTTTTAACACCCTCTATATTTTGTTAATATTTGATCTTTATCCTTTATATGTATACACACTTTATGTATATATATTTATCTTTATAACTGCAAGTAATCCATTCCTTGTGCCTAAAAATAATGTTCTACTTTGTTGACATATGCTTAATATAGATGGTTCATTTACTATTTTATTCAGAATTCTAAGTATATACAACAGCATGTCTTGTTTAATCAGCTCACATCAATCCTTCACTCAGAACCTCTCTTGAGCACTCAAAGAACCTCTCTTGAGCATCTCATCAAAGATCAGTAAAACATAGGCCCCATGACTGGCCAGACTGGAAGTCAGGTCAGGATGATGAGGTATATTTCATACAGTGGTCACAACAGAGGGAGAGAAAACTAGGAGTCAAGAGTAACTGTCAGTCTGAGAAGAGTCCACTGCTTGGGTCTGATTTAAGGGCTTTAAACCCATGTGGATGTGATATAAATGGTATTTTCAGAGGTTGCAAATTTCAATGTCTATAAAGGCCAAAGGTACAATGTAAATGAGTAAAATGGGTCAAATATAACATTAGGGAATGGTAGGGACTATTACAACTAGAGAATGCATGACTATTACAACTAGGAAAATCATCCATATTCAAGTGTTTTAAAACACTGACTGGAGTTCCCATCATGGCACGGCAGAATCGAATCTGACTAGGAACCATGAGGTTGAGGGTTCGATCCTGGCCTCGCTCAGTGGGTGTCAGGATCCAGTGTTGCCATGCGCTGTAGTGTAGGTCACAGACGCGGCTCAGATCTGGTGTTACTGTGGCCTTGGAGTAGGCCAGTGGCTACAGCTCCGATTCAACTCCTAGCCTGGGAACCTCCATATGCCGCGGGTACCCTAAAAAAAGGACAAAATAAAATAAAATAAAATAAAAAATAAAATAAAACAGTGACTAGCCACACAGCTATGACCAGGATGCCTATTTGTAACTCTGGTGAGTTCTGAGTACATAAAAAGTTTAGTGTTATAAGAAACTGTCTATGTAATAATTGTTTAGTGCACCGAGTCAGATAGACTTATGTAGAATTTTTGCACTAGAAGTCAATAGGGTTTCAAGCTACATTGAAAGAAATAGAAATTTTGAACCCCCCAAATGTAGCAAAATCATCTTGGTCGATAGAAAGGGGGCCTAGAGTGTTCTGAGTTAAGTAGCATGTGGTTAGTACAGAGTCAGACATTCTGCTGGATTACCATTAAGGTACTAAGCACATGCTTAGCATATCACTATCACAGGGACAGCATAAACAATCTGAAAATATATATATATATATTATTAGGCTTTGGTTTTTCATGAATTGTACAGTTTAGTGGATTTTTAAATTAATATGATGAAATTACAGATGGAAGAGGAATCATGTTTTTCTCCATGACTTATGTCCTCTGCACACCTTAATCTGACCTGAATAAGCTAATGAAATGTGAGTCCAAGCATAAAGGAGTTAGGTGTGTGGCTGAGGACCAGACTCAGGGTGACTTGGCATGGATGTTGGAAGCTAGGCTTGATCCATAACAAATATGGCCCTAACAACTTTGTATCAATACACAACCTGCTGGCCATTACAGCTTTTTTTCTCCTCCAGATAATTCTGAATGTCTCTTTATAATTAATGTTTGACCTTGGTTGTACTAGCTATTAAGAGAGATTTCCAAACTCATAGATTTGGACTCTGTGTTGATTTTTGCAATAAACATGCATTTATTATCCCTTTGTAGGGATTTATAGATATTGATTCTAGCCAGTGTTTAGAGTTTACGAAGAATTAGGTTAAATGTTGTAAAAGTTACATAGCATAGTTAAATAATATAAAAGTGTAAGATGACTTTTAAAAGTTTTCCTACAGTTAAGGGAGTTCCCGTCGTGGCGCAGTGGTTGGCGAATCCGACTAGGAACCATGAGGTTGTGGGTTCGATCCCTGCCCTTGCTCAGTGGGTTAGGGATCTGGCGTTGCCCTGAGCTGTGGTGTAGGTCACATATGCGGTTCGGATCCCGCATTGCTGTGGCACTGGCGTAGGCTGGCAGCTACAGCTCCAATTAGACCCCTAGCCAGGGAACCTCCATATGCCGCGGGAGCGGCCCAAGAAATGGCAAAAAGACAAAATAAATAATTAAATAAATAAATAATAAATAAAAGTTTTCCTACAGTTAATAACTTTGCAGTTATTCCTCACTAGTATCCATTTTTAAATATTAATCTTTTGAAAAATAATATAATAGTTATATAATGCTTACTATATTTTTATATATTTGTGAAATAAAGGTATAATATCTTTTCCTCTTATTGAATACCAGACTTTGGTAATATGCATCATGTTGTTAATATTTTCATTGTTTTTATATTATATCTCATAGATATCATCAAATATAGAAACCCACACTGTGCTTGACAATCTTAATACAGCTGTTTATGAACTTTTGTGTGTTTTGAGCCTCAACTGAATGCTCAACTCAACTCTTAAAAGATTTTGCCCTCTTTCCTTGATCCTATATGAAAGCCATGTTTACAAAGAGTTCTTTAAATTTCTGATGTTTGGTTACTTAACACAAATCATCTAGATCATAGGTGAATCATTTTATGTGAGACAAAAATAAAATTTACAATGAAGTGAAAAAAGACAAACTATCAGGTCAAGATTTCTTTGATCCGTTTTGTTCTGTGTTTAGTTAGGATTAGAGAAAAACATTGACCTTGTCTCTTCAGCAGTACTAATCTTTATGTTCATTTCCATGGTTTTCAGCATGTTTCAGTGAAGTCTTTTATTTAATGTGCAATGCATGTAGCTATTAAAATCAGCAGACTACATGATACTTAAAATTGGAAAATTTCCTTAGATAATTAGTAATAAAAGAAAGGGGAAAGATTGGGGCAATCTCTGCTGAGAGGTCCATGATATCCAGCTTTTTTTTTTTTTTTTTCTGATTAATGCCAAAATCCTAATTCATTGTGGAGTTCCCGTCGTGGCTCAGTGCTTAATGACTCAGACTAGGAACCATGAGGTTGCAGGTTCGATCCTTGGCCTTGCTCAGTGGGTTAAGGATCCGGCATTGCCATGAGCTGTGGTGTAGGTTGCAGATGTGGCTCAGATCCCACATTGCTCTGGCTGTGGCGTAGACCAGTGGCTACAGCTCTGATTAGACCCCTAGCCTGGGAACCTCCATATGCCACTGGAAGTGGCCCTAGAAAAAGCAAAAAACCAAAAAAAAAACCCCAAATCCTAATCCAGTGTGTCTGGAAGCACATTTTTTTAAAATGCTCTTGGTGATTGGGTAAGCAGTCTACCTTTTAAATCAGAACATTATGTAATGAATGTCTTTTACCAAATATTCAGCTAGGGTAGGAACTTAAATGATGTGCTTTATGATTATAGAGGAGATCATAGTTGGGGGCTGATTTTAAAGTGGTTTTTAACTTTTAGTTCAACTCATGAGAGATAATGTGGAAGGCAACATATAATGTTGAAGGCTAAGAAATGACTTGAGAGCCCTTTCCTGAAGTTTTCTGGTTATTGTTGGATAGTTAGGTTGCTTGGAAAGAAGATGATAAAAGAAATCGAATTAGATATCTCATGATGAGATCCCAAAGAACCAGCAGGTGGAATGTTACATCTGGGCCAGAAGTCAATTGCAAGAAGTCTGGAGCAAGTAATGTCTGTTTAATGAATAAATTATATCATATAAATGTACTTTTATATAGTATGCATTAAAAAATTCTAAAAATATACAAATTAATTTTATAATATTTACTGTTTCCAGTTTTCTACTATTGTGTATTGTATTAAAAAATAAAAGAATGTAATTGTTATTGTGATGGAATCTTTGAATTTTTTAATGTACAACTGGTCTTTATTAACATACTCGAATAGCTAAAAGTCTCATAACTTCTCATTGGATTTGAAGAAACTACAGTTCTTTTAAGTGTTGATGGGCATGTAAAATGATATAACAACTTTGGAAAGAGATCCATTCATCTTCTATGTACATGCTACTAATACTCTCTGACTTAACCATTCCTCTCCTAGGATTTTACCTTAGAGAAATGAAAGCTTAACACCTTTTATTAGGCACTGTGTTCATTTCCTGTGGCTACTGTAACAAATTACCACAAACTTGGTAGCTTAAAAGTAACAAATATTTATTCTCTCACAGTTATAGAAGTTAGACCTCAAAATTTTTTTTCTGGGCCAAAATCAAGGTGTCTCCATCTGGAGGGAAGAATCCATTCGTTTTCTTTCTGGCTACTGGTAGCTACCAGTATTCCTTAGCTTGTGGCCATGTTGCTCCAGTCTGCCTCTGGGGTAATATTGCTGTCTCTTCTCTGTGTCACTTCTCCCTCTGCCTTTCTCTTGTAAGTACCCTTGTGATTGTGTTTAGGGACCACCCAGATAATTTAGGATAATCTCTCCATCTCAGATCTTTAATTACATCTGTGAAGACTCTTTTTCCATTAAAAAGTATAAAGTATATGTATATAACATTTATGGACTGTAAATGGGTTAGGACTTAATATCTTTGGGGGCCACCACTCAGCCTCCTACAGGCAGTTTTTAATGTTCTAAATTCCATGCTAGGGCCTAAATAATAAGTAACATTTAATTGCTTACTCTGTGCCAGGTTCTGTCACATTACATTATTTTTTTTTTTTACTAAGGAAAAATATGAATTTGATTTAACATGAGCTTATTGGAGAATACATTTCTTTCTTGCAGGTGTCAACTATTAAAGCCCCAAAGTGCTAGTTTTCTGAGAAATGTACTTTAGGAAATTCTGTTCTATTTGAAATAACCTTGTCTTATTTTTGTGGAGGATGTTAAGATTGACAAGATTGTGAATTCCCTTTGGGAGAGACATGTCTTATCTATCGTTGTATCTGTACAGTTAGGGGCATAGTAAGGGTTAGTAAATGTTTGTTGAATAACTAAAAGCACCTTTGCAAACATTATGAAATGTAATCTTTACAAAATCCTTAGAGATAGATATTGTAATTTCCATTTTACAGAAAAGACTTAGAGAAGTTGAAATATATTCCCAACCCCTGGACTGTATCTTCTACACACACACACACACACACACACACAAAACAACTTTGATAGTCTGAGCATCTGAAACATTTCTGTTATCCGTAACTGACTGATTTTGTACATGAAGCATTACAGTTTGGTATAATTTTGATACAGCTAAATTACATGCCTATTTTAGTATTGTATTATATTACTAATAATGTTCAATATATTTTTAAATTTTTAACTTTTTTGAGAGGCTGTTTTTTATGAATTAAGTCCACAGTGGTGTTAAGAAGGAGAAAGACAATTTCTAAATGATAGGGAATATTTTAATATTTTTTAAAACCTTTAGGCTTTCCCCAGAACTATGTCAAGCCTATCTAGCTTTTTGTATCTTCTTTTGAACATCAGATTTTTAAAAACTTATTGATATTAGGAGTTCCCGTCGTGGCACAGTGGTTAACGAATCCGACTAGGAACCATGAGGTTGCGGGTTCGGTCCCTGCCCTTGCTCAGCGGGTTAACGATCCAGCATTGCCGTGAGCTGTGGTGTAGGTTGCAGACGCGGCTCGGATCCCGTGTTGCTATGGCTCTGGCCTAGGCCGGTGGCTGCAGCTCCGATTAGACCCCTAGCCTCTGAACCTCCATATGCCACGGGAGTGGCCCAAAGAAATAGCAAAAAAAAAAAAAAAAAAAAAAAGATTAAAAAAAAAACTTGTTGATATTATGAATCTTAGAAATAATCATACTTCCCTCTTTACTTTGATTCCCTGAAAGCTTATTCCACAATCTTAGTCTGCTTATAGAAGCTTTTCAGTATGAATTATATGAATACCTTCAGAGTGAGTATATCCTTGACTTTATTATTTTACTTTCCATATGTTCTACCTTCTTTGCCTCTTGGAAGTACGTGTTTTATAGTTTTGTATGTGTTTCTAGGGAAACAAGGCTGGCTATAAGTAAAAAGGTAAAATAAACTTAGGCTCTTTAGTAATTATGAAATATGTGAATATATTATTACATATGTTATATATAATAACATATTGTATAGATAGTCTTATGTATTGTATATGTTGTTTTTATTCTTTTTCCTCTTCACGATATTCTTGGTACAATTTTATGTCAAGGCACTATTTTAATGAAAGCTTCTCTGAGTATATGTTACAGTTCACTGACTTGCTTACACTGTTTATATTTTCTTTCACCTTTTTCAAAGTACGATATGGCATTGAATTGTCATTAATTTTCCCAAAGCCCTAAATTTTGCTAAATGACCTCAGTGTGTTCTGTGTCTGATGAACATGTAGTTGCCTTTCAGTAACACATCACAAAAAGAAATTTGTTCTCTAACTTTTTTTAAAAATACAGTTCTATCACAACCAGGGCAGCACTCATGATACCCTAGGACCCATAGAAACACAAAGCTGATCAGCTAACTCCAAGCATATTTACCTGTCCCTTTCAAACACCTGGCATTGCTCTTGCCTCCTTATGCCACTAATGACCTTTGAAAACAATCCAACTCTCAATCCTGCTTTTTCCTTGGAATACCAGAATGTATTTCTTTATTTACCTGGGTACTTGAGAGGCATGTTTTCTGTCTGGAGCAGAAATATTAATACTATTATTGCATTTTGCTACATGGTTTGTTGATTGTGCAGGCAGAACAGTAACTTTAATAATCAACAACAGAGCAATTTAGAAATGTGCCAGAGATGAGCTGTTCATTCTGATTTACCTTTTAAAATAACATAAAGCTGAAGACTTGGACTGGCAGTGTTGCTTGTTGCTTGTTGGCAGTAGGAACTGGCTGTCAGATATGATGTTGCCTGCAAGGTACCTGCTGTCTGAAACAAATAGTGAAATGTGCTGTCTTCCTGCTCCATGCTTACTTACTGTCTTACTTTTGCAACTTTCTGCAAGGAGAAAATGGGTTATGCTTCCCCCCTATGGTTTCTATCAGTCTTAGCACTGGTTTCATTAGCTTTCCACCATTCTCCCAAGAACAGAGAGATGTGTTTGCCCTTTGTAGGAAATAGGCTGAGGACTAGTCCAAGCAAAGCAAACTGCATTTTAGTGATTACAGCAGTTCAGGGGCTAGGCTGTTAAATTCCTTTACCAAGGGCATTTGCAACAGATTTTTTTTTTTTGATTGAGATAATTTGTTGATCTACAACAATTAGATATTTGTTGATTGGGAAGGGAAATATATTTGTAAAGAATTATATTTATAATTGTATTTATATACTGCACACATCTATACTGCATACCACTTTGAATATAAATTAATAGTGATAATCTGTCCTTATCATTGATGGATTAAAGAGTTAAGAAAGAACCCTATAGGCAATGGATTTATAGGGTAAGGAATCGTTGAACTGGCCTGATAAAGCTAAGTAAATTTCAGCTGCCTTTCTCTTAAATTTAAACATCTTATTTTTCTACTGCATTTACTTGAATATGATTTAAGAAGAAAATGTGGAGGAGTTTGTTTTTCTATCTTTCAGAAAAATAAAAATTAGCTGAAAAAAGTTGTCATCCTTCCTATAAGATATTAAAAATGTTAACTGCATGCTTTTCATAAAAGGATTCTCAGCTAATGCCCCTTATTGTCATTTATAGACATATATGAACTGTTTCTTTCTTTTTCTATTTTTAAAGAAGTGTGTTATTTTTTTCTAAGTAAGATAAGAAAGTTATCTCTTTGTGTAAACATAACGTGCCAAAATAACTAAATGTGACCTGCTGTTTCTCATTCCCATACATGTTAGAGCAAAGATTATCTTACCTCTGACATGAACATTAATATGTAATGATGTGGGAGAAAATAGGAATAAAGCAAAGGCAGTCCCAGAGCTTAGGAAGCAGGTTTTATAAATGCAGTAGTGATGATCCCTAAGCCTCAAAGGGTTCAGAGTTCAATCTAGCTAATCATCAGTAAGGTCAAATTTATGTAGTGTCCTTGTCTTCATCAAGCCGTGTGATCTTTCTCCTTTCTTCTTTATGAATGAATGTGTGGGTTACTTTATTCTCACTGCCTGCCCCTTCCCCACTCCCTCATCTAGAACTCCTTCCTCATATCTTCTTTTTTAGAAATTAATAACGAGCCTGCACCATTCCCTTCTCCCATTTGCAAGGTGAATTAGTTTTTTAAAAACTGCACTTAAGATCACCTGTAAAAGTTCTTTGATTGGCTTTTGCTCAAGTTAGAAATTTGCTAAGCTTAGAAATTAATGACAGAGTGCAGGCTTCCTGAATATGAATGCTTGAAGCATGTGGGAAATGTTTGGAATGGAGAATGTTGACCTGTTTGCTTTGGGTCTTATTACAGCTATGTAATTATAAGCTTTCAAAGATATCAAATTAGATGGCCTCTTCCTTGCATTTTAAAATAAATACATCTTTTTTTCATATTGCTAAAACCATTTGCTCAAACACAATTTTGTGTGATACACTGGGATGTCCAGAATCTTGTTAGCTAAAGTGAAACCATTCTTTTGACTTTTATAAATTGTCTTTACCTGCTGTGTTTTACAGTCTTCTGAGAATTTGGCTTATCCAAAAAGAGATTCTGTGCCTTCCCAAGTGAGAAGGAAACCTTTTGTCAGCATCTTGTCTGAGTTAACTCCTTGGCTACACAGGTCATGGGAGGTCTCTGTTGAACATCAGTCTTTGGCTCTATCACAAAACTGGTATTGAAGCACAGGCCAGCTCCCTGAGTACAGAGGTTAAAGAGGCAATTAGTCACTACAAAGCCGACTTGTGGCGTCTTCTGGTTAGGAAGTGCTTAACTCTTTCCTGAATGAGGCGAAATCTCATATTCTGGAAGTTTTTATAGTTCACTAAATTAGTTTTGGCTTATCCATTTTAAATTAAAGCTGAGCTTAAAATATATGATATATTTTGCCTGACTTTTTTTTTTTAAGAAAAAGAATGGCCTCTGTTGAATCACAACTCACTGAACTGGGTCACAGTTTTATATGTTTTTATATTCCTGGCTTATTTATTTCTTTATTTTTTAAGGGCCTGGGCTTTTGTTTCCACACAGTAAATTTTTGTCACATGTAGGATAATAAAATCTCTTCTGCCCTCTATCTTAAAATATGCCAGAATACCATAAAGATAGCACCACTCTTAACTGTATCAACACTGTGCAATGCCTGGATTCCCTCAGAGATACTAGCTATAAATTGATGGGGCCCTGAAAACTGTTAGGCAAGGAGGAGATGTCTTAACTTCTCCTATTTCACAGTAACTACCTTTTTTTTTTCCATTGAGAAATGACTAAACTGATACATTAAGAAGTCTTGCCTTTAAATTTTTCCCTTCCCTTTCTTTCTAGCATTTTCCTTAGTCCTGAGATATAATTCTTCTCAGTTGATTTTCAGTAGATATATAGAGAATGATATGCCTTTTTGGCTCCTGGGTTAGAACATTTATATCAGCCATGGCAGCCAAAATAAATAGTAGTTGATCTATCAAGGTTATAAGTATTATGCCCATCATTGTATAATAATGTGGCTTTCTGAGTAGATCTTTTAACATTTCTAATACATAGTTTGCACCTTATAAAATCTTGTTGGAATAAATAAATAAGGAAAAGCTCAGAATCTTTTTTCTGCTTCTTGCATAGTCTGAGGCAAGCTTAGAAAAAGTTCAGGTTATTATATAATGATTTAGTGTAGCTGTGGTAAAAGGATGGAACAATAGCTAAAATTAAAAACAAGACTTTTGGATAAATGTATCTGAAATATTAAAGCCAGAGCCAAGTTTATCCAAATGTGTTAGTTTGATTTCCTCTCCCCCGCCCCCTCACTTTGGAAAAGCATTAAACCACTTTCTTTCTTAGTAGCTTAAAGAAAATGTGCATTTAAAAGAAATGTTGCAGACTTCATTCTATATGAAAAATATTTTTTAGATTTCTCTAAGAAGCATTTAGATTACATTAAAACATGTTTTGCTGTATAAATGAAGAGAGAAACAGAATGTTTCCGTAAGAGCTGGTTTGTGATGGTCTCTCATACATATGTTAAACATATTATACTGCCATTGTCTTGCTCCTTTTTCAGTGCTGACTCCCATTTACTCTCCAGTTAGGAAACCTACCTAATGCTAGAGAATGTTCAGGGGAAGAGTGGTCCAGAAAGAATCATCAGATAGTAAGGTCTGCTCCATTTCATTCGAAAGTGTGACACCTCTAGTAGCAAAAATGCAAACCCAAAGAACTTAAGTTTTATTTATTTATTTTTTTAATTATTTATTATTATTTTTTTCCCACTGAACAGCAAGGGGGTCAGGTTATCCTTACATGTCTACATTACAATTACATTTTTCCCCCAGCCTTTCTTCTGTTGCAACATGAGTATCTAGACAAAGTTCTCAATGCTATTCAGCAGGTTCTCCTTGTAAATCTATTCTAAGTTGTATCTGATAAGCCCAAACTCCTGATCCCTCCCACTCCCTCCCCCTCCCATCAGGCAGCCACAAGTCTCTTCTCCAAGTCCATGATTTTCTTTTCTGAGGAGATGTTCATTTGTGCTGGATATTAGATTCCAGTTATAAGTGATATCATATGGTATTTGTCTTTGTCTTTCTGGCTCATTTCACTCAGGATGAGATTCTCTAGCTCCATCCATGTTGCTGCAAATGGCATTATGTCATTCTTTTTTATGGCTGAATAGTATTCCATTGTGTATATATACCACTTCTTCCGAATCCACTCATCTGTCGATGGACATTTGGGTTGTTTCCATGTCTTGGCTATTGTGAATAGGGCTGCAATGAACATGCGGGTGCACGTGTCTCTTTTAAGTAGAGTTTTGTCCGGATAGATGCCCAAGAGTGGGATTGCAGGGTCATATGGAAGTTCTATGTATAGATTTCTAAGGTATCTCCAAACTGTTCTCCATAGTGGCTGTACCAGTTTACATTCCCACCAACAGTGCAGGAGGGTTCCCTTTTCTCCACAGCCCCTCCAGCACTTGTTATTTGTGGATTTATTAATGATGGCCATTCTGACTGGTGTGAGGTGATATCTCATGGTAGTTTTGATTTGCATTTCTCTTAAAACCAGCGATGTTGAGCATTTTTTCATGTGTTTGTTGGCCATCTGTATATCTTCTTTGGAGAAATGTCTACTCAGGTCTTTTGCCCATTTTTCCATTGATTGATTGGCTTTTTTGCTGCTGGGTTGTATAAGTTGTTTATATATTCTAGAGATTAAGCCCTTGTCCGTTGCATCATTTGAAACTATTTTCTCCCAAAGACCTTAAGTTTTAATAACAGTTTGCAGGCCACTTATTGTGGCATTTCTCATTAAAAAACAAACAAACTGCTCTTCTCATTTTGTAACCTTTCACTACCTCTTTCTGATAAGATGGGTATCAGTTCTCCACTGTTTAAGTAGCAAATGGCTAATTAATCTTAGATTCATTAATCAGATACTGGCTTTCCAGAGAATAGCACTTGGTAAGTAAGAACTTAATGACTGTCCCAAGATAATTGTTGTAACTGGTGGAGCTAGTGAACATTTTGCATGTCATTCCACATGTTTGCCCCTGTGGTACAGAGTAAGAACATGCTTTAAGCAAATGCTTTAGCGTTTTAATTGCAAGTCAACGCTAAAAAAAAAAAAAAAATTCTCCGTTGCTGCGAACATCTCTTCTGCAAGATTATCTTTAGATGTTTACAGGAAAATTGGCTTAAGTATAAATTTGATACTGTGCTGTTAAAGGGATAAAATAAGGAACATTTACAAGAACGTGTACCATAAAATACAAAGGGCGTTCAGCTTATCACTTTGATGCCATGTGTTACTTTCCCCAACTAGTCTTTCATTTGTCGTTATGTACATGTGTTTAAGTTAAAAATTATTATATGGAATAACTCTTTTACTGCTTATTGGTTTAAAAAAATTATTATATGCTTATAAGATTAAGGTGCCATGTTATTAGATCTTTCTAATAACCTATGAATGGAATGTTCCTAAATGAAATTATATTCACATATAAAGAAAAAGGTACTATTAGTAAATTGTTGAATTGATTCATCCTATAAATTTTTTTTTGTCTTTTTGTTGTTGTTGTTATTGTTGTTGTTGTTGCTATTTCTTGGGCCGCTCCCGCGGCATATGGAGGTTCCCAGGCTAGGGGTTGAGTCGGAGCTGTAGCCACCGGCCTACGCCAGAGCCACAGCAACGCAGGATCCGAGCCGCGTCTGCAACCTACACCACAGCTCATGGCAACGCCAGATCGTTAACCCACTGAGCAAGGGCAGGGACCGAACCCGCAACCTCATGGTTCCTAGTCGGATTCGTTAACCCCTGCGCCACGAGGGGAACTCCCTTATAAATGTTTAACTGTAGATTTATCTCTTTTTGTACATAGAAATCTTTTCTATAGAGCACTTTTGAAAGCAGAGTATACCTGTAAATCATGCCCATTCATTTGCTGCACTGGGATTGGATTATTCTTCGGTGAAACTTGATTTGAGGCTTTAGAAAAATCCATCAAATATCATTACTCGTTCTGTAAGATGCCAAATTGTGTTTTGGTGACCTCTGCTATCATTTAAATGACCCGTTATGAGTTAGTCAGGATGAGCTTTCATAACACAAAATTAGACCAAGTTTGCCCCTTGTTGCTCTCTTTAGATCTTGTAAATCCTTTCTATTCCTTTTCCACTTTGTGTGTGTGTGTGTGTTTGTGTGTTGCAGCCTCAAATGTTCTTATCCACTTATAAACTGTATAACACAGGGTGGCTTGTTGGCCTGTCTAGTTTCAGAAAAATAATGAAAATCAAGTTCTATTTCTAAAGCCCCCAAATAGATCACTTTTATGATGCGTTTGCATTTCAGGAGTTTTAAGGTTTGATCTACATGTTTATTCAGCCTTAAACATACCTAGCTCCCTGTTGCACTTATTTGCCAATTACTTTACTGCACTATTCATACTTTTTGTTTTAAATCTGTGGGTCGTTTTTGTCTTATTGCATTTTTCTTCTGCTTGAAGATACACCTATTATTCAAATATAAAAGCAACTTAGGAAAGAACATCCTGAAGTTTATTTAGAAATTCACTAAGCCACATACTAATGCATCTCTAATGGGGACATTTCTTTTCACACCTCTAAGGTGATTGAGCCTGTCCTTTAAAGTGAGATTTGCAAACCAGTATCTGGCAGCTCCAATTAGCTTCTTTTGGGTTTGAAGCACATCACAAACAGTAACAAGGTCTCCTAGGACACTCCTCTTGCAAGCAATGTAGTCATATTTCCTCATTAGTTCTTTTCAATTGTCACTAATGCCATGTTCCAGCTTTTGAGTAGGAGACAAAAAACATAAAAATTTGGTATGTATGTAGAATGGGCCATTGTTTTCCATAATTCAAGGCTCTTTTGAATTCCTTTGATAGTTTTGAAGCTTACACAGCTTAATTCATTAACCTTTCCCCTTCACATAAATCAGGTGATTAGCAATCTATTGCTAAGGAGACAGATTTTTCTCTCCACTAAAACTAAGTAATGCCTTCTGGAAAAAAAAAAAATCCTGATTGCTCACTAAAGTAACCTTTTTGTTGCTTTTCATATTCTTCAGATGTTTCAGGTGGATTTTAGAACATTATCAAAAGCAAGTGAGCATAAAATCACATTATTATAAAAAATAATTCTGGATGCTCTGGATACTTCAGACCAGGTTTTCTGGCCCTTTTCAGTATTCTAAAGGAGTTTATATATATGTACTCAGCAGCTGTTACTCAAGAATTTACAATGGTTGCATTTTTAAAAATTCTCTTCAGAACCTTGCCAAAACATAAAAGCAAGAAAATAATCTGAGGGGAGGCAATTCAGAATGAACTACAATATATTTAAATGAACTTAGGATGTTTGATTTGGAGATACTCTTCATATAGGCCCTCATTTTTGGAAAGAATGATCATGTCGGGCTCTGAAGAAGTAGGGGGTTTTGAGCAGTTTCATGGAGGTGAGACTAAAATGTGTGTCTTCTGATTCTTTATTCTCTCTCGTTAAGACATGGCTCCTCTTGTTTCTCGAAATCTGGAAAGAGGGTTTAGCAGGCTTGCATTTGTTGTTCACGGGCTACTTTAACGCTATTTGATATTCTTCTGCATTTCCCCACTTTGCCATATTCCTGTATTAAGGAGTTTGTTCTTGATCTTATAGATTATTACTTTCATTGAGGATATTGTTCTTTTCCCAGGGTTGATAATTCCTTAGGTTGTCATGCATGAAATGGGAAATCTTTGCATGCACTGACCCATAGAGAATGTTGGTCATATGGTTTTCTGAGATTTTCTCTTTAGGGATGGTGGGGATAGGGACGGGGGGGGGATGAATGGGAAAAATCTGAATTCTAGATTCTCATTGTAAGGACTCATGACTTCCTCCTAGGGCCAAGACTATAATGTATCACTGAGATTAATGACTCTTCTCCTCTTTGATATCTGCAGTTAGGAGAGAGGCCAGAGAAGCAAAGGTTTAAAATGTTGTCTTTGGTTCTTTTTCTCTCCTTCTCATTTAGACACTATGACTTTGCAAGCGTTTATTGCTTTGGGGATACCATTTTAAAATACCCCTTTAAAAACTTACATGAATACTTGTAGTCACAAAGTTACAATAATGATGAAGTTTTATCACCTTGTTTGTTGCCTGCATACAGTTAACAGGGAAATGCTCTGATGTAATACATTAAAAGTCATGACTAGAGCCAAGATTCTTAAAACAGAGTAGAATTACTTGGAAGAAATGTGGGCCACAGACTTGTGTTTATTAGGGTACTCCCTGTAAATAAGCTCTAGAATGGACTCTAAAAGTTTCAGGAGGAAAGAACTGTCTCCAGCCATGGTCTCTCATCATGATACACTGTCACTGAAGGCTGCCTGGGAACCTAGACCTAGACTAATCACAGGGCTTCAGATGCTAGCCAGGGACCTGATGTGTGTTCCATTTCCACCATTTTGCAATAAGAGAATAATACAAACCACTTCCATTTTCAACTCAAAACAATAGCTATTTACCTATTATCGAACCACTCAATTTTGTGTTTTAACATGATATTGAGTTTCAGTCCAGGGTTACAGAACTTGGGGGTTCTCTCCTCAGATAGCACATCCATGAAAGATGTGATATTTAAATTTTAAAACATAAACTTTGCTAAAAATTTTCCAAGGAATAACTTTTTTTTTTTCCTCCAGGAATTACTATTTGAGGAATAGTTCTGTGTTGTGCATAACCTCCAGCACACTGGCTGTGATTACAGGGTAATTAAAAGTATTTGGAAAACTTTATGTAACTGAACTTTCAAAAACCGAGCAAAAATCCTAGGTGATCCTTTATATCAGCAAAGTACTTTTCTCTCTCTCCCTCTATCTCTTTTTATGGCCTTACTCACTTATATGGAAGTTTCAGGGCCGGAGACTGAATCTGAGCCTCAGCGGCAGCTTACACCTTAACTGTGGCAACACCAGATCCTTAACCTACTGCGCCGGCCCACGGATCAGACCTGCACCTCTGCAGTGACCCGAGCCACTGCAGTCTGATTCTTAACCCACTGTACCACAGTGGGAAGTCTGTGCTTTTCTCTGGTAATCTTTTTTTCTTTCTTTCTTTCTTTCTTTCTTTCTTTCTTTCTTTCTTTCTTTCTTTCTTTCTTTCTTTCTTTCTTTCTTTCTTTCTCTTTCTCTCTCTCTCTCTCTCTCTCTCTCTTTCTTTCTTTCTTTCTTTCTTCCTTCCTTCCTTCCTTCCTTCCTTCCTTTCTTTAATCTAAAAAAAATATACTATTTAATTCTTAGTCGTGTGTTTTCTCTTGGCTATTGCCTTTTGAGTAAGCTAAATATATTTGTGATATCTCTTCATAATAACTTTTCTCTGTCATGTAGAGAGGAAACCTGATGCTCCTGGCCTTTCATCAGTTTTAGGACAGTTTTCATCCAGTGATTGATTATCTTATTTTATGTACATACTGGTTCTTGTTGCCTACCTATGAAATAGCATTTAATCTGGCTAGTAAAGTGAAATCAATTTGTGTTATTTGCTGTCTGTAGTATGCTCTATATGTCTTTAATGTTCCCGTGTGCTTGTAGCCTATCTAATGTAGACTCAAGTGGCAGGAACACAAATAGGATATTGTATTTGTTTAGAGTTTTTCCATAATCACATATAAATTTAGGTGTTTTGAACTATTTGAAAAGACCATGAGAACAAAATAAATGACATGAACATGATTTCTGCACTAACTTATTGCATTTTATGGTAATCATACAGAATGTGAATTTGCTAACTTTTTGGTAGGTGGTAGAGGAGGACAGAGAGCTATGTAACTTTAATATCACAGAAAGTGGACTGATTTTTTATTAACTCTTTATGATATTATAATTATCTAGGGCCTTTTTTTCTTAGTATGTGAAAATTAGTATTTCAAGTCATATGTAAAACATGATTGTTGCATGTAATGTTTCATTTATGCTTTTATTTTTCCTTTTTCATGACTTTATTCAAATGTTACATTAAAGCCAGATGACATGGAATTAGGTTTAAGAATTTCCCTGCATAATAAGCTGTATCAATCATAATTACATTGTTACTCTTTTAAGTTTCCTTTTGTAGCCATGGAAGAGCTTATCCATTTTTATCATAAATCTTTTTTGAAAAAAATAGTCAAAAAGAATGTTTATTCAGTTATTCTGAGGAACTCAGAAATGTTTATCATTCCATTAAAACAATATTCTATAAAAATATTTTTAAAAGAAAAATATGTCTTCTCCATAACTAATTTAACCTTCAGTAATGAATTCTGTGAAGTAAAATTGTATAAAATTTCCTGACATTTTATGAAGATACGTACAAATAAGCCAGACAGCAAATAAAATATCTGAAAGACAAAGATGGATACTTAGTAATTTTTTGATGGATTGTACACATAGGTATCAAATTACTTGATCCTTACTTCCTTGAAAAGGTTAATGACTCTTTTTGCTTTTACCCTTTTATTTAACTGTTTTTTATAAAGATTAAAATAGGAACTGCACTGAGGGACACATATGTCTATGTGTCAGTATGACTGTATAGGTTTTTCTGATCTTATAGGGGACTGAGCCACCAGGTGTATAGCATTGTTAATCATGATTTTCAGTGTTCATTCAGTTCTGTGCTACATATTCCACTATGGCTGTTAGAGCAGAGTGTACCATTCAAAACCCTTTTAACTTAAATGAAATCAGAAAAGACTTTAAATCTTACCTATCTATATTTATATTTTTAAAATAGCCTATAGGTATGCAAGAATTCATTTAAAATATTAAGAATAAAACATTTTAGAGGAAAAGATGTAAAATTTTTTTATGTGTACATATTTTTCTTTCATCTTTAATCGGTATGTTACAGATTTTTAAAACATTTTTATATTGAATAAAGTTTCAAAAAATGGGTATTTCATTGTTATCAAACTATCATTAATAACTGAACCATATGCAATATTACCATCCACTTTTAATGACATCCATGTGTATTCTAGTTTCAGTATATTTATTTTATTATGTAAATGACAGATTTATTATATAGCACATATTTACTTACCTTGTATTATCAAACATAACGCTATCCTTATAGGAATATCTTTTTCATTGCTTTGGTTTTCAAAATATGTTAATCATACATATATTTAATTTAAGTCATTTAGGTATTAGAGCACTTGGGTTTAAATCCAGGAATATAATACCCTTTCCTGAAACACCTTGAAAGAGGTTTGTTGAAAGAAGAGAGCTGTGCATTCATTAAACACTGATCTCTTCCTGATATAGCTGTGGCCAAACTCTTGCTGATTTAACTTGAAAGCCATTAGTATAACTCACCACTTATTGTGTGTGTTTCAGGTGTGTGGAGGTCATCGCAAAGGAGGGACAAAACCTGAAAGAGCTGTATTTGGTGTCCTGTAAAATCACAGATTATGGTATGTAATGAGCCATTGGCCTAATCATTTTCAAGAACAAAAAGGTACAAAAATCTTTGAAAGCTTTTTTAAAAGACATCAAAAGCTACTCTCTCATAGAGACTATTTATTTTTTTCCCTGTACTAACTCTGATCATACCCCCAAATCAAGAAATCATGAGACTAAGAATCAGAATAAAATTAATATGTGTATCAGTTTTTCACCACATGCAATCATACATGCATATGAATTTGTACACACATACACACTCACATAGGATTTAAAAGTATGGTTAAAATAAATATCAAGATAATGAAACATTTGATATAATAAATAGAACTAAAGAAATTATTATGTTGATTTGCTTAATTCAATGTCATAAATGTATTCATGTTGACATTCCAAATGCCAACCTTCTTAATGCTTTAAATTTTTTAAACACTGGAAACTTCCAATAGGAAGATTAGCTATGTAAGAAGTATAGTGTATACATTTGTTTGTAAGATTATTAAATTATTTTAATTTTAAGTATCCCTTTAAAATGGAGAAAAGCAAGTTGTTTTTTAAAAATATGAAAAGTACAAAATCATTCTGATGGAGTCATAAACACAGATAACCTAGCCTTTCCTTTTTTTGTTCAGCTTTATATAATTTTTCCTATTAATTTCATATTTAATTCATCATTAAGAGTTTTAATGATATTTGGCTTTATGAGAGGTGGTTTCCTTTTCTCTTTTCTGATTTTTAAATTTATTCCATTAAATTGAAGAATATGCTTTCTACCTTGAGGAAAACTAATAATCCATTAAGTTTTTTATTGTTAACTCTGACATATGCTAATAAATGATTCCAATCCTAGGATGTCATACTGATTGTCTGCCCTGGGTAAGAGAGTTGTATTTTATCAGCTACTAAATTTATCCTTTGGAAGAACTCTTATGAAAACTATAATTAAAAAAATACATAAAGAGATTTAGCTTAAAGGTAATTTTGTTTCAGAGTTCATTGCTTGAGAATGGCTAATGTCTTAGGTGGATTTATCCGTAATGTTTCTGGGTTGTTGGTTTTTTCCTAATTATACCATGAGGAGAAGAGTGTTTCTTCCCTTTGTAGTTTGTTTTCTGGTTTGGCCCATTAGATTGCCACTTGGATGTAGTGAGTCTAAAATGTCCATTATCTTCCTATTGTCTAGGCCTTAGCAAGTTCTCTTTGCCCAACATCTGGCATATCCTCAATACTTATAGATTTGTTAATTAACTTGGACAGTCATTCATTCCAGAGTCTTTACTTGGTGTTCAAGGTCCCCTATCGGCCTGTCCAATCTTATACGTCTGCCTTTTACCTGTTTGCTGCCAATGTCAGATTGTTAACAGCCAAAAGAGCTATGGATTAAATTCCTTTGAATGAATGAATTCCTTTGAATAAGTTCCTGCAATGGAAAATACAGCTAAAATTACACTCTGTTCCAGCACTAGTGATGTTAGCCAGTGCAAGGAAATGTTCCAAAAGGTATGAAAAAGAGAAAAAGCTTTGGTCTTGGAACAAATGTGGGATCAAATTCTGTCTTTGTTCTTTGACTGTTCTTTGGCCTTTGGGAAGTTCCTTCCCACCTCTGAGGCTGGTTCCTCATTTGTAAATCGGGGAACTAGTATTTGACTTCATGGTCCTGTATGAACCTGGTACCCTGTCTAAGGATTAGCACAGTGTGTAATGCTGAGAAAATTTGTTCTCCTACAGAAGGGGGACAGAGAAAAGATTCACACAGAATCCTTCTACTTCCTTTCCTTTCTTTGAAAGGAGGGTCTTGGAAAAAGTTTTTGTTGTTATCATTGCTACTGTTCATTGCTATTGTTTAGTGATATTCTCGTGTTTTCTGGTGTTTTAAGATTTGTGGATTCTTTTCCTCCTGGTGAGGTAAAAATTATGTTAAAACTTTGCTCATGTGGTTTGCATGTATTCATATCTGTGAATATTTTAGGTCAGTGGTTCTCAACCCTCTCTGCACATTAGGATCACCTGGGGAGCTTCTAATACATTCTGATGTCTGAACCTTACACAAGACTAATTAAATCAGAATTTCTAAGAGGTGGGGCCCAAGCAATAAAATCTCCTTAAGTGAAATTAATGTCAGTCAAATTTGAGAACCACTGATGTAGTCCAGTTGAGAGGAATTAGAAGTGAAAATTTTGAGGACTTCCTCCATGGAGACAAATCTATCACAGTTTTTTCCATACCTCATTGCTTCCAGCTAGCTTCCAAGCTCTCTTTTGCACCTCCTCTCTCTTCCTTCTTTCCTAGGAAAAAATCTCTGTGCGTCTGTTGGTTCTGTCTTTCAGAATGTTGGGACACAATTGAGGATGAGGGGGAAAAGGTTAATAGTTTATGAGATTGTATATAATTGCTACTTGATTATAAAATTAAAAGAAATTACTGAATGCTCAGCTCAGCTCCTCTTTTTTCCCTTGGTACCATGCCAATAACACATGAACAATTTTTTCAAAAAGACAGCAAAAGGGATTAGTCACTGTAACCAGAGAAACAGCATGTTATTGAAGGTAACTGTCCTGCTACGGGAGGCTATCTGTGATCCCTTGCCCTGTGTTAATTATCAGTTTTAAGAAGGAAAAGGAGATGCCTTTTTCCTTCCTTAGCTGGATAATTAGAGACATCTTCTGTAGGATTTTTGGGTTACTGAGTCTACTTAGAAATTGTTAATTTTTAAAATTATTTTTTACAATTTGTGTTTATATTGAAGTGTAGTGTACTTACAGTGTAGTGTTAATTTCTGCTGCACAGAAAAGTGACTCAGTTATACATATACATTCTTTTTCATATTCTTTTCCATTGTGGTTTATCACAGGATATTGAATATAGTTCCCTGTGCTATGCAGTAGGACCATGTTGTTTATCTATTCTATAAATATATATATAATAGCTTGTATCTGCTAATCGCAACCTTCCCCTCCATCTCTCCCCCATCTCCCCCTTGGCAACCACAAATCTGTTCTCTGTGTCTGTGAGTCTGTTTCTGTTTCATAGATAAGTTCACTTGTGTCATAGTTCAGATTCCATATATAAGTGATGTCATATGGTATTTGTCTTTCTCTTTCTGACTTACTTCACTTAGTATGATAATCTGTAGGTAGATCCATGTTGCAGAAATTGTAAAATTTGATGTATACCCTGATACTGAGGAATTTCATCCTTCAAGAGACCACTCCCTACTTCTCCTTCCTATTGCTTTGCTCATATTCTAGCTAGTCTCCTTCTCACCTCCTCTTTCCATTTCCATGGTGTTGTGTTTGTACATGCTCTCAGTACAGTATCTCAAATTTTTGAAGTTTTTTTCAGGAGGCATTGATTCAGAAACAGCAGCTCGCCTGGCTTATCATTTATAATTTTTGTCAAGATTCTCACAGATGTTGAATGTGGTATTATAGTATTTAGCAACACCTGGACAGGCTGTTATGAAGTTATGTTCATTTTAATTGATATATGATATTGTTGTCACAAAGAAAACTATCATTCTAATAGGCTTCTTATTCCCCAAATTGAACATAGATCTTTGTGGTAAAGGATAGCAATTATAAACAAATCAATAATTCAGGCACCGCTAAATGGAAAATACAGTCTTGGGAAATTGCTCCCTAAAGAGAAATCTAATATTGTCACTCTTCTATCACTAAACAAATAAATGTTATAGGCTATATCGTAGAAGAAAACTCAAACTAAGGAATTAGAGAGTTAAGTTTGAATTTGCTTTTTCTTTCCTTTGTGACCTTGAGCAAATGACTTAACCTCTTAGTTTTGTCATCTGTTAAGCACATGATAATAAACAACATAAACATAAAAGGTAGTGAAAATGAATATAAAACATCTGTGTCGAGCTTGGTGACATACTGGATACTCACTAATTGGCAGTTGTTATAGCATCACCTCTTTCTGAAGAAGAATCAGCCTGCCTCCTACTCTAAGGGTGCCTTTCTGTTTGTGGGAATCATTATTTAGAAGTTTGATCTGTATTAGTCTATACCTGCCTAGTTGGCTTCCACACTTAAGCCATCAAAACCAGATGCTTATTAATAAGGAATAAAAGATTCAGCAAAATGTTTAAAACGTTTATTTTGTCTGCCTATCATAGGTTTCCTCGCTGTCTCTTCTCTCTGTTACCTTCATTTTTATTTGGATAATTTTCTCTTGGCTCTGCTTAGGCTTTTCTTTGTTCTAATAATAATTCATCACCTAATAATTTCCAACGCATCTTTCTGGTCACTTTCAAATACTTTTCTGTTGAAAACTGTCCTCCTTTAGAAAAGTTTATCCTTAGGATTAAAAGGAAGACAAGGAGGAGAAATCAACTTGTATCACTCAAGCCTATGGAGGTCAGAGTCATTCTTTATCAGGGTGCAAGGCATAGAATGTGCGGTATCATAAATAGGATGGATGAATAAAGCCCTTATCTCCAATGGCCCCTCCGTAGTGAAGGTTAGCAGTGTCATGGGAGAGTTGTAAAAAGGACCCAGGTTTCTTTCTGGCTTGTTATTACATTTCTGTTAACTTTAGCACTCCTGAGGACCCTTGAAATATACTCTAGAGGATATCTTTTTGCTTCCCATCTCAAGTTGTCAAGTAGCCTTTTAATTAAAGAAGACTGTAAACATTCACCTATTGACATTGATGTCTGGGGCCTCCAAGGTCACTGACAAGCTACAGGCTCACTCTGGACCCCTCCATATTCTCTTCGGTCAATTGCACAGGTTCTGGGGCTGCTCTCCCGGAACAGTCTGTGACTGCCCCTTATTCTGCCTGCACATACTCTGCTGCCTGATCTGGGGCTTTTCAACCTAACACCAGAGTGGGCTACAAAAGCTTTTGCATTGTTCTAAGCAAAAGGTCTTCCAAGACAAGGTGGTCATTGTCCCGTGGTTATCCTGTGAGATGTAATTTCTGTTGGCTTGTCACATGACAGGTATGATATATATTCATTCTGTCAACAAATATTGATTCAGTACCTACTGTGTGCTGGGCCCAGTGCTACACGTAGGAGATGCAGTTTCCACATTCCTGGAGCTTTCATCCTAGGAATGAAAGGCAGGGCTGGCCTGCTTATTAAAAAAAGAGCTGGTGGAGTGGGGGGCGGGGGGGGGGGGAAGGTAATGCATCTCCTTCTTCCAGACAAGCAGAATGGCAGGGAGTGCCTGCTGACATTAATCTTTGCTTTGGTCTAACCCGTGCCTCACCCCAGCCTTGTTGACCTTCTAACGCTATTGAAAGATTAATAGGTTGTACGTTCGCTACCTCTTCTTGGGATACCAGACCTCTTTAGCTATTGGTTAACCCCAATTGGGACCCAGGATACATTATCAAAGTCAGCACACAGAAGAGACAAAAAGGAATCCCAATAAGCACTCTGGGTTACACTAGCATCAAGAGTGCTTCATTTTTTTTCCTTGCCAAACCAACACTGATACATGATTCAAGAAAAGAATCTTATACCCAAAATAATTTTGCTCTTTCTCATATCATCTTATTTTTCATATTATTAGGTATGCATTACATACAATGATGTCCCGTTTACAATTAAATTCTTGGTTCTTTCCTTTTATGTTTTGTTTCATTTTCAAATTGTATTTCAAACTGCTCCAAGATTGCTGGGTATGATTCAACTCCTTTTGTCAGCAGGAATAACTAATAGTTGTAAAATGACAGAGAAGAACTTTAGAAAATCCATTTGCAAGTCAAAAAGAATGCCTTATTGTTTACTGTTGATTATTCTCACTTTATCTTCATTCTGTCATTTAAATATAGATAGCTTTTATTGTTTCTAACAAAATTGCACTAAATTGCTAAATCTTCTATTGTTGCCATTTCCCTTGTTTATATGTCCACCTTAAAAGTTATTCCTCTCCACTTCTAATTCTTTATTTAATTCCTGGAGTTCCTCACTGCTGGGTTTATATGTCTACTATTGTACTTAGCAATCCTTATGTTCTCTTTTTTCTTTCTTTTCTGTAATGGTCATGACTTTTCACCCCGAATTTAGTATTTAACTTCAAATTTTTCTAATTTTTTTTTTCAACAACGAAGAAAATTGTTTTTTCTTCCCTACTTCCTAGGTCATCCTAAGACTGCAACTGTATAACACTGAAATAAAAGACTGAACAATAAGTGCTTATTATAATAGGCTTTTCGTAATAGACTACACATCTCAAATCTATTGAGAAGCCCTTCTTAAGACATTTCTTTAGGTCTCCTGTAACTAGTACAAAGGCCAATTCTAGCTTCATATATGATGAGCCTTTTTAAGTTAAATCTTTTAACTTACATTTAAAAGAGAAATGGATCAATTTCTGTGCTTGACCCTGAACTTTCTTTTACTTCCAAATACATTAATGTTGGTCCAAATCAGTTTATTAATTTTTATAAGTAAACTAAATTTCCATATTTAACTGAATTATCAACTAAAATATTAACTTTTCCACTTTCCTTTTCTCAATTACTTTTAGCATTCCTAAAATAGAATGTTTGATTTTAATTTTAATTAACTATTTTTAAAATGAATCTCATGAAACAGTTCTATCATAGATAAAAAACAAGTTGTTCCAAGTCACATAAAAAGACATTTTTTGGACTCCTCATTGCTTAGTACCCTTGAATGTGCGGGCTAGGCATTTATTTTCCTTGAACTACGCTGTAGAATGAATAGAGATTTCATCAATCATTATCAGTGTTATATCAGCGATGTGTAGATCTAAAGGAGATTGCAACAAACATCAGGACATAATAATAGATAATAATAGATTTCCAGTATCCTGAAAGAGACAACTTCTTAATGTTTAAAACTTCTTGTAAATAGATGTCTCGAGTGGTAGTGAGCTCTCTATTATAAGAGTTATTCAAACTAAAACAATCTCTTTTAAAGAGTAAGGAAGGATGGACACAGTGGGTAAGGAACTGACCTCTAAAATGTTTAAATTTCTTTCTAATCCTTGGGTTTATACTGGACCTGTTCCATTCTTGTTCCATTCAGCAAGTGTTTACTGTATGTTGCTTGTTGGGTGCTGTGGAGAATACAGAGATGATTGAGAAGTGCTCTTACACAGAGAAAGAAGATAAAAGCACTGAAAATGTTTCCCAATGTATTAAGCAACATGATGATGTCAAATAAAAAATGAGCCCTATGTGATATAGAGGCTAAGGAGGACAAAGTCTTGAGAGATCAAAATCTTTGGGGAAGGGTTTTTGCTGGAAGAAACACAGGAGGACCCATATGAGAGGGAAGGGCATTTGAGGTAGTACAGCCCTAGGAAAGGCTTAGAGCAAGAACAGGTGTCTGAATGGATGAGTTTGTATGCATTGGTTAATCTAAAGAAAGAACAGAAATCATCCAAAGTGATTACGTGCACACACGGGCAAATTTTGAAGAAACCTTATGAAAATATTCTAGTTGAAAATTCAGGGTAAGTTCCAACTTTCATCTCAACTTTTCCTGTCTTATTCACCATTCCCATGGTAACAACTTAACATACATAAAAGGAAACCCTACTTTGGGTTCTAACTACTAATCAGTACCCAGTTCAATTGAAAGAAGTCAAGTGCAAATTTTCATAATAATATTAATAGGATAATTAACATTTATTGGCTCTTTTCTATGGGCATTATTCTCTTAATTCCCTTAAGAGATATGTACTATTAGCACTTTAGATATGTACTATTAGCATTCAAGCTAAAAGATGTGGAAACTGAGGCCAGGAAAACCTCAGGTTCACACAGTTTGTGAGAAAGGGTATGGAAGGGATTCAATATTAAATCAGTCTCTTGGGTAAACCCTCATAGGTCAGTGATGTGCTTAGAAGTGTTTTCTATTAGAAAGCTTTTTTAGATTTTCCTAGTCGTCAAAGCTTAAACAATATAACTGAATCTCATGATACCACGTTTTTCTGTGTATATATAAAAAAAGTCAAAGAGAAGGTACCATATGAAATCTAATTATATAGTTATAGAACTTAATAGGCTTAATGTACTTATTTGCTATAATTTTGTTGTGCTGGCACCAAATATCACTTGTGTTCTATGATCAAATATCCCCTAGCTGGAAGTTAGAGACTCATTGATATTCAGTGTGTCTTCATGTATTCAACAATTGTTTTCTTCATAATTTCAAAACTGTATATAATTCTTCATGAGTTAATTTTTCTTCTTACACTCTCTTTCTAAATTATTACCAAAAGCTTATGAAGGAGGCAGAAATACTACTACTCTTTTTTAATGGGTGAGAACATTGAGCCCAGGCAGGTTTTAATTAATTAGCAGAACTTTAAACAATAATATTCCTATTCCAAATCATGTATTGGATTATGTGCAGATAACTTCTTAAACTTCTCTGCTTTTCATACAGAAATGAATTTCTTCATTTAAATAGTCCTTTAAAAGTAATTTTACCCAATACTAAATGACCTGATTTCATAGCGTTTTTCTAAAGTGCTGATATTTCTAGATACACACAGTTGTACTGTTCTCAAAAACATAAGCAGTTGTTCTCTTAAGTTCTTCTCCCTTAAACCTGTGCTCAGAAGTTCCTGGGGCTTCAATGTCATCATCTGCATCAGGTGCCCTTTACTTCTCTTAGGAGAAGTGATCTCCTAAGAGATTGAATCTCCTAATTGAGTCTCTTCTGTGTGGCTTTGCTCTCTGCCTTCTTTTTGCTCTTTACCTTCAGTGTTCCTCATCCTCTGAGGTATCATGAAAAGTAGGAGCAAAAAGAGGGTTAAAAAGCCAAGGGCTACATCTCTTCCTTCCAAAGCGTTAAAACTTTATCTCTTCCACCTAGTAGTGCTTCTTGGGACTTAACTTCTCTTTAAGATAATTTTGTCCTCCCCGGCTGTGTGTTTGACTAAATCTTCTTCACTATTTGCTGATTAATTAGCCTACTTAAGATCTTTGGCATCTTATTTATTTCAGGGGGGGAAAAAACAAACAAACAAAAAAAACAAACAAAACTAACATGTGCCAAGTTTCCCATTAGAAATTGATAGCAACATTCATAGCAAAATATAAATTAAACTAATTGATTTTACTGTATGGCTTTCACTAATTAGGCTCACATTATTATATCCACTAACACTGATGAGATTAAGCCTTATCAGAAGTTCTAGCTCTTTTTACTTACTAGCAAGGACTTCATTATACTAACAGCAGCTATCCTTTATTGATTTCTTGGTTTACTTGAGTTCGGTTTATATAGGAAAGGAAGGAATAATACATGATTCTTTCTCCTTATTTACGTGTTTTCGAAATACTAGTTTAGTTTATATTATCATCCAAAAATGATCAATGATGAGTTATTGGTTTTTTAAAGTTATCATTATAGACTCACTAATCCATTGTAGTTATTTTTAAAATTGATACTCAGATTGTCCTGTCTTTGGTAGCAGAAGTTTCTTTAAATTGTTTCCCATGTCCATTTGACATGGGCTGATTATATTAAAACATACCAGGCTCATCTTGTGCAATTCATGCTGGAGACATGGCATCAGCCTTCTTTCTGGAGGACTTTGGTTCTTTGAATGAATTAGGCTTTTAAAAAACTTTATCTTCTTGGAGTTCCCTGTCGTGGCGCAGTGGAAACCAATCCGACTAGGCATCATGAGGTTGCAGGTTTGATTTCTGCCCTCACTGATTGAATTAGGGATCCAGTGTTGCTGTGAACTGTGGTGTAGGTCACAGACACGGCTTGGATCTGGCATTGCTGTGGTATAGGGCCGGTAGCTACAGCTCTGATTAAACCCCTAGCCTGGGAACTTCCACATACCAAAGGTGCAGCCCTAAAAAGACAAAAAAACAAAACAAAACAAAACAAAAAACCAAAAAAACAACAAAAAAAACCCGCTTTACCTTTTAAGTCTGTGCTGCACTCTGAATCTTATATCACTGTATTTTCTGCCTTTTATACCTCCAGCTTAAAACCTATTGTAGATCTCATCACAAGTCCACACTTTCCGTTACAACTCAGCAACATCAGCCCAACTGAGTGTTAGAAAGTCCTCATTTAGGGATTCTCAACACACTGGAAACATCTAGTTCCTTATACAAGCACACCTCATTTTATTTTGCTTTGCTTCATTGCACTTTGTAGATATTGCAGTTTTTACAAATTGTCGGTTTGTGGCAACCTTATGTCAAACAAGTCTATTGGCACCATCTTTCCAATAGCATTTGCTCATTTTGTGTCTCTGTGTCACATTTTGGTAATTCTCAAAATATTTCAAACTTTCTCTTTATTGTTATACTTCTTATTGTGATCTGTGATCAGCAATCTTTGATATCACTGCTGTGACTCACTGAAGGCTGAGATGATGGTTAGCATTTTTTAGTAATAAAGTATTTTTTAATTGTTATATACCTTAGTTTTTTTAAACAATGCTATTGCACACTTATTAGACTACAGTATAGTATAACCATAACTTTTATGTGCACTGGGAAACCACAGAATTCATGTTACTTACTTTATTGCAATATTCACTTTATTGTGACAGCCTGGAGCCGAACCTGCAGTGTCTCTGTATCCAACATTCTCTTAATTCTACTCACTGTTTCTGCTTTGGGATAAATTAGGGATGGAACTTGGGAAGAAGTACTTCTACATTTTAGCTACCCTATTAATTTTCTGGGGATTTTCTTCTTTCTTTGTCTCTGATGTTCTGCATTTGTTTTAGGTAGATGTTAAAATATGACCTCTTGGACCCACTTGGGAATAAATAGAAAAGTATTCAAACAATATGATGTTACATAATCTCTTTCAGGGGCTTTTAAACTTTCTTGTTCTACAGTGAAAAATATATGTCTCATGTAAAGTGCTTGTTGGATTCTCCCTAAAGTGATTTCATCACTTACTAGAATAACTAGCAGTTTGAAACAAAAACACTGCTCTAATTCATCTTCCCCTCCAAAGTATAGATAAGAACTAGATCTGTCAGTGATTTGCCTTAGAGTAGAAAACTGATGGATTTTCTTGGTATAAAATAGACACTATTCTCAAGGTAGAAGGTGCAACCTTCCCAAGCTCATCAAATCCCATATGTTGATCTTATTATCTATGAAATAAGAGGTTAATATTCCTTTCATCTCATATCTTTGAGAATAAGAGAATCAAACAGATTCTCTTTTTGATTTTACTTTAGGGTAGATATTAGATGGAACATTCTCCTGAGGCAAAAAAAAAAAAAGTAGCTTGAATAATTTAATTACCTAATTAAGTCAAACTTAGGTTTAACTTAAATATTAAACTGTTCATCTTAACCCTTATCCTAAAACATTCCCTTGACTTTTTAAGACTCAGTCAATTAGAATTTATCTGTCAAATGTGTTCTTTTTCTTGGGTTTATTTGCATGACATTAAATAAATAGTTTGAACTTTTCAACTTTTCAAACAATTGTGTTGAGTTGACGTGGCTGATTCAGCCTATGTGCCTCTGTGTGCTGTGCATGCCAAATGCCTGAAAGCAACTTGTCTTTCATTGAGAATGACTGAGCGTGAGCAGAGAAAAGAGAATTTTACAAATTAGAAATAAGGAGTAAACAAAAGAAAATTCTCCCTGTTTTTAGGGAGTTGAGGTACTTTTTTATTTATATATATAATATATATATTTAAAAAGCCATGTATATGATATATATATCATGTATATAAAAGGTATATGTATTAAAATATATATATTTTTAAATTAACGGCCTTCATACTGATATAATGTAAATTTTGCTTGCCAGAATACTTTCATATGGTAAATAATTCTTAGAAGCAGAAAATAAAATATGTAGAAAACTAGCTAAGCAGTATTTGAAATGTGATAATTGTATATGTATTTTAACTAGGTACTGTTTGTTAAGTGATAATTGTATATATATTTTGATCATCTCAATTTCTTTCTTAGGTTAACTTTCCCATTTTTTTTTTCTTTCTACTATCTCTTTCCTCACATATGGCTCTAGGAGTTTCTCCAAGAAAGCAGTTTTGCTTTGAAGATACTTCATTTCCTCTCATAAAGACTTCTTCTGTTCTTTTAGATTTAAAATCACAATAATGCCCTCATAGGATCCAACCCCTTTTCTGCCCTCTGTCTGAGAATCTTTCCAAAGTCAGCCTGGGAAAATCAGATTTGGAGATTTGAAGTCCAAAGATGCTGCTTTGTGGTACTGAGGATGAGACAGTACTCATGACCAAGACAAAACCATCTAGAGTGACACTTTCGGAACCTGCTTGAGGGGAATATATTTGAAATTTTGAATCACTTATATCCTATGGTGGTAACCAGAAACTTCTTTTAAATGAATGAGAATATGTAGTTCCTCTCTTATTTGTGGGTATCAGTTACTCATGATCAACTGTGGCCCAAATATATTAAGTAGAAAATTCCAGAAATGAACAGTTTGCAAGTTTTAAATTGTGTGACTTTCTGAGTAGCATGATGAGATCTTGCACCATCCCATCCCAGCCAGGAGGTGAATTATCCCTTTGCCCAGAGTGTCCAGGCTGCATACCCCACCCACCCATTAGTCACGTAGTAGCCCTTTTGGTTCTCAGATTCATTATTAGAGTATCACAGTGCTTGTGTTTAAGTAGCCCTTAGTTTATGTAACAAAGGTCCCCAAACGACAAGTGTAGTGATGCTGGCAATTTGGATACTCTCTTATTGTGCCTAATTTTAAATTAATCTTTATCATAGGTGTGTGTGTATAGGAGAAAACATGTATATGGCTTGCTGCTTTCCAGGGTTTCAGGCATCTTCTAGGGGTCTTGGAACATGTTCCCCACAGATAAGGACAGACTGCTGTTTTATATATATATGTGTATATACATGTACATATATATATATGAATGATAATACCACACATGTATATCATAATAGCATACATATATGATATATATACATATATATCATCATAAATAAGAGCCAAGCCAAGTCTGAACAGCAATGAGGAACTTAACATTTCAGCTCTACAAAATAAATGAAGAGTTTGAAATTCAATCAGTCCTATTTTATGTTTAGGCAAATGTACTTGGCTTTTTATGAGAATCATACCTTCTGCTCTGGTTTACATACGAAATTGGGTGAAATTCTCTAAAGCACTCGTTTTCAACTTTGCCGTTACAACACACCTTGCAATTAAGGTTTGCAAATGATTTTCTTCCTAAAAAATTATAAATAAGAACGGATTCAGTGATTTCTTCTTTTCAGTCACTTGGATTCTGATAAATTTCCTTGAGTGGCAGAAAGGGAGATGAGGTTAGCAGGCATGCTGAAATCTGCACATAATTTGGGGCTTTTTTTATTGTCATAGCTCACCAATATACCATTATTAATTATTTACATGCTTACAAAATGTATTCTTATGAAGGCCAGCCCTCTACTTCCGATATGCATATTCTCGTAAAATTTATGTCATGATCTTTTGCTTCCACAGTATTTGGAGGCTGGAGCAAATTCAGGGAATATAGGCGAGTATGTGTTTCACATTCTCAGTATTATCCATCACATTCATCAGTCAGCGGGGGAAAACACTGATTCTAGAACTGGGGGCAGTGAGGACAAAGAGGGCACCAAACACAGCACAAACCTGAAGAAAGGTTCCCCCCCCCCCCCACTGCAAACAAAATTATGAAGAAAGGTAAATTATGTGGAAAAAGCTTTTCAGTAATTATGCTGCTTTTCTCATGTAGCACACACTTCATATTTTTGTTAAATAGAATGTTGACTTGGAAGCTGTTTTCTCAGATTTATGAAAAAATAGAATTTTAACTTTTTATTCAAGAAAATTACATTTATCTTTAATAGCCTGCATGGCATATACTTTTAAATTAGTTATTTTAAGACACAGCATTTAAATTAGACACCTACTGCAGTTCCTTAAGGTTTCCTGATATATCGTGAGGCTCTTAAAACACTTTTTTACATGCGGTGGGCTCTGCAAACATTTACCTCTTTTTTTTCAACTTCAGGAAGCCAGTTGAAAATTTTAGAATTAGAATTTGGAGCTGTGGAGAGTATTTTCGGACTATTACAAATCTATCTAAATCTACAACCTGCTAGGAAAGATCGAATCCCTTCCATCTTGTGATTGTAATATATGATTTGTGCGGACTTCAGTCTGTCTCCCAAATATGTTTAGTATTTTCTAAACTGAGGTTCTGTTCTGTGCCAGGGAGGTTTCTAACTGTGCGTGTTCAGTCCACTGATTGACTGACTGAGAGCTAAATTATTCTTGCTAACACATACTCAGTTCCTAACCACTGTAGAAAAGAGGGACTCCAAGACCAAAATTGGACCCTCACTAACAAAGCCTGCTTTCTGCCGCTAGTAATCCTTACACAGTGAATGAAAATTCAGTGACCTATATTCTTCCATTTAAATCCTTAAAAATTTAAATTAAAACTTTGTCAACAGTAATTCTAACCATACTGAAGCAAAAAGAGCGTTCCCTGCAATCTGGCAGCACTAAATGTAATTCATAACTATCAAAAATCCGTTTTCTCTGCATAACTTTTAAGAATGCTCCTGATGTCTTGAAAATTCCATGCAATTTTCTTTAAAAGTTGGTTTGGAATGCCACTGTGCATCTTGAAGCCCACATACAGTGAGTTAAATTACAGCAATAGCATATTTCTCAAGCACCATATAGTTGCAAATCCTTTATCCTGGAGTACATAGTAAAGGATTTTCTCCTTGAACAGTGAAGGAAGTTGAACTTTGGGGTTGTTTCAATTTAACACATGATGTGCTGCACACTTAAAGATGTGTTTTGCCTTTCCTGCCTTTTCTCCTTTATTTGTTCTTGCCTCCCATAAAAGGAATTAAGTATGTAATGCCGATTTTAAAACTGGATTCTCATTATCACTATTCTCAAAGCATCATTTCCCCACACTGGCTTAAGTAAGTACCTGCTTTTTAGTGGGTTAATCTAAATGCAGAGTGGAAGGCTCTTTACTCTTCACCACATCTTCCACTTCTTTGTTACCATTGCTGGTCTTCTCTGACTCACAAATGGCATCACTATTCAGTTTGTGACTGCAGCTGAAACTGACATGTCTCTGATGCTTTACTTTTCTTCATACCTCTCCTTAGCATCCATTAACAAGCCAGGTCAACTCTACCCTCAAAATGTATCTCAAGTTGAGGTAGCTCCATGGTAACTGCACAAGCCCCTTAATTATATCCCTTATTTGTCTTCTTCTTACTTTACAGTCCATCACAGAGCAGCTACAATGAATCTTCCAAAATATTCTTAGATGAATGAGTAAATTACAGTGTTATTAAAATTAATTTGTTCGTGATTTTAACAATATGTTATTTATCCTGGGCTGCATATAGACTTAAAACCAAAAGAAATGTTAAACGTTTAAGTACCCCACCTACCATGAGGTTGTATTAGGTTCAAGTAAACATTTAGACATTTAGCTATCATAGTCTGCTAGAAAGGGTGAAGGATGGGAATCTCAGCTTGCCCTAGAGGCGGTCCTGTTCTGTAGGAGGCTTTGCAGTGGCTCATGCCCCAGTTCATCCCACCATAGGGAAGCATCTTTCACCACCAAGTGAAGGTTCACGTATAAGGAAATGAGAGCCATGTAGCATGGGTACAGGTGCTGCCCTAGCTTAGAAGCTTCAAACCCCAAGAACTAATAGGTATAGAATCTAGCATCCCTAAATGTTACTTGCTCACTTATAATTAGTGTACGGAGGGAATCTCAGCAGTGGTGTCCCCATCATATATTTACAGTTCTCTCAAACCAGACAGATGCCATCTACCAATTAGGGGATCATTGATACTACAAGCAACGTTGCCTAGCAACATGGTTATTGTACCATTTTAGGAGAACACATCTAGAAAGTTAACAGAAGGTCGTAGTCCCATTCAGAAAGGGAATGGTTTTGTTAGTTTGTAGTTTGTTTATTTTTTTATTCTAGAACACAGGAGAGCTAATCCCAAGAGAGCTAAACCAAAGAAACTAATTTCTTTTCTGTGCTTTTAGCCAAAGAAAAAGATTGAAAGAAATACATTTTTCATTTACTCAGATATTTAAATTCTGATTACTTAAATTCTATTTTGGTCATTGTAATGAGCATTAACTCTAAAATTTTGTAATGATGAAGTCATTTAATTAGAAATTAGTTCCATTTTGGATACTTGGTTTTGGCTTGTCATGCTTTCATTAAAAACATAAAAATATCCACACATACCATCCTTAGTTCTCTGTTTGGAGTTTTATTTTCTCTGAATTAGACTGTAGCTGGTAAATAGTTACAGTTGTTGTACATACAAATATTGCAAAACTAACAAAGTCTACTACCATATATGAAGAGAATTTTTCTTTCTTCTACTCAGGTTATTTAGGGTTATGAGGACAACATTTTAATATTGTTATTTCCTTTGAGGTTTTATATTTTTAGATCAGTTTAATGATTATGCACATCAGTTATTTCATAATTCCATGTGTCCATGGTAAATGGAAGTGAGCACAGGTGTTTGTGATTATGTGTCACCTACGAGCGCTTTGTGAACCCAGGGCTTATGTTATATTCCACCTAGTAGATGGTGTTACTTCACTGGCCAAATGCTTTAAAATAATTTATTGTGCTATATTTCTCTTTTTTTCTTTACAACAAACTCATTTTTGCAAGATCTTCCTAAATGGATATTGTTTTTGTTCGTAGTGAATTTCAAGAGCTTAAGGTTGATTTAAATGCTTTTAAGCAATCACTTATCATTAATGCACTGAATCATCATGGAAATGTTGAGAGCAATTTAAGGTTCTGCTATATGATATCCTCTAGTGAGATTTTATTGTCTTGAGATTCTGGCTTATCTACCTTAATAGAAACTTGAAGATAGAGTTTTTATTCAGGGCATGGATTACATTAGTATAGGATATTATGAAATTTACTTTTCCATCAAGCATACATATTAAATTTTAGCAGTAATCACATATCCATTGTCATATATGAAATATTGTCATTGTGCTTCTGAGTATACCATATGAAGAACAGACCTGATTTTCCTCGTCACACTCTGAAACAAACAAGCAAACAACAGAGGTGATGAACATATAAATGTGAGAAAAATTTGGCCTTAATAATGCTGACGGAAGGAACCTGTCCTCATGTCCTCCCCACATACTTCCCATTACCAAGTGTAACCACTTCTTTATGTTTCTACCCCAATCTGGTGAAGCCTGAGCAGTAAGTGTGTAAGAATCATCTGGTTAAGGCAGAAGTTGGCCTCATCTTCAAGGCTGCCAGAGTGATATTGTTGTGTAAGAATCATCTTCAAGGTTGCCAGAGTGATGTTGTTGTTATTGTTATTATTATTCCCATATACATACACGGAAATAATAAGGCAGCTTCCGTTTTAGAGCACACCATACACTTATGGCAAATCTGGAAAGGAGGGAGCCCTATCCCCATTTTATAGATAAAAAAAACTGAGACCCCGGAAAGTTCTGTAATTGGCCCAAGGTTATTTAGCTAGAAGGCAAATCTGAGTTTATAAGAATTTAGATCTCTTTTGCTTAACTTCTGTTATGTGACTACCTTGACCTTTTGGTTTGGAGAATTTCCTGTTTTTTACCTACCTTGTCTTGCCTTTCATTATCTCTTTTCTACTTCTTAATTGGCACTGCATTTCAACTTGTTTCTTTGCTTTGCCTGTGGTATATGAATGCATCTCTACTTCAGAATGTTGAGTAGTTTGTGCTCAAGCACCAAAGAGCACGAATAATCACTTATCTATTCATTTAATCAACTAACAAGTATTTATTGAGTATCTATTATGTGTAAAGTACTCTGCAAGACACTTTAGTGAGCATGAAGGTTGTTAGACCTGCCTTCTTTTGCCTTTGTCCTCCTTGAGAGCAAGGCTAGAGAAATATAAGAATGAAGGGAAGAATAAGAAGAAACACCCAAAGGAATCAGAAGTAGTTCATTTCAGGGAATAAGATTTGGAAACGAGGAAGTATACAGCATGAAGCTACTGGTTTAACTTTTTTAAACAATAAATATGCATTATTCTGCTAGAGCTAAAACCAGATGTAGACAAATTTCGAAAAGAAAAGCATTCCAAGCTGTGGTGGGACAGTAGGGATGTAGGAAATTGTTAGATGTTTCCGAAGTATATGAGTCTTATGTGGCTAGTGCCTAAGATGATGGAGGAAAAATCCATAATTCTTCCAACCAATAAATACTTAGTGAACATCTAGTTCATGCTGTCACTGTACTAGATACTAGGGACACAAAGGTAAAGATACCAAGGTTCTTATGTTCATCCTACTCCCTCTCACATTGGTCTTGGTTGGAGCCATAGACCTGTACAACATAACATGGCGATGGGGATGTATGATGAAATCCTTGTACCAGATGCCTGAAGAATATAGAAAAGGCCATCTCAGGTGACATGGGGATGTCACTAAAGGCAGGGAGAGCTCACCTGCAGACAAGAAGGAAGACAGGGGCAGCAGAGCCATGAACAAGTGTGATATGATTGAAAGGGACAAGGCTTTCACCTGCATCGGAGAATTCTCAGAGATGAGAGTGAGTGGAAAGTTAGTTTGCAGTGAGATGTTGGCAAGCTTTAGTGCTAAAAAATTTAGACTTTATGCTATAAATGTTGGGAGTTATTGAAGGTGTTTGAGGAGGAAATTGACAAAATCAAGTTTACCTTCTAAAACAGAGCTCTAGCAGCCATATAGAGGATGAGTTGCACTGAGAAGAGATCAGAAAGATACTGGAGCAGTTTACAAAAGAAGTGACAAATCTCAGTTTTCTCAGGGATTTTGTCTTTGATTTCTGACCTCAAAATTATATATATATTTTTTGAGTAATATATGTGTGTATATGTATGAGCTCCATATTCTAGTGACATCTGTGTCATTTAGAATTTGAATTTGTATTATTTATTAGAATTTACATTTATAAGATGTATTAAGAATAAAGTAGCCATATATTTAAAAATAAGTTCTTTAAATCTTTGTAGATCATAATCTTGAAGAACAAAAATGTTTCAGGTAGCAATGTCACATGCTAAATACCTGTAGTATAAAATCACATCAACATCTGTGATTCAAGAAACAGTTTGCAAATAGAATCCTTAATGAAGTTTAGCCCCTTTTGTTTGAGTTGAAGAGAGTATTTCTCATATATTGTCACTTGCCTCAATATCAAATATCTTTGATTCTCATTCTAGGCCATCACTATTCAATACAAACGTAATGCAAGCCAAAAATGTGATCTACATATGAAATTCAAAGTTTTCTAGTATCATATTGAAAAAAGTGGAAAGGAACTGGTGAAATTCCGTTTAATGTATTATATTAAATAAAATATATCCCCAATATTATCATTTCATCATGCAATCAATTAAAAATATTATAACTGAGCCCGTTTACATTTTTCTTAATACATAGTCTTTGAAATCTGGTATGTATTTTACCTTTACAGCATTTCTCAGTTTGGACTGTCTGTGTTTCAAGTTCTCACTAGTTACGTGCATTAGTGGCTATCATGGTTAGTGTCCAGTATATTGGAGAAGGTGGCTGTATTAACTATCTTTAATGTAAAACTCCATTTCTGAATTTATTCTAAATTAGTGAAGTATGAGAAAAATGAATGTCAGTGTGACTTCTCTTTGTCTTTCTTTGTGGCAAAGATGCAACCCGTCACTGGAAACGGATTTTATTCATTTTATTGCCCTGGTGACTCAGGGTGTTAATTCATCCATCTAGTAAAAAGACCTTAAGTTTACCTCCTTCTTCATCTTTCTGAGGCTTTTTCTTTCTTTTTATCATCTCGTCCTTTGTTCTCAGCTGTAGTATCATTTATAAATAAACAAGACTATTCATCTGATATCTTCGAAGACAGATAGGAGCAAATCAGCAGAAATAAAAAGGAAACCATCTCCTTCATAACTCCTTGCCCTCTTATAATGAAACCTGTATTATTTGATATGGTAATGAATTCTTCAAATTGTTTTCAAGATGCCGTCTCCTTAATATTCTTGGGTAATGAATAGCATGGAGCACTGTTCTCTCATTAGGATGCCTAGAGGGGTCACGGAAGCCCATGTGGAGTGGATCCCCTGTAGAGACATCCATCTGATTTCTGGGCTGCACTTCACGATGAACCCTTGGAAATGAGGCAGTGACAGTAGAATACCAGAGTTCAGCATTTCAATCTTACATATAAATTGGGAGGGAGCAGAGAGACTAGCTCTGAGTATTTTGTTGGTAATTTAACATGTGCTGGATCCCTTAGTCTTCACATTATGGACCTTCAAAATCTGTCTATTATTGTTATAATGATAAGGAAATATGCTCAGAATATTTGAAAATGTTGCCTAAGGGTATAAATTAATGGTAGAGAAAAGGTTTAAGCCCACATCTCTCTGATCCTAAATATGGTACTCTTTCCACTACAATATGCTGTCGGCTTAGATGATAATCTTTTGCCCTTGAACGCTGTGCTGTGAGTGTTCAGTGGAGCATGGTGCACAGGAGCCAGAAGACAGTTTCTAGTCCTTGTCCTTCCGCTGACAGTATGTACAAGCGTGTGCAAATTCTTTATCTTCTTTCAAATATTTTATATCTGTATCTGTCTCAGGTAATGTGCTAGGAGTAGTGAAGTTAGTAATGCATTCCATTTTCTAGGAGAGGTATCATGGTAAAATATAATTCTCTCTGTCTTCCCAAATCACCATCTGCTTGAAAGCAGAGGCTTTATTGCTTTGGAGTCTAGCAGGCCCAAGTTCAGGACCCAATCTTGGTTCTTAATATCTGTGTAAAGACAAGCAAATGATTTAGTCTCCCTAAGTCTCAATTTCTTCATCTGTGAATCAGACCGTTGTGAAAATTCAGTGAAAAAATGTATTAGATAAGATTTATCCTTTCTTTACTTTTTCCATCAGAAAAAAATGAGAGTTTCATTCAAAAAAAACACCTTTTACATGAAAGTTAAGTTCTTAGTGTAAATTCAGAAAAGGAAAAAGATAATTGAGTACAAGAGTCTGATCAGAGAAGGGTTTGGAGAGGGTGAAGATTAAAGGCTGGTGGAAAAAGGAAGGAAGGGTTTGCATAGAAAACTGGGCAGCAGAATGAGCAGTGTCACATGAACAAAGGTGAAAACCAGGCTCGGCGGATATGAGAACATTCAGAATTTGTAATGATTTATGAGCATTTCAGCATGGTTCAAGTTGCTGAGTTTTTGGTCATACGCTAACCATAAAATTAAGTAGCTTCTTTTGTTTGAGTATCTAACTCTGTTGTGGTGAGGTGTCTCTTCCAGACTCAGCTACCGCATTGTACTTCATCAGCCATGAATTCCAATTTTTTGACTCCTTTAATGTTTGCATTTTTCCATGTCTGCATTTCTTCATTTTCCAGGTTCCATGTCCAGAACTTTCACCTTCTTTTAGAACAGCTTTTTTATGCCTTTTACTAGGTTTCACAGAACTAATTTAAATGCTCATTGATGTAATACTACTTATTTATTTAATTTATTTAATATCATTTATTTTTATTTGATAATTTTATTAAATTAAACTTTAAATGAGACCAGATTACTTACATTTCTTACATCTCATATCACTTTTCAAAAAAATAATTGTTTTAAAAATCTTGAATAATTTATAAACCCCTCAAAAGTTTGAGTTCATTAAGCTTTTGTTTACGTTGGTACATATGTATGTACAAACTCTTCAAGGACAGGTGATTTTTTTCTTCCCTTAAAAGTAAGGGAAGTTTTGGAGTTCCTGTCGTGGCGCAGCGGTTAACGAATCTGACTAGGAACCATGAGGTTGCGGGTTCGATCCCTGGCCTAGCTCAGTGGGTTAAGGATCCAGCGTTGCCGTGAGCTCTGGTGTAGGTTGCAGACGCGGCTCAGATCCTGCATTGCTGTGGCTCTGGCATAGGCCAGTGACTACAGCTCTGATTGGACCCCTAGCCTGGGAACCTCCATATGCTGCGGGAGCGGCCCAAGAAATGTCAAAAAGACAAAAAAAAAAAAAAAAAAGCAAGGGAAGTTTTGTAATCTCTAAAACAAGGCCTACTGGAATTGATGAGGAATATATCCTTATTTTCGGTTCTTTTGATTCACCTGATATAGGTTAAATATCCTGTACTGAAGAGTTTATTTAGCCGTCTTTACCCTTGATGGAAGCTAAATCACATTCAAAATTATTTCTAATTCCTCAAAAGTGCATGCATTTTAAATAAATCAGATTAAATGGGAAATGATTGGCCTCGTACACCATTGAAATTAGAACAACCACTTCTGTATATTTTATATATGTGTGAAGATATGTACTCATATATAAAATTCAGAAATAAGCAAATGCTGGGTGATACAGTGTGAAAATGGTCTAATACCATTTTAATTCATTTTCTGCTTTTGGAAAAAACCTCTACGTAAAGTATAGTGACAGTGAACACACACGTTCAGTGAATCCCCACAAACTGAATATGTCATATAACCATCCAGATCAAGAAACATTGCTAGTACCCCATAGTCTTCACCCCCCATTACCCTTTCTAGTCATTACCTATCACAAGGGTAGTCACTATCATTCCTTCTGACAGCATAGATTAATTTTGCCTCCTTCTCAGCTTAAAAAACATTTTCTTTAAACATGCATGACTTATAGAAATATCTAAATAAGTTTTATAGTATGCTTTTTGTCTTTTATGTTTATATTTTAATATTCAATTTTAAATGCAATCTTCAGCCTGAAGATAAATGATTCATAAATGAATTATCTCAGGCTTCAAAGGGAGGAAGGGAAGCTAATACACACACACACACACACACACACACACACACACACACACACACAGATTTTGCCCTACCACAATATCTTCTGAGTTAAAGCAATGCCCATATTAAGAAAACACACCATTTCACTGATTTTAAAAAAATCAAAATTATTTGTCATAAAAATGGAAGATTTTCTTTTTAAAAACAATTTTTTGTGATACCATGTCACTCACCTTTATTAGAAATAATTTTGAAACCTTCTTGAATAGTTAGAAAAACAAGCCAGCTTTATGAATCAGTGTTTATTCTGTTAGGGAATCAGTGTTACTCTGTCTCTGCCAAGCCTTCTGAGTTATTCTTTTTTTTAATCTTTAAAATTTATTTTAAAATATACTGAATTAATCATAATGATAATTTTAGCCTAATTTTAATATAACTTTGAAAATCTCTACTTGCTAATTTTTACTCTTCAATTTCTGCACTGCAGCCCTGACTAGGACACTGAAGGGATCATGCTTTCTTGAGCTAAAGGCTGTTAGTCTGAAGTGAGCTTGATCTGGTAGGATCTGGTAGGATCCAAAAATTGGTTGGCTGTGACTATCAGATATAAATTTTGGTGTTGGAGTTCCCATCATGGCTCAGTGGTTGATGAACCCAACTAGTATCCTTGAGGATGCGGTTTGATCCCTGGCCTTGCTCAATGGGTTGAGGATCCAGCGTTGCCGTGAGCTGTGGTGTAGGTTGCAGACACAGCTCAGATCCCGTGTTGCTGTGGCTGTGGTATAGGCCAGCGGCTACAGCTCTGATTGGACCCCTAGCCTGGGAACCTCCATATACGGCATGTGCGGCCCTAAAAAAAAAAGACAAAAGACAAAACAAACAAACAAACAAATAAATAAATTTTGGTTTACCACCACATTTTGTTTTAACATTGCCATAACTTAACTATTTAGGATAATGCCATAGTACAAAGAAGTACAATTTAAAGGAAGATTCCTGGAAGAACAGTAATACCTACCCACTTTTTTATCACAAGCATTATATTAAAAGAAGATATTACATGTAAAAATGGAACATCCTATGAAAATATATATATTAAAAATATATATTTGATTAAATAGTTAAAGGAAAATATAAGAAACGTTCCTATTTATGTGGGCCTTGACTTTTAGATATGTGAAAAGCATCTGCCTACACTATTTATTACTTTGTCAAATGTATGTAAAAGTGGAGGCTGCACTGACATTGAACTTTCCTGATACATCAAAATGTCAGAAAAATTACACGTTTAATAGCTTTGTTTAGAACATGTCTACAAATGGGGGTTTAGTAAACCCCTGTATCTCTGTAATTTCTTACCTGATGATCTGTATGATAGAGCTCCAGAGTATATATCAGAAATACCCATGGATAAAGAATGGTCAACCACCACCTTGCCATGCCAGTCTAAAAGAAGCTTTTTTTGTCCAGGCAAGTTTGTAAAAGAATTAAAACATAAAAGAAAAAAATGTTAGGAATGAAAAAATGTAAAAGAACTATGCTTTGAAAAAAGAAAACAAAATCCCAATTATTCAGGTGCAGGCTAATAACTTGATGAAATGCCAACCCCAGCCTCCACCCCCAGTGATATGTCATGCTGTTTGGCATTTGCTTTAATAAAACAGTCCAGTCAGTGTGTGCAGTTTAGACCGGGGGGTATAGGTAGGGGTCTAAATGAAACAATTTTGCCTATGCGTTGATTGTTGAAGCTAGGTAATAGATACATGGAAGATTATCATATATATATATATATACATATATATATATTTACTTTTGTGTTTGTTGAAAATTTTCCATAATAAAAATTTTAAAAAATTTCTCCCCAAAGCACTCTTAGAAGTGACATGGGTAATTCTTCCTGTTTCAAAATCTGCTTAATTATGGCAAGGGTTTTAACATTAAAAAAAATAATAATAGAAATTGGAAGAGTCAGAGCTCTGTTGATGCATCTTTCCCAAGGCTGTCGGTTTTTGGATTCTAGTTTCAGTCTCAAGGAGACAAAGTATTCTTGTCCGATGTGCTATAATAGAAGATTTCACTGTGCTCTCTCTTGAGTACTATACTTTTCATTTTAGTGCAGGGTATTTGTGATATGTTATATTTTCATAATCGAGAGTTAATTTCTTCCTAGTCTGACTAGGTCTGTTAATCATTAAACTGCATAAAGAGAGATGGTTTGTACCAAGTTCCTCCTAGTTCTTATTTGTCGTAAGGAAAATCCCAGCATTATGTGGTCATACACCTGCCTGCCTCAGTTTTATATTTTTAAAAGTCATTGTGTGTGTATATAATTTTTATCTCAGTATTTTTAGATATGAACAGTTGTAGTCATATTTCATCACTTCTCTCACTTCATTTGGAAGAAATTCTGATTTAGTTTTTATTTCATTAAATACTATGATTAAATCTCCCTACCCTAAGCAATGGAATGATATGTTAAAGTGTGTTTTATAGAACGAACCCCTGAAAACAAATTACGTGATTCCTCCAAGCCAATGACAGGATATTGTAAAATAATGGATAAACCATGCAGGATTGTTTTTCTCCCAGCATAAGCAGTATCTAAATACCAAAACCGGAAAGAGACAAAGTAGTAAGAGAAACTTAGATCTGAAAGAGCAACCTTCAGGGGGAAGTGGATGAAGGAAAGTGGATGAAGGTTACATAGCACGGCTGATGGCCTGGAGTTTAATTTGTAATCTTATCTGTAACTTGGCTTCATCCTTGATTAGGACGTAACAAGTTATATTTGTGTCTTCAGTCAGTGCTGTAGCTTACGCAGAGTAAGAGCTCAGGTAACATCTTCCGGTAATGACAATGACATGTGGTCTTGGCTTTGATGCACAGACATCACTTCCAGTTTAGCAATAAAATGCTCAGCAGGAAAGCATTGACTGGGGCTCAGGGTACATAGTCCTGACTGTATTTAGGATCGCTTGGGTGTGCATTGTAAAATACCAGTTCTAGGTGCCACCCCAGAAGAATGAAATCAGGGTGGCTGTGGCAAGTGGGGACTTGATGATCTAAAGATCAGACTAAGCTGAGTGCATCCAATCCTGGTACTGCCATCAAAATTTCCAGGTAGCTTTGTGGGGAAAAGGGAGTACAAATTACCATCCCTATATCAGACCTACTAAAAGCTGACCCTTGGCAGGGGTTCGGTGAGGGGATGAGGGTGGCAGGCAGAGCTCTGTAGCTTTTTGTTAATGTTAATTGGTGTTTTGCTGGTGAGTTTTATGATGAGTTAGGTTTAGGTACCACTGCTCCAGAGAACACTATCCTCTTTCAAATTAAAAAAAATAATGTAGATTTAAAAACATAGACATCTTCTATGTGTATGATATTGGCTTTCCATGACACTCCCTAGACCTCTAGGACTACACTCTTTAGCCTCAGCCTTGTTTCTTGAACCCAGCCTTTCACAGTCTTGTCTTTACTTTCAGAAGCTGTGTAGTCCTATCAGACAAATGAGACATAGGCTTTTAGAAAACAAGCCCCCACCTTTGAAGATGGACACAAGGAGCCAAAAGGATGTTCTTTGTGTTTTGGGCTTCAGTTATTTACAGTCATGTACATTTTAATTCATCTTCTTTCACATGCCTATTAATACTACCACTTCTTAAAATCTTTCGTTAGTAAGGTAGCATTGAAGTGTAAAATTGGGCTTCTTTATGTGGTATATATACACGATGGAATACTACTAGCCATAAAAAAGAACAAAATAATGCCATTTGCAGCAACATGGATGGAACTGGAGACTCTCATAATACGTGAAGTAAGTCAGAAAGAGAAAGACAAATACCATATAACATCAGTTATATCTGGAATCTAATATACAGCACAACTGAACCTTTCCACAGAAAACAAACCCATGGACATGAAGAACAGAACTGTGGTTGCCAAGTGGGTGGGAGAGGGAATGGGATGGACTGGGAATTTGAGGTTAATTATTGCCTTTGGAATGGATAAGCAATGAGATCCTGCTGTAAAGCACTGTGAACTATATCTAGTCACTTATGATGGAGCATGATAATGTGAGAAAAAAGAATGTATGCATGTATGTGTTACAGGATCGCCTTGCTGTATAATAGAAAATTGACAGAATACTGTAAACCAGCTATAATGGAAAAAATAAAAATCTCATTAAAAAATTGGGCTTCTTCCAATAGAAACAAGATTTTAGCCAGTTAGCCTCACATTTGATTTTGCTTCATTCTGGAGTTGATGTTTATTATCAGCGTAAAATTAGGTTGTTAGTAAGATGGTACTGCACCTTAGGAATCTTACTTAACACAGACAGATCCCTCCAGTCCCTAAGAGAGACACCTGCACAATACCATCAGTCAGCTTCCCTGGCAAGGACCTTTTCTTTCGTGTTTGTCTGCGTCCTCCTTTGCTTAGCTGCTGCTTAAGCAAGACAGTATTATTTATATTTCTTATAATAAGTTATCAGTAATAATATTTATTGAGCACTTGTGTGAGGCCCGTTTTGAGGGTTTCCACATTTATTACCTTAATTCTCACAACAGTTCTAATAGAGAGTTATTATTGTTATTATTCTCATATTGCAGATGAGACAAACTAAGACTCCAAGAGATTAAATAACTTGCCCAAAGATATGCAGGTTCTATGATGGAGCTAAAATTCAAACTTATAAGAACTGACTTCAGAGTTTTCACCCTTATTCATTACTCACCTAATAATTAATTAGTGAATACATGATAATGACCATCTTTGACACCAAACCTAACTTTTTTTTTTAAATCAGAGAGAACTCTGACTAAAAAATTAATACCTGCAATTATCCTTTTGTCTTGATTGAAGGACCGAGTAGCTTTCTGCCCCCAGATACCAATCTTAGAATTGGTAACCCCCCTAAAACAAAAAGACACATCCATCTGTACTCTGGCACATTTTTTGTCCCTGGGGCAATAGCTCCAGTTCTGGCTGCCCATGTGGAAGGAAAAGGAATAGTAGGGAGGGTGCTGAGTGGAACCTCATGGAAAGTTGCATGGAGAAAGCAACCACCACAGCTGGTAATGAAAAGCTCATGTCTCTTTAGAAAGTTTCATCCTTAAGACATTCTGCTTAATTATGATCCTGGAATCCAGTGTCAGAATCACACTCCTCTCCCCTGGAGAGAAAGGAAGAGGGGTTAGGAGAGGAACAGAAAGGAACTTTGAAGCTTTCTCTTAGAGCCAGCATGGTGGTCCTTTTTGAGTAGAGATCCACGAAGAGTTTCAGCTGGGAGAACTTGTGAACTTAATTCAGGGAGTCACAGCATGTCATTATTTATCTAGAAATTTTATAAACTCCACATTCATCAAATACACTCTTATTTAGATGTTCAGATGACAACACCCCTATGGGTCAGATAGACAGGATATAAAGTTAAATAGCCATTTGAGTTTATTTCTTTATTATTAAGTACAGTCAAGAGTTGACTTCTTTGCACAAAATTATTTCTTTTTCAGATTTTATTGCTTTCTAAGAGAAAATTTAGCTTGGCTTAAATTTCAGGTGAGCAGTTACCTACATTACATGAGACAAAAGAGCATGTCATCAAGGTGTTTTTCATTTTTACATTCAATTAATGGATCAAAAAATTCAAATATAGCACCATATCTGAGTACTATAAAGTTGAGTTGAGAAATTTTATTCTTTTAATCCACTTAAGCAAAATTTTTACATTTAAAGACTTAACACCCAAATTTAATCTGTATCAGTGGTACTACATTTGTGTGTGTGTGATATTTCATTCATGTATGGTACGTGATCTTTAATTTAAATTCATTGCTCTATTTTTTTTAAGATCATTTCTTTGATTCTCTGCTAGAATACTACTCCTAAAACTAAACTACTTAGAAAAGGACTATTTGTAGCAGCCTATATATTCCACTCATATCAATTTTTCAGTGCTCTAAAAGTGTTGATTGTGCTTATGAAAGCGTTAGCACCCTGTATGACATCTTCAAGGGGAAATGATTGAAAAAAATTTTTAAGTTGCAAAAGCGGAGGAAAAGTGTTTGACCAGTAAGTTCTCAGATTAATCTATTTCTGCAGTAGAAAAAAGTGGTAATGATTTGAAAGGTGATATCTTGCTAGACTCTTGGATATAAAATTACTTGGTTCCAGATTTATCAGAGAATTCAGGATGTTGTAGCTATATTACATATAGCATATATAATGAAGAAGACATTTGGATTTTTTGTCATTTGATCTTAAATTTTTAAATTATTTTTCTTTTAGAAAGAAAGGAATATATTAAAATTGGCACTGCGCATTAAAGTAAACATGATTATACGCAAGTTTGTGTTGGTGATTGAAATTTATCATTAGTAGATTTTGGTTCGTTTTCAAACATATATGTACAAAAAATAGATCCAGCAGTGTTTCATTTTAGCTAATATTTGTACAAAAAAGAGCTAAAGAGTTTAGAAAATAATTCTCTCAGGTATCAGCATCAATTCAATTTCACCTAATACATCCATGACGAATTAAGCACTATCAAAGTATTCTCTTTATCATTAAAATGGGTATATATTTAGTCATTATTCAGCCTGACCAGACCTTTTCATTCATTCCTAAGGACACTCAAACCTATTTTCCAATTTTTCCCATACCCAGCCATGGTTGCAGAACATCTATTCAACATGTGCTAAATTATGCTAGATTTCTTGGCTTTGCATATCTTTATTGTTGACATTACTTAAAAACAATAACAAAATGCCCACTGAAGACAGGTTTTGTTTTCTAGAAACACAACACACAGAGAGCATGAGCAGGCCTCAGGCCAAGTCACTACTACTGTCTTAATTATGTGTCTTGAGCTATTAAATTTACATGAGCCCTTTTTCTCACCTGAAAACAAACTGATTTAGGAAAGATGACATGAAAGAATTTATAAAAAGCACCTGGCTTATAGTAGATTTCATTCTGTAATTGATTATTATTATTTGCTTTTTAGGGCCACACCTGCAGCATATGGACGTTCCCAGGCTAGGAGTCAAATCAGAGCTATAGCTGCCAGCCTACACCACAGCCACTGCAACAGCAAACATGGGATTCGAGCTGCATCTGCGACCTACACCACAGCTCATGACAATGCATAACCCACTGAGGGATCAAACCCACATATATTAGTTGGGTTCGTTACTGCTAAGCCAGAACAGGAACTCCAATTATTTTTATTATTTTAAAATGAAAAATTTTTTTTTTATCAGGATAGGTCTTAGCACCCAGAGGAAAAAAAAATTTACTTGTCTGACCATTGTGAAAAATTTAAGAGAAAATGAGTGTTGGTTAAAAAATTAAGCAATAGCAGAAATAAGTAGCTGAAAATCTACACTGTTTATATGGTTTGGCTTTTATGTATTTCTCAGAAAATATCTTTTTTTTATGCCACTTTTTTTTCAAAAAATAAGTATTCTACAGGCAAAATATCTAGGATGTATGAGCTATAGCATATTTTAAATTCCCATTTCTGTGTTTTCTCATCTCTCTCTTCTCAAAGGAGAAGATCATATCAGTGATTCTTTTATAAATGCCTGAGTTTACTAGTAATTTTTTGCCTGAGTTTACTAGTAATTTTCAACCTTAGATATCAATACATTTGTAGAGACTTTTGGAAAACCTAGTAGATTTTATATTAGAAAAAATATTGCTCAACCATATAAACAGAATTTTCCCACAATTGATCTTCAGTAAGGTTAATATTTTATTATTTGTTAGATATTTCCATCCTCAAATGTGATTATTGAAATATATTGTTAAATTTTGAGTGGCTGATAGTTTTCAAAACTGTCATTATAAAGAGGGCTGCCCATTTGAAAATGTGTCACTCTATTAACTAGAAAGTTTAGTTTGTTAATTTATAATATGCTTTATTTCTTAATGAGAATAGTGATCAAGCTGTCAAAATAATTCCAACAAAATATAATTTAATAGACTATTCTAAGTGATTTAGGTCTGTCTTAAATAGTTTACTTGATTTTTGTGTATTCCTGTTATGTCCAGAAGGCTATCAAGATAGAATATTGAGGTTTGAGTTTTTTTAGTATAAATAGGAATACTTCATCCAACCTTATTCACATTGCAAATAAAATGATAAATATAGCTAAATTAGTGTTAGGCTTATATTGTTCTAATTTTTAAATAAACTTCTTTTTTCTAGGTGTTTAATCTTTTAATTTTTCTTAGCACTAAGAAGGTTGATTTGAGAGCACTGATATCTTTTGTGATTAGAAGTTAAACATGCCAAGAAGAAAATTCACTATAAAATGATAATTTCAGGTTTCCCTATATTATCTTCATTATGGTTGGTTTGGCAAGGCAAGAAGTAGATTTATCAGTATAAAAAACATATGTTAGACACTGAAATATTTACTCTAGCTACAGATATATTTTATCTCATAAATTTATTATGGTTACTCTGTAAGGGAGATTCAGTACAGATGATTCAGTAGATTACATTTCTATTCTGTAAAGTAAATTTATTTCAACCACATTAGATAATTTTATAACCTTCTAAGGTTGCTACATTTTATCTTTTTAAAATGTTTTTATCATGGAAAATTGCAAACATTCACAAAAGTCTCTACAAAAAAACAGTAATGAAACCCTAAATACCTATTACCCAACTTCAACAGTTACCAATAGACAGCTAACCATGTTTCATCTCTATTCTCACCTTCTCTCCTCTCTTCCCACACACAGAGTTATTTTGAAGCAAATCCAAGAGAAAATATGATGTTACAATTAGAAATTTGTATGATATTTAATCATTTTATTAATTAGTATTTTTGGCTACATTTGATATTTGGCTATATGTTGGCCAGCACAGATGTATAGATGGTTGACCATTTACCTCTTAAATAGTGTTATTGTTCTCAGACAAATGGAAAGCATTGAGAATTCTCTTTGGAATTAGTTGCCATAGTTGATTACAAGATCATATTGACATCTATAAATCATAATAAAGGTGAGAAAAGATATGTGGATATAGGTGGCCTGATAAAAATGCCTGAAATTATATTATGTTTCTTAGCAGTATGGCTGAGTGAAAAAAAAAAAAAAAAAAAAACCTGAGAGGCCAGTTTCAGAAGGTCCACTTAGGGCAGTCTGAAAACACACATCAGAGGCACAAAGAGAATAGGTATCAGACTCTGACAAGCTTTCAACAGAAAAGCCAGAATGTTCTCTGAAGTAATCCTGGAATAGCTACATGGTCTGCACCACCTCCACTGAACTTTTTAGCTTTCTCTGGAGACACTTGGCAACATGCCATATCAGCCTGATGCCAGCGGTACAAGGACTAATCATCCTTAGACGTGGCATGCTCTGAAGGTGCATATAATTCTTTCAAAAACTGAAATAGGATCACAAGAGTGAGGCATCTATTTCCAATTAATTTGGTCACAGGAGTTTATCTGTCATCTTTGTTCTGTCACAGCAGTTTGTGGTAAACCTGCTTCACATGGATTATCAAATATTAAGAACAGTGGATTGCAGAATTTTCCCCCCAGTCAATTCCTATTTTGTCACTTTTGGTTTAAAGTAGATGAAACTAGCCATGGGTTTAAAAATGAACTTGACATTTTCAAACTTCCATGAAAAGGAATTGGTCAAACTTCTGGCATGATGACATAGTAGGTTATCGTATACACCATACTAATTCATTCTGATTTTCTACAAAAGGTTAGTATAAAGTTTTTACTTTAGAAAAACATATACAACTTCAGCAAGAAAATCACTTTCTTCTTTTTGTCCCAAAATGCATATATGAGGATTCTATGCATAATATTCTTAGTATATGTTAAAATGAATATTAATTGTCTGAGTAGTATCTCTCAATATTTAAATATCTTTTAGCCACCTTAAAAGCATAACAAATTATTTTCCCCTCCATGATCATATAATCCCAGTGCAAAACAGGTGGGAAGTTAGATGGCAGGATGACCATTTAAAATTTTTATTTAACTTTGATTCAGCTGTTTTAAGCTACTTTGGTTTCAAGAAACAAAACCTTGTTTGGGTTCGAGCAAAGGGAAAGGTCATTAGAAGGATGCAGTGTGTATTACAGCAAGTGAGTACCAGGAACTCGGGCCATTTGGGGACTGAATTTGGGTGGTTGGCTTCCTGAACCCTGGAAATAATTCCAGAGTACCTCTGGGTACCTCACAGGATGAGGGAGTAGACCTTTGTTAATATTGTCATTCCAATAATGTGTGATCATTTGTTAATAGTTAATATACTATGTCTGAATTTTAGTAAGAATTAAGTACAACTTAAGTTACAAATGTACAAAATTAAACAGCTTGAAAGTTCAAAATAGGAGATAGAAATGTGACTGGGACTCTTGGAAAAAGAAATTTTTGTCTTTTTAGGGCCACATCGAGGCATATGGGGATTCCCAGGCTAGGGAGTCTCATCAGAGCTGTAGCCGCCGGCCTACACCACAGCCATAGCAGCGGCAGATCCGAGCCTCATCTGTGACCTACACCACAGTTCACGGCAACACCAGATCCTCAACCCACTGAGCAAGGCCAGGTATCGAATCTGCGTCCTCATGGATGCTAGTCAGATTCATTTCCGCTGAGCTATTGCAGGAACTCCCTCTCTGAAAATGTTTTAAAGATTTAAGTGTGTTTTCATAACAGCTCTGGGAAGTTAATATCATTGTCCCTGGGTGCTTTGTCCAGTGTGACGCAACCAGCTCACATAGGGAAGAGCTGAGACTCAAAAGCCTCACCTGTACAAACCCGCAAGACTGTCCTTGCTCACAAGACCACACAGTCTGCCTGTGATGGAAATAACAAGACTTTTAAAAATCCCTCATGTCTGAGGAGCAGTATAGGCTACTCCATTTCTTCTTTTTAGGTCTTCAATTTCTTTTGTTCACTTTGAAGCAGGTTAAATCCATCCAGACCACCCTTCCACCATCTTTATCATTGTTTTCCTCTTTTTCCTGTGCTCCTCTTTTGTTTTGCCCTGTGCTGCCTAATCCTTTCTCTTTCCACTTCTGATATGTGTTACTGTGGGTGGGATATGATGCATGCCACACAAAAGAACTTGGGGAACATGCCAGGGTCCACTTCCAGTCCTCTCCAGGCTCTGCCTTCATCTTGTGGCTTTGCTGTTGTGACATTCTTACTGTTAGAAGTGCTACTTTGGCATGGACCTCAGAGGCTATAGTTTTATCCTCTGAATTTTCTGGTAAATTCATGATTGTTATGTGGAGAGAGGATCCCCATCAACCGTATTCTCCTGTCCCTTGGCCATCTTCATATTGGTTTTGTGTCTGAAGTTCATTCATTGTTATTCAAGAGGCAAAGAATGTTGACACTGTGCAGTTCAGATACAGGGCAGCCAGGTCTCTTCCAGAACAAACAGCAGGGAAGCAACCAATTCTGGGAAAGGAAATGGGATCAAAGAGAAGTCATCAGGTCCACGAAGGAGAATAGGACTCATAAGAGGAAGAAAGGTGGCTGAGAGCAAGGGCGAGTAAGCTAGGAAAAGAAAGGGAACAACTTGGTAAAAACGGAGGTTGCTGATAATTAAACAGCCAACTTCCTAAACTTTTTTTCTGAGACTGGCCTCATAAGTGCATTCCCCACGGCCCCAAGTGCCAGCGGAGAATGAGGGAGGGCCCTGTGGTCAGGGCCAGGAAACATGAAAACCACGGCTTTTTGCTCCCTCCCTCGGAGGAGTCTTGATTATAATGGAAATCCTGCCAGGCCCTTAATTATGAAAGTACAACAGGGCATTAATATAATTCATCACCTGTTAGAAGGAGCACTTGTGGGCTATTTACTAGAAATCTATTAAATATGACACGAAGACAGATTGCACTCCATTTCGTAACATGACATTCTAATCAGGACGTATGCTCAGTAAAATGGTTTATAGAACCCTTGTCTGTGAGTCCTATCAATTAACCTAAATTCCGCATAAATGAAGTGCTGCCTGTGTAGCACCCTGAACAAATGGATGTGTTTTTCCTCAGGTTCTCAGCAGAGGAAAGTTTCATTTTGAAATGAAGGTGTTGTTTTCATGGCAAGTTCATTGATGCACTGAGTGAAAGAATTATAAAAGAGGACTCACTTCACAGTTGTGTAACTGAATGCTGAAGGATTGATTTTCATATGAAGCTAGTTCATTTCCTTGACATCCTAATGTTGAAATCTTTTGTATAGATAAGGTCAATATTGATGGCCCAGTACTATGATTCTGTAAAGTATGCCCTGCTGTACCTTAAAGTGCAAATATGCTTTTTAAGGTTTTGTGTTGACAAGTCAAAGAAAATTCATTTATGTATTATCTGCATACCAGTTAAAGATGAGAATCTCTCTGACTTTAAGTGGAGAGTACATATTTTCAAATGTATTTACCCTTGTGCTCAAGGTTCATTCTTGTCTCTTTTTTTTTTTACCTAAAGAATGAAATGTGAAACTCTCATCATGAAGTTATCCTCATCATGAAGTTATCATTAAAGTTAGGACTCCACTCTTTGTTGCTGTAAAATTATGTTAGAAATGTTGCACAGTGAACAAGGAGTCAAGTTTAACATTTTCATCATCAGATGTGGTTCAGATCTCTTGGTATGTCTTTCTGTAATAAAGTTATATGCAAATAGCTTTATCCATAGAGAGGCATTGTATTTTTGGCCCCAGTGAAGGAAAGTAGTGGAAGAGGTCAACCAACATGATGGAATAAAAAAGTCATCTGGGTGTGGCTCAAGTATACTCTTTTTGTTTACTCACTGTGTTTATTCATTGGTTTTTCTCCCTTTCACAGGCTGGCAAGAATATCAAGGAGGATGTTTTTCTTGCATAATGTCCCCTGCTCTGGTGCTGTCTTGTACTATGCTTTAATATAGACTCCATCACCACCAACCCAGATTTCTTTAAAGAGAACGCGCTTTCCGGAGTAGAGCAAATGTCCATTAGACCAGTGGGATATTTAAAGCTCAGTGGAGTAGGTGAGGAATGACCTAGTTAGTCCTTTTCCTTCTCCTTGCCCGGACTCAGGGCATTTCCTCTTTCACTTCTGCTCTTAGCAAGGGGTTACTCCCTCAGCCAGAACTCTATCCTTGTGGACACAGAGAAGAGCAATGACCCACGGCTCCTTGTCAACAGCTTCTTAGGTGTTTCTGTGACTAACACAGGACTGCAGAAATAGTAAAGAAAAAAATTGCTGTGATGGCTTCAGGATTCTGGTGGAGAAGGCCTTTGGTTGTCAACAGAATGATCAGACCCATAAAATTCTTGCCACCCCCAGGTCTCCTATTCACCTTATCTCCTGCTTTTCTCTAGCTTGAACTCCTACTCAAGCCAAGCTGGGCTTCTCATTCTCACCCACAGCCACCTTGCTTGGGCCCCAAATATGTTCTCTTTTCTCCTCATGATCATTTCTCATCTCCTCTTTGGATTATCATTTCCCAAATAATAGTCAAGCACTTACTTTTGTACGTCTTCCAGAGTTTACTACAGGATATTTTACTAAGATCACATAAGTATCTGTCAAGTTAAAAATGTTATTTTATTAAGTAAAATTTCTGTGTAGTTTTAAGTCTATAATAGCTTTAAAATTAAGGTTAAGGATTTGTGAGAGCATGAAGATGTATTTATATTTAAAACTTCTTGTTAAAGGTTATTTCTTCATTTTTTCGTCTCTTTTTCTTTTATTTGTATATCTTCAGTATAAGTAAACAGGATACATTTGTTGCAATCCAAAGGCATGAAAAAAATAATCCTTTCATTGTGTTCTTGTGTATCACATGCATCTAAAATTAATGTTCTCTGAAGGATAGTTCAGGGTTCATGATGAATACTTGTTAAAGTGAACAATAAAAGCCCTTAGTTAGCTGTTAGCCCCAAAATAGAAATGGTCATTATCAATAATCAAGCCCCTATAATAGATTCTTACTCTTTTAGAGGAGACCACAATGTTTGCTGCCTCATTTCCAGAAGAGGCTTGTGAGAGAATCAGTGCCTGAAGTCACAGCTGTCAGACTCTGGAGTCTCAGCAAGGCATGCTGGGTTGGAAAACCAGCTTTCCAAAGGGTCAAGGAAGCAGAAACTGATTTCTCACACACCATTACACAGTTTAGCTAACATAACAAATGCCAAATAATTGCTGGTACTAATGGGTAGGTGGATGTTTACTTTGTGTGGTTACCATGGATTCCCTTAGCATTGATGGGCCTGCTGCGATTGAAATGCTGCAAATTTAAGGGACTAGCAATGATATGATTAGCTTGACTCGATAATTTGAAAAGGGTTTATTTATCCGAAAGACAATTAAAACTATATAATATCCAAGTTGCTTTGATTTAACATATTGTCCTAACCTATGGGAGTTGTTTCTGTATTACATAGTTTAGTTTGTGTGTGTATGTGTGTGTGTGTGTGTGTGTGTGTGTGTGTGTGTGTGTGTGTAACTTTATTATATATCTTAACATGTCATAACTGGAATAAGCACTTTACATGCGTTATCCCTTTTAATTTCATTAGGTATAATCATCCCCACTTTACAGACTAGAAAACTGAGGTAGAGCATGGTTAAGTAATTTGGCAAGGATCCCACACTAGTGACCAAGGATTTAACCCCATTGGGCCTCAGAGCTTATGCCTCAGCCCTTATGAATGGTTCCCCATCCAGCAGCAGCAGCATTACCTGGAAACTTGTCAGAGATGCAAGTTCTCAGGCCCCGCTACAGCTGACTGAATCAGAAACTCTGGGCATGAGTTTAACAAGCCCTGGGGTGATTCTGATCCTGCTGAAGTTTGAGAATCTCGGCCTTCCACTCCAGTGGGCTTCCCCGCTTGCCTCTGCTCTGCCCCCCCCGCCCCCCCCCCCCGCTTCGTACCCAATCTCTCCAAGCCCTTGCTTTAATCATCCTGCTGTCTTTAATGAATCCAAGCATCAAGGAATATAACTTAACGTTTATTGAAAGAACAAACTAGGTGCTGGCTTTCTCTTTTGAACATGCACTTTATCTAATCATTATTTAATGAAAGGTGTGAACCTCCTGCCCGGAGAAATGAACGTGTGTACATGTAGAACTCATTAATCCTGCTTTCCTGGCGCTAGTTCAAGGGATGACCATGATGTTCAGGTGAAGATGCTCAGGTAGTGGCTATAAAGTATCGTCAAGGTTACATCCAAAGCCCCTAAATGCCCCTTACAACACAATAAGCAGTTCATCTCTGTTTAGTAGTGTTTTTCTTTTCAAAAAGCCTGACCTTTGTGTTCAGTGCTATTTTTTCGTTAAAAAAAAAAAGTCTCATCTCTGACACTTAATTATCTATGTGTGAACTTAAGTAAAACTAACCTTCTCTGAGCCTCCGGGTTTTTTGGTTTTTTTTAAATCTGTAAATTAGAGGTAATGACACCAACCTTGTAAGATCATTGAAAATTTAGAGTAAAATTTAAAGCATCTAACATTAGAGTAGGGCACTTTTGTGTGTGTGTGTGTGTGTGTTCCTTATCAATTGAAAAATATAGAAAATTACACATGAAGTAAATGATAACCCATAAAGTAAATGATAACAGAAATAATCATAGTTTCTTCTCATTTTTAAAAGATATTTGGGATATGCACAGTTTAGTAAACCCTCATTTTTACTAAACAGTATATTATGATTCTTAGTAAACCTGCTTGGAAAGATTATCCCAATGAATAATTTAGTATAACATGCAAATAAGACTTAGCCTGCCTACATTCAACTATACATTCTTTGTCCTATAATAGTAATGAGGATTAGGCATTTTTTAACTTTAATTTGGTACTTAAATAGCAAACATTCTTGAAATTTACAACCTCCTTCTGTAGTCAATCCCCAGTGGTAATGAACTTGGAAAGAGGGAAGGGAATGGGGGTGAATGTGGATTGAAAATATCTCTCATTTTCATACGGTATCCTAATACTTATAATTTCCCCTGGCAAGACTAGAATAAATTGTGTTTTATCTCTAGATGTAATAGCTCAAGACCTCAGTTTAAACACTATTTATTTCTATTGAAGTCTGTTCCATGAACTCTTTTACTGTCTTATCCTTCCCCTCCCCACCACTTGCTTGCCAAAACATGAAATGTCTCTAAAAGTAAGAGAAAAAGAGTTATTAAAGCATTTTTTTTCAAATAAAATGTGTTTCCTCTACTCACATCTTATCTCTCATGGTTGTTTCTTAATTGTTATCTGGAATGGGTGTCCCCAAATAGTCACACTGAAAGCCCATACTCTACAATCAAGGGAAATCACAGGCAGACCCCTCCTGCCCTCAGATCCCTGACACCAAGGTCACCCCCACCCAGTCTTTGAGTTTATACACCATGAGCCCTGAGAAGGAAAGGCTAGGTCTTTTTTTTTTTCTTCATTTTTTGTCCAATATCTAGTACTGTGTAAAATTAGTGATTTTCGCAGTAATTCTTTGTTGACTGAACACTATGCATTAGCTTCAAATAAGCATGAACATTCAAGTATCTTCTATCCTTATATTTCAGACATTCTTATATCAACTTCAATAATTGTTGGTTTAAGGGAAATTCAGCAATGAGAAGAAAAATTGCATATAGAGAGTTCTAGATTCTTCAGCTTCCTTAATACTTAAAAATGTTCTTTATACTTGTAACCAGTGAAGATAAGATAGACTTTTAAAATAAAGTCATAATTCTTCCAAGTGGCCATATATCAACCCTGAGAGAAGTCAGCTTGTAGCATATATAACATCTGGAGATTTATGATCTCTTGGAGAATGCTACCAGAAATCTTCCAGCCTTCTCACAATTGTATTTGGCTTTTAAACTTTTTTATACTTAATACCTTTTTATTAGTCTGTAAACATGATATCTATTCATAGTCAAATATTTGAAAAATATAGAAATTATAGGGGGAAAGGTCACCATCACCAGCATTCAAACATAACCATTCTAACCTTTTCTTAAATGTATTCTAAAGCAAAGGGTGGAGTAAGCTAATATTTAGCTTCATTTGATATTATGCAACCGTTTTACAACATGCCCACTACTGGTGTAATTATCTTCATGTTAGAATATTAAACATTCCCCCCACAAAACTTATGTCAACCATATTTGTTTCTTTTCTGAAAAAATCTGACTTAATTAAACTAGGAAAAACAGATCAATTTAGTAAGAGCAAGACTCCTCATTGAATCCTACAAATGGGATCATTGGTATTATTTATAAACTTATTTTAAAAACTTCAATATCATTGTAACAAAAATGAGCTGTTAAATTTGAGTCTAAATTGATTCAGATTCCATGCATGTTTTTTCCTTTGGATTTCTAGAATTCCTTTTCGAAAAAAATTTTATTGGGGTATAGTTGATTTACAATTTTGTCTTGGCTTCAGGTTTACAGCAAAGTGAATTTGTTATACTGCACACATATCCATTCTTTTATCCCATATAAGTTATTACAGAACATTGAGTAGATCTCCCTGTGCTATACAGTGGGTCCTTGTTATTTATTTTATATAGAGTAGTGTGTATATATTAATCCCATCCTCCTAGTTTACCTGTCCCCCTACAGTTTTCCCTTTGGTAACTCTAAGTTTGATTTTGAAATCTGTTTCTATTTTATAAATAAGTTCTTTTGTGTCACTTTTATTAGATTCTACATATAAATGATATCTCAATTTTTGTCATTGTCTGGCTTACTTAATATGATAAACTCTAGGTGCACCCATGTTGCTTCAAATGGCATTATTTCATGGTTTTTTTATGGCTGGGTAATATTCCATTGTATATATGCATCACATCTTCTTTATCCATTCCTCCGATGATGGACATTTAGGTTGTTTCCATATCTTGGCTAGTATAAATAGTGCTACAATGAGCATAGGGGGTGCATGTATCTTTTTGAATTATGGTTTTCTCTAGATATATGCCCAGGAGTAGGATTGCTGGGTCATATTGTGATTCTATATTTAGTTTTTAAAAGAACCTCCGTACTATTCTCCATAATGGTTCTGCCAATTTACATTTCTACCAGTGGTATAGCATACCCCCTCCAGCATTTATTGCTTGTAGACTTTTTGATTTGGCCATTCTAACTGGTATGAGGTGATACCTCACTGTAGATTTGGTTTGAAGTTCTCTAACAATTAGCAGTGTTGAGCATCTTTTCATGTGCTTTTTGGTCATCTGTCTGTCTTCTTTGGAGAAATACATATTTAGATTTTCTGCCCTTTTTTGATCAGGTTTTTATATATATATATATATATATATATATATAAAGCTGCTTGAGATTTTGTATATTTTGGAGGTTAATCCCTTATTGGTTGCTTCATTTGCAAAGATTTTCTCCCATTCTGTCTTTTTGGTTTCTTTTATAATTTCTTCTGCTTTGCAGATGCTCTAGAGTTTAATTAGGTCCCATTGATTTACTTTTGTTTTTATTGTCATTATTCTAGGAGGTAGATCAAACAAGATTTATTGCTGGGATTTATGTCAGAGAGTGTGCTGCCTGTTTTTCTCTGGGAGTTTTATAGTATCCAGCCTTATGTTTAGGTCTTTAACCCATTTTGAGTTTATTTTTGTGTATGGTGTTAGAGAATGTTCTAATTTCATTCTTTTTGCTGTCCAGTTTTCCCAGCACCACTTACTGAAGAGACTTGTCTTTTTTCCATTGTATATTCTTTCCTCCTTTGTCATAGATTAGTTGACATAGGTATGTGTGTTTATCTCTTGGCCTTCTATGCTATTCCACTGATGGATATTTCTGCTTTTGTGCCAGTACCATACAGTTTTTTATTGCTGTAGCTTTGTAGTATAGTCTGAAGTCTGGGAGCCTAATTCTTCGAGTTCCACTTTTCTTTTATAAGACTATTTTCACTGTTTGAAGTATTTTGTGTTTCTATCCAGATTTTAATTTTTTTTGTTCTATTTTTGTGAAAAAATCCATTGGTAATTTGATAGGAATTGCATTTTATCAGTAGATTGCCTTGGGTAGTAAAATCATTTTTTTTTTTTTTGTATTTTTAGGGCCACACCCATGGCATATGGAGATTCCCAGGCTTGGGGTTGAATCAGAGCTGTAGCCACTGACCTATGCCACAGCCGCAGCAACAACAGATCCAAACCATGTCTGCGACGTACACCACAGGTCACGGCAACACCAGATCCTTAGCCCACTGAACAATGCCAGGGATTGAATCTGTGTCCTCATGGATGCTAGTCAGAGTCATTTCCACTGAGCCATGATGAGAACTCCAGTAAAATCATTTTGACAATATTGATTCTTCTAATCCAAGAGCATGGTATATCTTTCCATCTATTTGTATCATGAGAATTCTTTGTGTATTACCTAAGAAAGCAGTAAGTTCGTCGTACACATTTCAATTAAGTCAAATTCCACCAGTCCTAATGCCATTATAGTGAAAAATATTGTAATTAAAAAAATCTAGATCTCAGGCAATGACACATTTTTTTCAAGTTCCCTTTAATGGAATAGGTTGTTCCAAGACAATTTTTTATATATTAATTTAAAAAAATTTCACCTACATCTTTTATCTTGAATACTTTATAAAATTTAAAAAATCATACAGTATTTAGTAAGAATACATTATAAGCTGACAATGTATTTGAAATTGTGTATTGTGATATTATTTATGTCATCTATTTACTTGACCTTGGACTTAAACCTACTAATTAAACATATTTCAAGAACTTAATGACAAATAAGATTACTATAAGGAAGTGAATTTCTACAAGTTTTTGGCAAGGCTTCTAAACTGATCGATTTGCGTCACCCAGCCTGTCTTGTCCTGGATGTGCTAATGAGCAGTCAGAGCTAATACATGAAAAAAGGAAGGAAGAAAAGAAGTATTTCAGGATATTTATAGGCTAATCCATAGCTCAATGACTAGACATTGACTATCTGAGAATTGATTTTATAAAATGGCATAGTTTAAGAATGAGAACTTTCCCAAGTTCTTTTACTCCCAGAACAAAGACTGTTATCTTACTATATTTTTAGGACGGTTGTCTAGGGCAAGCTTTTGATATAAATAAATGATGCATTAACATTATATGCAGACAGAGTGTATATGCCAGCAGAAAACTAAATGGGAGAGAATTGTATGTTTATGCAATACAATTTCAAGGTCAGTTCACTAACTCTTTGCTGAACCTCACAGCTCAGATTATTTTTTTCCTTTTTTGTTATATTTTCCTTTTTCTGTTAATAGCAGATATCCCTTTATCAAACAATCCATAAATCTGAGCCTAGTGTGGTAATTTTTTATAATTCTCCCTTGACCCATTTCTGTGCATGCAGTTTTGTAAACATCTAACAAACAGTAGCACAAAACAACCTAGTACTTAAAAAATGAACCTAGAACTAAAAGAAATTAGGAAAATTTTCAAATTTTCAGTCAATAAATGTTTCGATTAACTAACAAACACTACCCTTTAAGGATGTTATTGTTAATTGTCTCTAGATCTACTGTTTATATCTTTTGGAGATTGCAGCAACAGTGATGGAAATGTCTGATGGAAATATTCCGGGATCAGATATTTTTTAGTGGAAATTAAATTTACTTATCTAGTTAAAAATTACCAATGAAGAAAGTCTTTACAACTATTGACATAATCACTTTACTCATTTTTAACTGTATAAGTAGTACTAGTAGTAGTACGAGTGTTATCTAGTTTGAAATTTAGAAGCTAACAAGTTTTTTCAGCTGAATACATTTAATTTTAGTTACTTCTCACTAGTTTTTGCTTTTCTCTGCAGTCACTCGCAAAGCGTTTTGTTGAATCATTCATCAACTTCATCTCATGATAATACCACTATCGCAATTACCTAGATTGACCAAATCTCTACCTTGGGTTTCTTATATTGACTTAGAAATCTTTTTACATTTTACACTTTTAATAGTTAATTAGGTATGGATTTATTTTCGAGTTCCACAGTGACAATAACCAGTATAAAAAAGAGCATCATTGCAAAACCTCGTTTATGATTTTATTGTTCTGCTTTGCGAATAGCAAGTCTGCCCAAAATGGTATAATTTCCTTCTGTGCTAAAATATGAACCCATAAAGGCTAAATGAAAGCAATGGATAGAGTCATTATCACTTTACTATTACTTTTAATTCCATCCCAGATATTACTGCCCTTTATCAATAAAGATGAAAATTTTTATTTAAGTAGATCCCAAGACAATCAAAATTAGGTAAACCTATTTTTTAAAAAAAGGAAATTTAGGAGCTTTACCCTCTACAGTCCTCTAGGCTGTAAAGGCTTGTTAATTGAAGCTCTTAAGGATTCAGTTCTGGTGCCCATGTTAGACTCCGTTCTGCATTTTCATAATTTCCTGGGTGACAGAATAAAAGGCATACTGATTAAGTTTGGAGATTACACTGAGCTAACAGGGGCTACAAATGCTTGGAAAGCTAGAACTAGAATTTAAAATGCTCTTAATAAATTATATAAATCACATTTCAAAACTATGGAACACATTCAAGGTTATATCCTGAGAGAGAAAAGCAAACTACACTGCCAGCAGAAGGAAGGTTGTCCAGGCACAGAGAGGACAAGAAAAAGACTGAGCTCAAAGTCAGTCAGCAGAGCAGCACCGACCCTAAAACAAGTCTACAGGGGCCAGCTTTGCCCTGCAAAAGTCATGTGCATCTCCTTTGTGGCCAGAACCACAGAAAATTAAGATGAGGCCCACCTGGAAGCAGCTCCACGCACCCAAGCTCTAGTTCGGGGAGCTGGTGGGAGCAGAAGGGAAGGTGTAGTATGTGCTCAGGGCGCCTCTGAACAGCTGTCCACAGAGAGAGTGTGGGTGCCCGGCACTCCTCGAAACTGCACCTTCTGGGAGCGCATGAGGACCAACAGGTGGTAAGAGCAAAGCACATGATAGAACGCCTATGATACTACAATTTAGAGAGTTAGAAATCAATCTTTTGTTTTATGAAGCTTTTTTGTTGACTTTGAATTTCCACATTTGAGAAGGCAGTGTGAAGACTGGAAAAGGTCTATAGAAGAACAACAAAAATGCTTAATGGAATGTAAAATAGGTCATGTGGGAAAAGATTCAAGGCATTTGGTTGCTTAGTCAAGAAAATAGAAAGCTGAGAGATGACTAATACGTGCCTTATAGTGTATCAGGGTTGGTCCTAAGAATGCAGACCAGTTCTCTATCCCTACAGAAGAAAGGACAAAAGAAAATTAGTTTAAACTACTGAGGTGTAGAGCTTGCTTTTACATTGGAAGGGGTTTCTTGATTATAAAATATCAATAAGCATTTTCTAAGGTTACCAAGAGACAGAATATAATCTTTGAAGGTGTTTAAAATGGAATGAACACCCACCTGGGTTGGAAGACTTAAGAGTTGACCTGCTTGAAGACTTAAGATTGAGCCAGACAACTTCTTGAGGAATTTAACAGTTCTATCGTGGCTATAAAATATTGTAGTCATCTTCCTTCCTTATTCATCTATAAAGATAAATTTCCATTATTAATATTAAGGCTTTATTTGATAATTTCAGGAGATGACTCTGCTCACTGTTTTCCTATCTCTAAATAAATGCACATTTTTTCCTGTTTGATTTTCTTTCGTGTATTCAACAATGCTGAGTGCCTGCTTTCTGAAAAGCACTGCTCAAGGCTATGAGTGATACAAATAACTGGACCCAAACATTTGCTGGGCATGTACTCTGTGCTAGACATGAAGTGACAGCACGCTCAGAATTCAAATACAGGTGCAAAATGGCACTAAAGAGCTTACAGGATGGTGAATGAGAATAATAAGTAAACAGAATTGCAGTGTGAGATGATGGGGCCTGTGCCAAAGGTATGAACTGGCAGCTTGGAAACATATGAGACAGAGTGGATGCATCTAATACAGACTGGGATCTTTTTTAGAGATTTTAAAGGGTTTGCTGGAGGAGATCATGTCCTGAGTTGAATTGGGGTGTGGTGAGCAGGGAGCCTGGTGTACTCTAAAATGCCAGGAGGATTATCACATGAACTGATTGTCTCTACCCAGCCTGATACATAAAAGCATTTGTTTCATTTTGTCAACTGAAATGTTATTGATTCTGTCCTCTGCCCTTTCTTGGATCTTTAATAAAACAATGAAATCTGATTTATAGTTAGTTCTTTTATAAGGTGACATGATTCTAAATTCATCATTCTTCACAGAAAATGAGAGCTTAGAGGAAAAATGGGGTTAGGGACAACTACTCAAAAACCTCATTAGGGGCACACAAAATTTTTAAAAGAGAGAAACAGTAAAAATGGTACCATGGTTTTGCACACATTAAATATTTGAGGAATACCTACTACTACTACAAGTACTACTTAGATTCTACAACACTATGGCAGCATACCTTGAAAAGCACCTGGAGTTCTCTTGTGGAAGTCATGTCAGAGGGTGAAGTGATGAAGGGGGGCAATCTGAAATTGGGTGGAAAGTCATGACGGGAGACAGGTATGAATGTGGCTAACTGAGTCATAACACAGGAAGTGAAATGAAAATATGTGTATTTTGTCAATTTCTCCACAGTTCGTTCAGCTGGGGCCAGTTTTCTGTGCTCACCTAGTGTTTCTCACCCAGAAGTTGGCGTAAAGCAAACGTGAAATTTGCATTATGCTCAAACTGTTCCCTAATACATCAATTCTGTTGGAACAAATTTGCAATTCCAAAACAAGCCTTATTGCAGAACTAACGGTATATTGTTGCAAATTAAGTTCATAATTTTTTTTTACTTTATCTCCTAAAATTTTTAACAGTGTATTTGGATTCTATTGGACACATCAGGATTCCTCATGAATCCAGTTTCCTACTTAACTCATGGTGATACAGGTGACTTCCATATTTTCCAGAGGTAAATTTTCCCCTCAGCTTCTCTAACAGGAAGCATCCACAGGGAACTTGGCAAAGCAGGTGAGGGCCATGAGAGTGCAGAGTGTTTTGCAATCTGAGCCTCCATGTTTGTACCAGTCCATGGGGAGATGCAGTCACAGGGAGAGCAGGTATTTTTTTTCACTATGACAAGGTAAGTGACCAGAACTGCAAAAGAAAATCGCAGGGGTGTGGGACTTTGACTGTGAATCAACCTCTGCAACCAGGTACGCAGAGACAGTGATGCCTGCAGGAATCACTGTTGCCTTTTAGTAGGGAGCTAGTAGATCCAAAGAACTAGTCTCTTTTTCTGCTCTCTCCATTCTGGTAGTGGGCATAGATTCTGTCCTAGGGAAAGATGAAAACCCCACTGAAGGAACTGGTTAAGGGCAGAGGACACCTCTGTAGCCAGGAAGGCAAGCCAGGCAGCCCTTACTGGACCCCTATCTCCTTTTGAAATCCTCCCCTCCTCTCCAAAAGAAGATCCAAAAAGGATGATTTGTTTTGCTATCTCTCCACGTGGGGGTTATTTTTTTTCGTCTAATTCTAGTGTTCCTACAAGAAAGGCAGCTCATAGTTATCTGAGACAATAGAGAAGAGTTTGGGGTTTGAATTGGGTAGCAGAGTCATCACAGGCGTGATGGTCTTCTGGAAGTGGCTGGAGTCCCTTTGTTCATGCTGAGCCCTGGAGTTGCAGGCCCAGAGAGAAGGGAGGGTTCTGTCTGTCCACACCTAACTCCCAGATCGACAGCTCCATGTAAAAATTGGGAGCTGAAGGGTTAAATTCCACCAGCTGATAAAATCCTTACATAGCCTCAAGCAAACATTCAGCTGACAAAAATGTTATTGTATGTTCTCTCTTGAAAGCTTTAAGATATGCTTGGGTTAATTAGATTTCCAAATATGCAAATATGCCCTAGTGAGGTTTTTCTGAAATGCACCATTTTAAAATTATGTAGCATGGCATTAGTGTTCAAAATACTGAATTGTAAGACTTAGCCTGAATAGCTTACTAACATATCATATAAATTCATAATTGATCAAACCCATTTATTCCCCACTGTCCACATTATACTGTTCAAATTGGGTTAGAAAGTTTTATGGAAATTAGGTTCTCTAGCATGCTTTGGGGGAAGATCAAGGAGTAGTTTAAATTACAGTAGTAGTTCTTCAGAAAATGCCAATTCACTTGTCTGATATCAGTGTTTCCAACATGCTCAGTTTAGGGAACATGAGGCTTTGAGAGCCCTGAGACTAAGGATCACCTGAAGGAAATTAGAACACCAACTTTGATCGTAAAGGGAAAAAATCCTTTAGCAAGTGCATCTGAAATGATTTCATTTTGTTCACCTGCTTGTGCCAGTGAATAATTCTATGGTTTCAACTTCTGAATAGTTTTTTCAAAATACTAGATTTTTCCTTCAGAAACATGTCATTTAAGAAGTTCCCATTGTGGCTCAGCGGTAACAAGCCCAACTAGTATCCATGAGAATGCAGGTTTGATCCCTGGTCTCGCTCAATGGGTTAAGGACCCGGCGTTGCCGTGAGTTGTGGTATAGGTTGCAGATGCGGCTCAGATCCTGTGTGGCTGTGGCTTTGGCTCTGGCTGTGGCAGAGGCCAGCAGCTGTAGCTGTGACTAGACCCCTAGCCTGGAAACTTCCATGTGCCGCAGGTGTGGCCCTTAGAAAAAAAAGAAAAAAGAAACATGTCATTTATTTGGGTGTTCTTTTATTTGGGTGTTCTTTTATTTGGGTGTTTTGGTTAACAGAAATGTTTGAGCTGTGTTGATTAAAAAAAGAATCCTTTTTTTCTGGAAACTGATCTAAAATACATTGTGTCCTTCAATGCTTTATTAAATAGTATGTACTGAAATATACTAAAGAAAAAAGAAATATACTGAAGATAAGCCACCAATTTATGGGTAACTCAGGTGTGCTGTGCCCACAGGGCCTAGTGAGTATGGAAAGGAAGTCATCCATGTTTTTAATGACCTTGACCTCGGGGTCGAGAAACATTTTTCTGTGAAGGGCCAGATAGTAAATGTTTTAAGTCTTGCAGGCCAGGTGGTCTCTGTTGCTACTGCTCAGCTCTGCCCCTGCGTTACGAAAGCAGCCATGGCTAATAGTGCATGAGCATAGCTGATTTCTAATAAAACTTTGTCACTGAATAGGCAGTGTCTGCATTTAGCTTGCAGGCTGTGGTTTGACAACTTCTGACCTCAACTACCATCTTTCTTGAGTAATTTATGAGAAGTTTGTTATTGTCATTTCTTGATGTTTTGATGTCCCTGTATTCTTTCCTTTAGCAGTGTCTCACCCTTTTCTTTTTATTGCTTTTGATGTGGTTTGGCCTACAGGGAAAAAAATAAAAATCTAGCTTGTTGGATATGTACCTAAAATAAGAAGCACTGGACTCCAAGGGAGGGCAAAAGGCTTTCTAGTAAAGGAGGCACACAGTGCATTCACTAGGGCTTTCCTTCTCCATGCTTGCTCCCAGGCCATTTTTATTTCTTTTCAGGTTCTTGAACAAATTGTTAATAGGGAAAATAAGTTTTGTGTTAGAAGAATTTTGTCGTAGTTCAATGGGCTTTTGTAACCATATATCATACTCACTTAAAAGTAAAAACAAATTTTTCAACTATGTTTTTGTGGGCATAATTTAATGTATTTGGTCCAGTGTTTTCCATATTTATGAATAGTTTATCAAGAGGAACAGATGTGTCTACTCTAAGAGACTAAATTGCCTTCCAGATGAGAAGAAATTGCCCTGTCCTCACTATGATCAGTGTACTATAATATTTTGTGCTTTCTCTAGTTTACTTTATTCATATAACCAAACTTTGTTTTTGAGTTATTTGGAACTCTTTCATCTGCCCACATAGCTGAGTTGTTGAAAACACTGAGTTTTGAGTTCACATTTTAGCTCTATCTCTTACAGTGGTGTAACAGGCAAGTTACTGTATGTTTCTCAGCCTTAGCTCTTTCTAAAGTAGGGGTGACAAGGGTACCTACCTGAGAGAATACTTGATCTGTTTCTTTGATGCTGTTGCCATTATTATTCCTCTCTTATCCTCCTCCTTTCCTCTAGGGACATTCAAATCAATCATAGGTTTAAATCTTACCATGCTATTTAAGTTACAATATCCCTTTAAGGCCCCACTTGTTTTCCCCAATTTATCATTGAAACAGGTGATACCCGAGATTAAAATATAATCCGTCTCCTTTAAAATGGTGACACAGTGATGAAGTATAACATAAAAAGCCACATCCATGTACAGAAAATGTAATTTTATCATTTTTGCTATTATATTACTAGATGTTTAAGGTATTATCTGTATATAATTTAAGGCGCATGCTCAATAAAATCTTGAAATTTTTGTATTCAATGGGCCCTAAAATAAAATTTGCCAGTTCCAGAAGGAGAGAAATTTAGCTGTCAACACTGGTCAGCAGGTTCTTCTATATCGTCACATCCAAGATGTTCTAGAATTGTAATTCTATTACTCAGTTTCCTAGTTGCTGTCACCATGGGCGTTCAGGAAGATCTAGTTCCCTAAGCACCAACTGTCCTAATAATTTCTGCAGAAGTTCTACCGTTCTAATAACTTCTACAGAAACATGATTCTCAGTCTCTTTGGTATACACAGTTTCTTGTCTACCCCCTCAAATGACCTAGACTTGCAAGGACTCCAATAATGAAATGAGTGGTCTAGTTGATGGAAAGTGCACTGTTGGTTCATTAGGTAAATCACATTGGTACCCTGAGCAAGATGCTTCCTCTTTCCAAGCAAGAAAATCTTTAAAATAAGAACATGGGAATTTAGTTTTACAATGACAGAATAAAAACATTTCTGCACCCTTCTTCTGAAAATCACCCTACAACTAGAAAAAAAGAAGCACAAACATAAAGTTCAATTATGATTACAGTAGAGAATCACCCACCATAGGCTACGAACACAACCTGTGAAGTTGGAAAGCAGATGGAAGAGTGATAAATGATTAAAGTGATGGGAAAAGTCCTGGAAATAGTGTTGATGGTCGTACAATACTATAAGTCCAACTGTTGCCACAGAGTGTGCCTTTCAAAATAGTTAAAATGGTGAATATTGAATATATTTTTTGCCACAATTAATTTTTTTAAAGATATGCTTGTTAAAGATAAAAGATATCTTCTTAAAAGATAATTTTTTTAAAGGGAAGTAATTTAGTAGAGAGAAGGGAGGTGAAACAAAAATGATTGAAAATTGAGAGTACCAAAGAACAGCTAACCACTTTGCCTCCCAGAAAGATCACGGATAGTTTTAGAGGGTGAGGGTGGTGAAAACAAGAATCGCTTGAAAATGTATCCAAGTTGCAACTAGACCTCCTGATCATCTCCACTGTCCCTGGTCAGATGACCTCACCACTTCCGGGCAGGAGATAGTTCTCTGGGGAAGACAGAATCAGAGAATCTCAGATCTTGGAGAGCACCGGGCCTACGGGGCGGGGCAGGGGCGGGTGCGGGTACCACACTGAAAACACAGGTGCAAGTCTAGAAGTACTAAACATGAGCCTTGAACCTCCTCCCCTGATGAGCCCTGAAGTGCAGAAAATCAGGCCTTATCCTTGTGAGCCATCTCACTAAAGGAGCTGATTTTAAAATATGGAGCCAGAGAAGTAATGGCTGAAAAAGTTGAAAATCGTTTCCTCTGGGAAGTAGTTGGGGAGGGCATGGGAAAGTACCTGTAAGTATTTGCCAGGCCTTTTATTATCATCTGATTCCTGAACTATATGCATGTGATACTTTGCTTTTTAAATGATTAGAATACCTTTAAAAGACATGAGATAAGGAATAATTCCTACCTTGCCTGTTGTGTGCTTTAGTCCTTTATAGAAAGTACTGTTATTAGATTTTTGACTTTGTTCCAGAAGGGGAAAAAAATTTAGCAAAATAACTCTTTCCAAGGAATGCTAATTGATGTCATCCTATTTTTTGTGTAGAGTATGTTTGTATTTACATAGATATTTTTCTGCCTAGCAATTATATGTCTGTACACTAGACTATGCCTACTTCAAGATCAGTAAATTGGTCCTAATACAGAATGTCCAATGATATAACTTGAGCTGAGCTACCTTCACTTAGATTTTTTTTTCCTATGAGGAAACCATTTACTAAGTAATGGAATAGGGTGTATTTAAAAACATTTTTGAGGGAGAAGTGTCCTATCTAATATCCAGCCGCTGTGCATTTGTATAGAAAGTGTGTGCTAATTTCAAAAGTCTTATCTATACCATCGAGAGGGAATGGGATTTTATATTTTGCGCCATCTTATTTCCATGTAGAGATGCCTTATTGGCCTGTTCACTAACAGGCTTATATTTTTTAATTCATTTTTATGAATCTAAACAATTAGTTGATTTAACGGACATTGTTATAATAGGTATTTTTCAGCAGGCTACTGCAGTTGATTTATGCAGTTCTTTATGTTTGCTCCAATGAAAAGACCATTTTCATCTTTTGTTTTTATTTTCCAAACATACAAGGGTCACTAAACCTCTTTAGAAATTGCCTCTGAATAGTCATTCTTTGTGTGGAAAAACTACAGTATATTCCTTAAGTGAAATTCAATCAGACTACTTTTGTGGTAACTGGGCTTAAAAGACATCAGTGAAAATACCCACACAAGCTCTTAAGATCAAGGCATTTGTTTCAGCTGACTTTAGTATGTACTTATCCATTGTGCATCAAATAATGAGCAAAATAGCCAGACTTCTAATAAGCAAGTACAATATAGACAAAAGAGAACACTGATTTAAGGTCCTAGTGTCAAATGTGGTAAAACACTCTGTTTATAGCAGGTCAGGCTTGGGTTTACAATTAGCACTAATTACTGAGAAAAAAAATCAAAACCGCAGCTTTAAGGAAGGACACTTTTCACTGCAAGATCAAAGCCAGTCTCTGCAGAATAGGGAAGCCTCTACCACTTAATTGCACTGAAGTGCTAATTGGATTGTAAGGAACTTTCATGAGTTCCTCCAATTAGCCAGCCATCCCTGACGAAATCCGAAAAGAAGAGATTATGAGTTCTTAGAGCTTTTGTCTATACGGTTGCCATTTGTATACCTGAGTGAATGTAGCCTTGCCTCCTTTTTATGCAAATGGAGGTCTTTGGGGTCTCAGTTATTAGCTTCCTATAAATAGCCTTGAAGGTAAAGCTATCCATTCGATATAAAGTCTTAACTGTGTACTAATGATAATGGGACAACATTTAATGGGAACTATCATTTTAAGATTCTTCATTTAGAATATGAGTAGGATGCAGCTTCTTGGCTCAGAACTGTCATCTAGTTAGGATATTTGTACTACATTTGATATTTGTATTACATTTAAGTGCTCTTCACTTTGGGTAATTTTTTTGAAAAGAATAGATAATCAGTAATTTCATGGTGTTTCTTCTCTAAGTAATAATTTTTATCCCTGAGAATTATTCATGGCTCTAATTGTGCTTTGCCCATACACTGCATCCCCTGTGATTTTTATTGTTGTTGTTTGATCATATAAGGCAGCAACAAATTTGCCAGCTCACCACATGAAAGCTCATATGACAAAGTGATCTCTTTGGGCAAAATTATCCATTTGGGTAAGGAAAATGGGAACCTTTGCTTGATGCCAGGACCTTCCTACATAAAGTGAAGAAAAAATTGGCAGCTGTGCCATGTATTCACCTGTCTACATTAGATTAGGTCCAAAACAAATCTTAAGAAGCTCTTACTGACATAAGACCTATTCCACTTTATTTACATCCCTCAAACTTTATTTGGCCTCCATGATAAGTGTGTTTGGTCTCCTTTGTACTGGCAAAAGAAGACAAACTTAAGCACTTATCCAGGATTTTAGATGTTCTGAATTACCTGATTATGAACTTCAATCACTAGAAAAGAATCTACTTCTCATACGTTACTTTCTATTATATAAACCCTAGAGTGAGTTTTCAAATAATGAACCTGTTGATTTGCATCTCCAAAATTTGAGTATGCTAAAGCGTGTTAGAGTAGTAATGAGATTTTCCATGCTCCCAGAGTCCAGTGTGTTTTGTGCTCAGTTTTGTGTGTTTTTATAATAAATGGAGATATTAAAATAATGGTTCCGACTATGTGTGCAATTGGTACTATTAGACATTTTACATACTTTCTTACTATAACCTCCAGAGAAAAAGTAGCGCTATCCTCATTTCACAGGTAAGAAAACAGAAGCTTAGAGAGGCTCAGGAGCACAGCTATTGAGAAACCTAACTGCTGACTAAAGAAGCCGGGATTAAAATCCAGTTTTTCTGACTTCAGAGCCTTTGCTCTCAGTTTATTGAAATTTGTAGCAATTTAGATTCTTCCCCTTATGTTTAGTCTTAGCACCTTGTACTTTTCTAATATAGGATTTACAATTTAAGCTTTATGTTGTTTCTGTTTAATTTGTCATTCCCCATTTTGAAGCAAGAGATTTTCTCTGTCTTGTTCTTCAAGGCCTAGTGAGAGGGTCTGGCACACAGCAAGTTCTCAATTAATGGGGCAGGGGGACATGGGTGTGCCATTACCAGAGCCACGGAATTCTGCACCCAGATCCTTCAAGCATTCTGGTGAAGTCTTGGAGATTATAAAGTATGTGTCATTTATTAAAAGATCAGGATTTTACAATCCTACAAATAATAAGAAAACATTTTGTTTTTTCATAGTGTGTGATGACTTCTTCCAAATATATTAAGTGTTTTTTCTCCTTCTCCTCATATTTTTCTGTTACAGTTAAAAACTTCCCTAAAGGAGGATGGGTTTTATACCATGGAATTTTTCAGATGACTTTTTAAAATTAGATTATTGGGTGGCATGCATTGTTTAAAATAACTGTCTCTTCTATAAAATATTATGCTTTTGCCAAATTCAGGCATATCCACGAGGACTCTTGTATGGATCTTGAAATTACCTAAGTCGTTAAAAGAAATGTATCAGCTATGTAAATTTATTGATACCCACTTCTCTCTTCTAATTTATAAAGAAGAATAATTAGCTTATAGTTAGACAAGTTTCCTTAAAATAAAATGGAAAGTTGCTCATTTTAAAAAACTAGCATTTGCTCTGTCACTTATTTGCAGACAAACTGGGCCACAGATAGCTTCTAAAACACATTGAAGAATTTGAGAACATTTTAAAATCCCATTTGGCAGGCAAGGTAGTAGTGGTAACTTCTATGTAAAGGTCTCTATTTTTGCATGTAAATGATATTTCTTATCGTAATAGTATATATTCCTCATCTGTAAAGTAGGAATAATACCAATATCAAAAGGGCACCTGTCATATGTTGTGTAGGAGGCCTGATAGAGTTGATGGTTAATAATTGATAGTTGTTTATATAATGGAATGTTAGTCACAGTGAAAGCACAGGTATTAAATAATGTCATTACTGATGGTTTACCCTATGCAAAGTACTATAAATGCTAACTTTTATGTCCAGTTGGCCCTTAAACAATGCAGGGGTTTGGGGCGCTAAGTCTCATCATTGTCAAAAAATCTGTGTATAACTTAATAGTTATGTATCCATAGTTCTGGATCCCCACATTCAACCAAGTGGAGATCGTGAAGTACTGTAGTGTATATTTATTGAAAAAAATCCACATTTAAGTGGACACACACAATTCAAATGCATTCAAGGGTCAACTGTGTATGTATGTATGTATATAGGGTAACTTTATTATAGATTATTCAATTTATTTGTAAAATATGCATAAAATTTACCATTTAACCATTCTAAGTGTACAATTCAGTGGCAGTAAGTACATTCGCAGTGTTGTGCAGCCATCATCACTATTCATTTCTAGAACTTTCCAAATAGGAACTGTTAGGTGTTTTATTTTAGATTTTAAGTTATCCACTTTTAAAGAACTAGACAACAAAAACTATTTAACAGATCTGGAGTAAACATTTATTATCTTCCTTTTTTTATTATTCCAAAGGCATTTCACTGCTTTATGAGTCACATTTGCCACAATGAATTAGTGAATAAAAGTTATCATTAGGAGTTCCCTGGTGGCTCAGCAGGTTAAGGTTCTGGCATTGTCACTGCTCTGTCACTGGTTGCTGCTGTGGCTCTGATTACAGCTATGGCACAGGTTCAGTCCCTGGCCCCAGGAGTTCCACATGCCATGGGTGCAGCCAAAAAAAAAAAAAAATCCAATTAAAAAAGTTATCTTTATAAAAATCATGATCTCTTCTCACCCAAACTGTAAGAACCCCTCCTCTATCCTTTGTTTATCCATGCCACTTGAAATCGAAAAATTTAGCTGAGAAAGCTGTGAAATGGAGATGGGCATTCTCACATCCAAACAAAAGCGTTGTCAAACCAGGCGTCTTTCAAGAAACAAGTATTTATTAGGAAAAACATTCGACATTAGTTCTGTTTTATCCACAGTGTGCAGGGCTTGACTGACTTTGATTTAACTGTGAGTTTGAATCATCTCCTTTTTTCCCCTGGTCCTGCCCAACTCCTGGTGCCTTTCCCTTGGTTCACAGACAATGACTACACTTGAAGATCCCATGTAGAGCCTCTTTCTATATTGCCTTTTCTGCTCTGTTGCTCCTCCCCAACTTGAACCCCCCCTTCTTTGCCTCCAGGCCGGTTGTTATGACCACTCTGTGCTCAGCTCAGACTTCATCTTTTCAGGAAAACCTTTTCTGGCACGTAGCCAGCCTGCCTCTCCTGTGTACTCCCCTAACTTCCCATGCAAAACCCCTGGTAATCTGTCCCACACCCTGCTGAGAATAAACACCTACTGCTTTCTTTCTCTCTAGACTGAATTCCCTAAGGTTTGGCAATGTGGCTTAGAAATGTTTGTAACCCTATCTCCTAGCACAGTGCCTGGCACAGAGAAGGTAGTTAGTAAGTAGTTATTTAGTCAATGTTACAGTATTAGAATTTTTCCACTTGTAGTCAGACCCTAGTTCAGTGGACTGCTCTATTTGTATTTTCAGTCTATCAGAACCCTTTGGGGGTTACTCTTGAGATAAGAGTAGATAAATAGGCAACTAGGCATGTCAAGAGAACAAGTCAAGTCCCAGAACCATGGCTAAATGGATGAGCTCTGACCCACATGAAAAGCAAAGCATCCAAAGGAGCAAAAATAAAAAGGAATCAAGATCCAACAGGAACCACAAAGTTCTCCGAATTTGCCTTCTTTGCCTTTATCATTCCTGTTCCTGATTAATCTGACTATGAGTTTCCATAACAGAATAAGGCCCCCGGACTTGTGTGTCACATGAGAGGAAAGCACACAGATGAATTTTACTCACTGAGAACAGATCTTCTGAAACATTCCCTGCAGTAAGTATGGATGTTATTACAAAGTGCTGAATAAACCTCCCAGAGCGTTTCTTGCCTTTGTGAGACCACGTTAGTTCCAAAAACCAAAAAAAGCCCCCCAAAACAAAAAAACATAGAAAAAGAAACAGGGAAATCAGAGGCCATTTCTGGCCACAACTTTAGCAAACTCCTGTAAGCTCTAGTCTTTGTCAGTTAAGACCATGTTAGAAGGAACCACAACTGATGTTTTCAGTAGAAAAATGGTAGACATGATCCTCATCTTATAAGAACCATTATGGCAAAACTTTGCACATTGGATGCGTGAACTTTTTTGCATAGTAAGAGTTACTCCTATTAAAACGTAAAATATGGAGTTCCTGTTGTGGTGCAGCAGAAACCAAACCAACTAGGAACCATGAGGTTTCAGGTTCAATCCGTGGCTCGCTCAGTGGATTAAGGATCCAGCGTTGCTGTGAGCTATGGTGTAGGTCGCAGACAAGGCTGGGATCTGGCGTTGTTGTGGCTGTGGTGTAGGCCGGTAGCTGTAGCCCCGATTAGACCCCTATACTAGGAACCTCCATATGCTGCGGGAGCAGCCCTCAAAAAAAAAAAATGTAAAATATGGTTATGTGATTAGCATGCTTTTCACAATGTGATCGTTGAAACGTACCAAGCAAATAAACCAGTGAATTTGATGAGAACCAGGTGAAAGGCAGGTGAGGCATATCCCAATACGCATACAGAAATAACATCTATCTGAATAACAAAGAGTTGCCTGTGTGCCTTTGAGTGTGTGTGTGTGTGTGGTGATTTAGCAGCCCTGACTATTAAATAATGATCGTGACTCAGAACGCTTTAATTTTCTGCGTAACTGAATAAAAAAGTTGAAAAGACGTGAGGTTCTTCTGAAGGATTCCTGAACACTTCTCTTCCTATAAAGTAGTCATTGTACTCTGCTGGGTCCAGGGTTCTGTGGAGAGAATTTCACCCATCAGCATCTAAACTAAAGTTAGTGATCAGCTCTGAGTGCAGAGGGCCCCCACCAAAGCGGAGAACAATTCCACAGCCCAAGCACTCATCAGAAATATCACGGGGTATTGTGCCTGTAAGAGAAGGCCCTTTGATGTAAGCACCAAGGCTGTTGCCATGGAGACCACATTCAAGTCACTTCCTGACACTAAAGCACCTGATCTTCATGTCGCCACTAATTTCCACAGAACCTTGACCATACTTGACATTTTTAACTCTAATATGACAGAATTCATTTTAAGAGAATGTGTGATCTCCCCATCATTCATAAAACCAAGGGTGCAAATTTTGAAAGATGTGCACTAATCCCTATAAAATTTGGAACTCGATGTGATTTTTTTCTTCCTTATTTTTTAGCATCATGACAGGATTATTTCCTACGTAATTTTGAATGTTATTGTTTTAATTTAGGAGAAAGCACAGGTCTGTCTAATGTTGGGGAAATGGGTCACAGGGCAGCCTGGGAAGAGACAAGGACTGGAAGAGGCTGTGGTTTAGGGGTGTGCCAGGAGCACCCAGAGGCTTGTTCATTTTAGAGCCTTTGCACCATTCCTCAAAGGGGTGAGGCCAGAGTCTGGGTGATCCCAAAGCTTCCATTACATTTATGTCACATGTAGGCCGTTGATGAATGAGTCACAGCTGGAGCATGAGCAGTGGTTATAGAAGGGGGCGTGCATGGAAGTGGAAGGACTGGCAACTTTTCATGGGGGGGGAGCTTTTAATATATTTTTTGAGGTGCACAAACTGCAAACATGCTACAGGTCCCATTTTTAAATAAATAAAACACGTGGTTTCTTGTGAATTCTAGTTTGTCATATTACTTTTGCTAAACTCTAGTTGTGTGAAATGAATGAGTTTTTTTAGAGTGAAGCCATAGGACAAAGGAGCATGTAACAGCTCCATATTTAACAGCTAAATCATTTGCATTTCATTGTTTTTTTAAGGACAAGGTAACTTGTAACTGGCCCCACTATAGAGGGATAATTCATTTAGGCTTTTTTTTCTTCACAAAAAGAGGTAGAAAAAGATATCTTAGATGTTAATTCTCAAATTTTGAGCAGGCTGAAGTGAAGCTTACTGTGACATCTGTACAGTCTGTCTTTTGTTCTAAGAGTAAAGATTTTATGTTAGTCAATTGGGGTCTTCAAACTAAATAAGAAGGAAGGTTGATGGCTTATGAAGGGAAGGGAAATGTTTAAACTTAGCAAAAAACGGGGCAGGGGGAGCAGTTCAGGATCTCTTTGTGCTGAGAACAACTGACAAAAAGACAGAGTCTGGGCTCTCTTTTCTCCTATTTTTAGTCATGAGTCACTTTTTTTAAGCCACTTCATCTCTATGTACCATACCTGACTCATAATCATAGGGATATAATAATGCTGTCCACCTTTATCACATGGCCATTGTTCCATTTCAGTTTAGCTTTTATCCCCACCATGTCACCAGTTAAGAGTTTATTACATAGACATAGGGCCTCGTGCCCTGCACAGGATGCCTGGTTCCCAAACAGCTGTTAAGAATGCATCCTACACGGAGTTCCTGCTGTGGTTCAGTGGTTAATGAACCTGACTAGTATCCACGAGGACGCGGGATCCATCCCTGTTCTCACTCAGTGGGTTAAAGGGTCCAGCGTTGCCGTGAGCTGTGGTGTCGGTCACAGCCGAGGCTCAGATCTGGAGTAGCTGTGGCTGTGGTGTAGGCCAGCGGCTACAGCCCCGATTCGACCCCTAGCCTGGGAACCTCCATATGCCGCAGGTGTGGCCCTAAAAGGACAAAAAGACAAAAAAAAGAATGCATCCTACATGCTGATGTCCATCACTTCATCACTGCCTCGAATCTACAGGGTCATCCTGAAACTGCTCAGTAAAAGTGGGAATGGGAGTTCATGTAAAAACACTTTTGGTTTTTCTCCAATCCAAAGGAATCACCAGAGATTCCACTGCAATTTGAGATATTTGCAAACTATATTCTCTGTAGTTAAAATAAAATCAAAAGTGCTAGCTTATGTCATATGTGTATAAAAGTGTGGGCTTGTGCTCTGTCTGGACATACAAAGCAGGCTAGGAGGTACCTGAGTTGATGCAGACCGAGAGCTATATGGTTATGCTAAGTGGGGATAAAAAGAGTGTGCCCCGATTTGAGGAATCAGATACACCCATTGAGTTAAAACCTGTATGAAGCTCTCTCTGAAAGACAATATGCAACATTTTCTTCTCTAGTTTCAGTTTTAAGTATACATATTTTTAAGTAAGGTATTTCTAAATGTATATTCCAAGTAGGAATTAAAGATTCTCTTCCTCCTGAGTGATTTTTTTTTATTGTAATTTGGCCTGAAGCCAATTTTTCCATCCAATGAAAAAATTCTGTTTCCTTTCTCTCCTTTGCAGTGTTAGAACTGTTTATTAGCATGTTACTTCCTGATCACACTAATTGGCTGAGTCTAGTGGAGCAGTTGGTGGAACCAGATGTTGTTTACACCCGCTCTGCCTGGGTCTATATCCCCATTTTCCTCACCTGTGTTACTTAGAAAGCCAGTGCCCTTTGTCCTCCTAGCTGTCTACTTCTGGCACCAGGATTCTTAATCAGTGACGCTAGAAGGTTGCGAAAGCACAAAGGAAGGAAACTAATAATCAAGAAATGACTATATTAAGCAAAGCAGTGAAACCATGTAAATTTAAAATTAAAGGAATCAAGCACAGACCTGAAGGTGACACATTATATCCTAATTTTAAATGTGAAATTGATGCTAATTCATCTGCTACCTTCCCAGCACTATCAGTGCCTAGATATGGCTGCAGAGAAACTCTAAAAATCCACCTTTGCTTTAGAACCATTTCTTTTTGGTGCTTTTCTTGACTTTCCCCTGAACAGTTCTCTCTTCCCCACTCCCACAAAATTAATTTTGTGAAGAATTGATAACAACATCTCAGCATTTTACCAAATCACCTTGTCTTAGAGAGTTAGGAACACACCATCCCAGAATAGTCAGTTTCTTTCTTGGCTGCTGTTTTGAGGTACGTTTTGTGGATCAGCTGCAGAACAAGTTAATTATCACTGTGAGACTGAACTAATAATATGATCTTTAAGAATCCCCTGTATGCCAGACTTAACGTATATTTTCTTTAATCCTAAAATATCTCTATGAGATATTAAAATCCTTATTTTCAAGTCGAGGAACCCAAATTGCAGACAGTGGAAGTTGCCTGTCCAAAGTTAGGTGGTAAAGGGAAGACAAGAGCTGGAGCCTTCAGTCTATCTGAACTCTGACCACTACACCTTCATGACTTTGGAAAGCAAGCTAGAGATAACCAGCATCATTCTGTACAAAAGTGAAGTGGCCCATCAGTCCTTCTACAACAGTAGTTCTGAAACCTTGTTGTGCAAAATACTCACAGGGGGAGCATAGTAAAGTTGCAGATTCCATGCTGCTGCACCTGCAGAGGAATTGGAATATACCTCCGGGAATCTGAATTTTTAACAAGTACCCCAGGTAATTCTGAAGCAGGTCTACTTTGAGAATTGCTTTTCTAAAGGTATTTATAAAATCATCTGTATCTATCTTTCCATCCATCCATCCACCCACCCACACACCCATCGATGTATATGTATCATATGTATCTGTATCTGAAAGAGTTTCCATAATAGCTTTTACCTGAAGGAAAAGAAACAGACTTCTCTTGCTGCATGATGGTTAAGTTTTTGATAGTTTCAATGGCAATCCCTTCATAATCTAAGCACTCCTTCTTGTCTGCTTTCTTGCTCCCAAGAAAGCTAAAGAGTTGATTTCACTTTCTTCAGATTAATTCAAGAATTCATTGGTTTTTGTGAGTCAAATCTTTTCAAGTATTGCTGAAGATAGTGTCATTTTGATAGGATCAGAATTTTATTTAAGATTAATATGTATTAGTGTTTTGAGAAACCTCTTTTGACACCTTTAGCCATAGAGATTGATTTAATTAGTGAACATAACTTACTTTAAAAGATCTTTGGGAGGCAGGCTGTTCTGAAACCAGATATAAGTAGAGGCTATCTTGCAAATCTGTGTCTCTGAAATAATAATGAATTGGGGAAAAATAGGTGTAGCAGCACATCTTTTGTTATGAGAAATTTTTAATTTAAAAAATATGTTTTCCATAAGCCAGTGCATTTTTCATGGAGAAGGGCTGTTGGTGACACTTACTAAAGTGCTGCAACATTTTGCTAATTTAAAAAAGTTCTACTTTAGATCGATCGCGACCTTATCAATAGGATGATCTCATTCATCTCCTTCAGAGACTCTTGTCACAGGGGCCAGCAGTAGCTCGGAGCTGCCTCTACTCTGATTGCAAAATCAACATTCAAGAAGGTTTCAGGAGTAGTTTGTGCTAAAGTGAAGCATCTTTGGGATCTTTGTTAGTTATCAATTTTCTAAAAGCGAAACATCTTTGTAATATTTGTTAATTGTTCAAAAAAATCACCAATCCATGCTGATATTATTCACTCTGATTTCTTTCTGTTCTTTCTTTTTGTTTTTTCTTAAGACTAAGAGCTGTTTAGGTAAAAGGGAGAATGATTATGTGGTCCATATTGAATTTATCTTTTGGATCTTTTGGATCAGTACTTCCTCCTGATTAATGCATTGTTTGTATAAATCATTCTGTTATTTGTTAGAAACAATTTCTAAATATTGGCAAATGTAACCAAAATGAAATTCCACACAGTTTACTAGTTTTCAACATTTACTCCTTCTAAAAAAATATTTTATTTTTGAAAATAATAATTTTGTGTCCTTGAAGTTGGATAAAATTTAGAGTTGATTTTCAAAACGTATCCCATGTTCCATATTTAACATATCTAAAGTATGTCATAAATTAATGAGATTGAATTTCTGTGTGGATTTTGAAGTAAATCTCTGGCTTTAAAGTCACTTTTTATATCAGAGCAGTACTTGTTCAATCTATAATTCCTTGAGCCTAATTTTATAGAAAATAATAAAAATGAGAAAGTCAGTTTTTCTATAATTAACCTTCTGCTTTTTACATTTATTAATTTTGTCCTAACCATTTCAACTTTCTATTATTAGTTCATCTCAATTTTCCTTCATTTCTAGCCGTCTGGGATCAAAATCATTTTCTCTCCATTTGATATGTTTTCATTCATCTCTCCTTTTAAAATCTGTTTCCTCTCCTGTAGACTCATGAATATGCCATGGTATGTCAACTTTCTCTGACTAATTAGGAGAGGGAGAAGAATTCTTTACTTTTGAGATTGGCATTCTCTTTGTGTACCAGTAGAACAATTAAAATCAGCTGTCTCTGCCTATTAATGAGTCCTCAAGTTAGACGTGGGAAATTGAAATAGGATGTTTTCCTTGTGAGGACCCCACACTCTGTAACAATGCACCCTCTCTTGTACTCCAGGCCGTGGACTGCTGTTTGGTGCATATAGCTGAGCATGCTTTCTGAACTGATCTTTCCTGAGACGGCACTGACTGCTTAAAGCTGTTGCTCTTTCACTTTATTTTTGTGTGTTTTATGCATGTGTCAGGAAAAACATTATTTAAATGGCCACATGTTGATAATATCCGTAATACTTTAGAGTTATTTTATATTCACTTTATTTTGTGCACATCTATTTACGTTTCTTCTCACTTGGAACTATTACATTAAATGAGATGTTCTTCTAAGATGAATATTTATTCAGTATTCAATGTTTTTCTTTTAATGTTTGAAAGTATCAGAAAATATTTGCAAGCATCCTGTTTATGATAAGATCTATGTCAGCCAATAATAAGTTACAAAGAATGTGATTCTATACAACAAGAATTTTTTGAGTACTTACTGCATGGATAAACTTTTCTAGGTCTAATGACAATTACAAAAATTTTAAAGTTTGGTAACTAGTGACACAGTAAGGTATATATGATTAAGCCTCAAAATAATTGATAGACCCAATCAGTTCTCTATAATTTCAGAAGAGAAATCAGTATGCATTGATGACCTTGGAAGGATTGGTTAGAGAGATATTGTTTATTACTTGTCCTTGAGAGATGGGTATATTTCTATATTATATCCATACCAAAGACATGCTACTGATTATATTTATAAAATAAAAGGGAGGAGTCAAAGGTGATGTTAAGATTTCATACGAGGATAACCTGGAGAGTGAGATGTCATTAGATGTCACCAGAGGTGGCTTGAGAGAGAAGGTCAAGAATCTGGTTTTGGACTTTGAGGTGTGATGTCCAGTAAGAAGGCAGAGATACAAAAGACCAAATCACACATCAAGGATAGAAATGGATGCAGAATTCTATAGTGGTGAGGAGACAGCTGGAACTACAGAGACCCATGTTCGAGGTAGTGCCCTGCTTGATGCCAGTGAGGCAGGTAAATTTAGTCAAGCAACTTCATGGCTTCCAGGCTCCGTTTTCTTACATATAAAGTAAGGGTCCTGAAATTCCTTGCTTTTTAACATTCCATAAAGACACATTTCAGGATTCACCACACATAAGTAATAGTTGAATCCATAAGAATACCTCTGCCCTCTGAGGAAAAAGAAGAATATTTAGTGAGAGTAAAAGAATATTCTTAAAGAGTAATATTTAGGAACGCTGATCATGGAGAAACACTGGAGTCGCGAAGTGGATGAAGACAGCAGAAGTGGATGTGTTGTCATGGGACAGATGATAGTGTTAAGGAGAGAGAAGTAACCTGTGTGATGACAAAGAGAAGAGGCAGAATAAGTCAAGAGTGGCGGTTTATCCAGTCTGTGTCTGGGAAGATGGACATCCTGCTGGGACACTGCAGTAATGTTTGCTGAGAGGATATAATCACAAATCACAAGATATACATATGGATTTCACCTTGCAGTGAATATTTCCATATTTTGCATCAGGAAAGTCAAATTAACTTTTGACTACTCTAAGAAAAGCTGGACTTCTTTAGGATGAATCATATTCACATGCACAATCACAGATACAGTATAATCAGAATATGTGGATATATGAAGATGCCATTTATGCCATTAAATAGTTCAGGTAACCTTGCTTTCATCTCTGATTACTTCCTTCAGGTCTTTGTTTTAGGAACATGACAATATATTAAACAGAAGCGCTGAAAACATCATTTGATTATCTGAGCTATTTGATGGTGTATGAAAATAACACAAACACACGTGTGAACCCCAAATTTGACACACTTCAGAAAACCATAGTTTGAAGAGGTCATCAAAGGCCTAGCAATTTTTCTTTCTTTCAAATTTAACTCTTCAGTAAGAAATTATTATATTAAAATACTCATTATTTCTAACCAATTCTGTGACTGGAGTCTCAAGTAATTAGTTATTTATCCCCAGAGATGATACTAAGATAGTTTCACTCACGTTGGAGGCAGACGTGGAAAATTGCCAACATCCAAAATATCTATTTTAATTTCAAAACTATTGGCATGCAAAAAAATCCAATTTTTATCCTATCAAAAGAAAGACAACCATAGAAAGGTCATTTTATAGAAGAATGCAAAGAGTAAATGTACAGATATTTGAAAGAGAGGACCCATCAATGTATGTTTCTACATGTAAATTGACAGATAGTTCCAAACTTAAACCAATGACTAAAAGTTAAGAAGGAATTTGTTTTTTAAAAAAATTTGTTTTCCTGTCCTTGAGGTTCTGTAAGTGTTAAAACAGTCCAGATTTTAAGAAATTTGTTGAGCTAAAATGAGGCAAGAAATATTAATTCTACTTAGTATTTACTTTCACGAGAATTTACTGTTTGAGGACAGACTTTCTCTTTGAACCATTGTGTGAAAAATGATAAAAAGCCAATTAGATTTTAAAAACTTGCTTTGGGCAAGTAAAGGTTATTTGCATTTACCTCATAGAGTGCTATGCAGAGAATTTCTGTTTCCCCCTTTGGTCTATGAAGAATGACTATCATGGGCTTTTTCTGTATTTTCCCTTACCTCATACTTCCCAGGCCACTTTCATCATTAAAATGTATTTGATGCAATAAATTGCCTTTTTTTCTTTTTTAAGTACAACTATGTACTAAATGCTTTAACACACTATTTAATTCCCACAACTGGTTTTCGTTTTTGCGGAGAGAGATTGAGACTCAGCTGAAATAAGTTGTCCAGGGTCACCTAGGCTAGTCAATGGCAGAGCCAAGAGTCTAAGCCTATTGGCTTAACTCTCTTCTACACTGTCCTTTATTCCTAGCCTATCCATTTTCAGGCACCATGTTCAGTGCCAGGGTTGCAAGGATAAAAAGAGACCTTCTCTCCGATCCTTCTGACCTCATGACAGTCAGTCTAGCAGGCAGGGTCATTGCCTTTCCTTGCACAGTTCGCCTGGCAGTACCAGGCCTGCCAGTTCCTGCCAGAGTGGTTGTTCTCCCAGATAGTGATATCAGCTAAAGCCCCTGTTCTCACAGACTCTGCAGGCAGTTTTCTATGTTAACTGCAAGGTGACTGTTGCCTAAAGCAAGCTCTTGCTGTGCCACTCCCTAGTATTTCCAAAGACATCTGGTATTCTCTCAACCAAAAAATAAGGGAGAAATATTGCACAAGAGTAAAGAACAAGTATTACCCATGTACACTGAAAATGTGTATATGCCGTAGGAATCAGAATTCTTAGGCATGCCAAGCCTTGAGCCTGAGCCGGTAATGAGACTGACTTTTTTCCAGCACCCTCTGACCTGCTGCCTGGCCAGTCCATTATGACAACTGCAGCAGCAACTTTGTTGAGCTCACCACCTGATGACAACCTTTCCAGTGCGTGCTTACCATTTATTAGGACATTAATGGTCAGCCATCCTCCAGATGCCCAGCCGTGACTATCCCACAAAGAAAACATTAGCTTTCTTGGATGTGGCTATTATAATTCGAAAATTAGTTTTGCCTTCATGGCCGCATCACATTTGGAATCTCTCTTTGATGTTGTTATTAGTTTGGGCTCATGGTGCTCATGATAACTGTCACACATTAATCACATCCATCATGTGATTCTTAATTTGCTCTATTATGACAAATGGATTTAGACACAAACTTGCAATTACCTATTTTGAGGTTAATAGCAGATTTGGGGTTGTAATTGGTTCCCAAATATTCAATTTAGGGAAATTATTTCTCACCCAGCTCTAAAACATGTTCTAAATGAGCAAATTGTATTTTTTACTATCGCTGCAAAATTGTGCCAGATGAGACCATATGAATCATCTAAGCATAGTAATACACCCAAGAGTTTTTATCAGACCAGAATATCTGTGCATTCTGTGGGGTGTTCTGCTCTTTGCCATTATCTTATTTATCCACCCCATTTTTATATAGATCTCAAATTAATTCAGAATATTTTACTTTATAAACTCTCTCCTTATAGGGAATATGGTATAGTAGTTATTCTGTTTTCAGAAGGTTAGCAGTCCTCATAACTTCCTGCAATTATTATTTTTTAATCTAGGTAAGAAGCTATATGTAAAGGGTACTATACCCTTTGATTTTTCTCTTAGATCTTTTTGTTAGGTATTGCGTCTTTTTTGGGGCGGGGGGCACACCACATCATATGGAGGTTCCCAGGCTAGGGGTTGAATCGGAGCCTCAGCCACCAGCCTACACTACATCAGAGCCGCATCCACAACTACTTACACCAGAGCCTGCAGCAATGGTGGATTCTTTAAGTCAGATTGAGGCCAGGGATCGAACCCACATCCTTGAATATAGTTGGGTTTTTAGCTTGCTGAGCCGCAACAGGGACTCCCATATTTTTAATGAATGCATATCTAAAACCATTTAAGAAATTGTCTTTCTGAGTGAGCAGAGGCATCTCTTGTAAGGTCTTTTTTGATTATAAAAACTGTTTTTGGAGGGTTTGCGTAGACTAATATTCCCCTTCTGCTACAACTCTCTCTCTCCTTACATATGCATTCCTTTACCTCTGCAGGAAATGGTACCTGTTCATCTATTTCAGAAAAACTTCCTTTCCTAGCAAATCTTAGTATCAGGAAATCAACAAGTGACTGCAGAAAGTGGTGAGAGATGGAAACATGGAAATTAGATTCAGAAGGCACCTATTTTAGAAGTTGGCTAATATGAAGGCTGAGACTCAAATTCTGGAGCCCTGCAGCATGAACTTGACCCTTGTATGGCTGTTTTCTGTTGAACTGTGGGCAAGTCACTTAACCTGTCTCAATTTCCTCATCAGAAGAATAGTGGTATCTAATCCATTCCAAAGGCAATAGTCTGCATCTATTAAGCCCAAGTTCCCAATCCACCCAACTCCTTCCCCCTCTGCCTTGGCAACCACAAGCCTATTCTCCAAGTCCATGATTTTCCTTTCTGTGGAAAGGTTCATTTGTGCCATATATTAGATTCCAGATATAAGTGATATCATTTGGTATTCGTTTTTCTCTTTCTGACTTACTTCACTCAGTATGAGAGTCTCTAGTTCCATCCATGTTGCTGCAAATGGCATTATTTTGTTCTTTTTTATGGCTGAGTGGTTATTCCATTGTGCCACACATATATGTCACATCTTCCTAATCCAATCATCTGTTGATGGACATTTGGGTTGTTACCATGTCTTGGCTCTTGTGAATAGTGCTGCAATGAACATGCGGGTGTATGTGTCTTCTTTAAGGTAAGTTTTGTCCGGATATATGCCCAAGAGTGGGGTTGCTCGGTCATATGGTAGTTCTGTCTATGTATAGATTCTAAGGTACCTCCATACTGTTCTCCATAGTGGCTGTACCAGCTTACATTCCCACCAACAGTGCAGGAGGGTTCCCTGTTCTCCATACCCCCTCCAGCATTTGTTATTTGTGGACTTACTAATGATGGCCATTCTGACTGGCTTGAGGTGGTATCTCATGGTAGTTTTGATTTGCATTTCCCTAATAATCGGGATGTTGAGCATTTTTTCATGTGCTTGTTGGCCATCTGTATATCTTCTTTGGAGAAATGTCTATTCAGGTCTTTTGCCCATTTTTCCATTGGGTTGTTGGCTTTTTTTGCTGTTGAGTTGTATAAGTTTGTATATTTTAGAGATTAAACCTTTGTCAGTTGCATCATTTGAAACTATTTTCTCCTATTCTGTAAGTTGTCTTTTTGTTTTCTTTTTGGTTTCTTTTGCTGTGCCAAAGCTTGTCAGTTTGATTAGGTCCCATTGGTTTATTAGCAATGGGTTAGCAATGAGATGCTGCTGTGTAGCACTAGGAACGATGTCTAGTCACTTATGATGGAGCATAGTAATGTGAGAAAAAAGAATGTATACATGTATGTGTAGCTGGGGCACCATGCTGTATGTACAGTAGGAAAAAAATAATGTATTGGGAAATAAAAATAAATAAATAAAACTGGAGTTTCCACTGTGGTACAGTAGATTAAGAAAAATTAAAAATAAATAAATAAAAAGAAGAATAGTGGTATCTATCTTACAGAGTTGTTGTGAAAATTAAATGAGTAATTCTGTAAAGTTCCTAACACATCACCAAGTGCTTAGTAAAAGTTAGCTATTGTTATGTAGCCCCCCCTCTTATAAAAAGGGAAATTCTTTCCACATGGTTCTTGGAGGATAATATTTCAGCCTGAACTTAAAACATCCCCTATGAAGAGCCATTTGTTACTCTCCCCAGTGTTTCCCTCCTATTGTTTAATAGTTCTAATAATGAGAATTGAAGTCTTCTTCCTTGTGACTTCTATGCTTTGGGTCCAGCTCTACTTATCAGGATATATATAATGTATTTTCTATAAAAAAAAAAAGGTCTTTTCAAATGCTGAAATATGATGGCCATCCCCTCTTCTGTCTTTTCTCCCAAGGCTAATGACCCTAGTTACCTTAACTATCTCATATATAACATTGTTGGTGGGATCCTTACCTTCCTACTTTGGTCTTCAATTCACATGTTAATGTCACTATTAACATAAAGTGAATAAAGCCAGATATTATCTAACCAGTGTAACATGTGACTTCTCTAGTTTTGGATATCAGTATTCTCATAATCTAAGATTTGAGGTGGTGTGGAAACTACTGTGCTCTTTTCTCTTAGATGCTAAAATCCTAAATCACCTAAAGTCCTTTAAGTCTTTTCACAGTAATTATGAAATGGCCTAAGCCATTTGGGGTGCTATTGATATTTTATCCCAATTGTAAGATTTTATATTCTGTATTTTTTAGTATTTATAAAAAGCTAAGTTAAATGTAGCAACCCCCTTGTTAACAGAGAAAAGGGTATATGTTCAGAGAAGTATTCGAATGGGCTCATTAGTTTTCTGAAGTGCCTAGCTTATTGTAACACACGAAGTAGATGCTCTATGAGTCTTTATTGACTATAAAATATTCACACAGTTAACACTCATTGAGTCCTTGCTCTGTACCAAGAACTATATCATATAAGTGCTTTACAGGCAGATTCTACTTCTTAGCTACACTTTATAGCATAAAATTTATAATGGAAAGAGAGATCCTATAACTTGCTGAAGCTTACATGGCTAGTTAATGATGGAAAGGTATACAGGAACTAAATCCTGTATGCCCTGAAGGCTAGGAAAGTATAGATTTGATTCAAAAGCAATTGATAGGACATTGAAGAGTGTTCCCTCTGGAGTGGCACAGCCAGGTCTGTGGGTTCTGGCTGTTCTGCAGAAAAAAAGATTGGAGAATGGCCAGAGTCTAAGCAAGACATGGCTAGGCGGGCAGAAGACCAGCAGAGAAGTAGGTGGTTGATGGTCTATTCTGGAATTTGAGTCCTCAGGATTCGGTGGTGGGTTGATGTGTGGTCAAGGAAAGGAAGGACTCTGGGGGCGACTCTCAGCTTTCTAGCTTCAGCCACAAGATGAGAGTGATGATTAAAAATACCCGTTAGTTAAAGAGACCTAATTACTTACATGATGATGTGCTCAGAATGTCTCTTAGTGGGTGACTAAGTGAATGGATGGTTTATATTAAAGTTACAAGACTGCTTTCCAAATGTTTACTTCTCAATTACCTCATATTTTTAAGGAAAATTTTATAAGACAATGTCCTCATGAGAAAATAGAGCCTTTTTTTTTAACCATAATACCTAGAGAGATTTTTTTTTTTTTCTCTCTGGAAGAAAGTGCCTTTTTCCCCTGAGGAAAGTTTGGCAGGCAGCAGTTCCCATTTGTTCCCTTATGTTTCCAAGCTTTTTAGTCTTCTCTGATATACTTCTATGAGATTAAATCATGGGTACATGTGTCTAAACATATCTGTTCTGTTACGAGTATGTTTGAAATGTTGTGGTGAAAGAAGGAATAGAGCTGGAAAGAGGTAGAAGAGAATAAAAGGAAAAGGAGGGTCCTAGAATTTCAGCTCTCTAAGGAACCTTATGGGTAATGTCTACTAAATTGCTTATTTTAGAGTGGAAGAAATTAAGGGCCAGAGAAGTTGTTCTTCCTCCAACATGGAGCCTCAGATCCTCAGGCTAGGGTTCTCTTACCTGCCATGAATTTTCTTGAAGCTATCTTCTAGAACCCAGCTCTTTGGAAAGGCGCTGTGGCATAAGAACCTAATTCTCAGTTAAGGAAGAAGTAGCTTCCACCTGATTGGTGGAAACAATTATAGAAAAAAAAATGTATCAACGAGAACTTCAATTTTAGTGTCCAACAAGTAAGACAGGTAAGAAGAGAGGGGAAAAAAGCTTAGATTCTTTAGTGAGAATCAGCAGCACAAGGTCAAGGTCAGTCAAACTTATGACAGGATAATGAGAGTCAGTAAGCACCCAGAAGCCTAGGTGTCAAGGTATGACGAGGTTGCTAAGTGGACTGGTAGGCATATTTAAGACATCAAAAGAAAGCTGAGCATCTTACAGCCCAGGCAAAGCTCACTACTTTCTGAAGGTTTACTTCTCTATTACCTTGTATTCTTAAGGAAAATGTATAAGACAGTGTCCTTGTGAGAAGAGCTTAAGACTTACAGGAGCTTAAGACCTACAAGCAGAAAGCAATAGGCATGAGGCATTTCAACCTGGGAGTTAAAACCAGGATCTTAGAACATAGGAAGCCGAGCCCTTGAAATTAGGGTCTATAAGCAATGCCAGAGTAATGGCAATTGTACTCCACCTGTCAGGTCTGACCTTAAGCCCCCATTTCCTGATCAGTCCATGAAAAAGTTTATGTAGGCATGATAATGAGCCAGAACTGAGGGAAGAAGATAAGGAAAATCATGTAAGTTTTATAAGAGAGAAGCTATGAAGGTTATAGTAAAAAGTCACCCTCCCAATCCTGGTACTCTGCCCAGTAACCCATTCCTGCTAACAGCTAAGTGCTGTTCTGATTTATCCTGTGTGTGTATTTTTCTGCATATAGAAGCCAAACAAACACAATATTCTTGTTTCTCTTCATTTTTTTTTTTCAAAGTGGTACTGCATCAGGCACACTGGTCTGTACCTTACTATTTTCATCTATTAAATAATCATAAGGACTCTCATAATACAGAGTCATCTCAAAGCCATGGTGTATCCAGGGGCTTCTGTTCCTAAAGAGAGTTTCAAGACACATTTTGGTCATTCAAGATTAAGACTGAGGGAAAGTAATAATGTGAGGACATTGGCCATTGTGCTTGAGAAGGGCCCTGTTTGATTATTCTCTGTGTCTGGGGTTGTAGCAGCTTCAGTACAGACCCAGCTCTTTTTTTTTTTTTTTTTTGTCTTTTTGCCTTTTCTAGGGCCGCTCCCGCAGCATATGGAGATTCTCAGGCTAGGGTCTAATTGGAGCTGTAGCCACCAGCCTATTCCAGAGCCATAGCAATGTGGGATCCGAGCCACGTCTGTGACCTATACCACAGCTCACGGCAACACCAGATCCTTAACCCACTGAGCAAGGCCAGATATCGAACCCGCAACCTCATGGTTCCTACTCAGATTCATTTCCACTGCACCACTAAGGGAACTCCTTTTTTTTTTTTTTTTTTTTTTTGTCTAGACCCAGCTCTTCTAACTCTATCCCTCGCCAGTCAGACAATATTGAGTGGTTGAGTTATCCCTGACATTTTCTTATTTGTAAATGGGACAGAGCTAGGCTAACCAAACTTTAAGATAAATTCTAATTCTAGAACTGATAACGCTGTCTGAGTAGTTGAAAATCTCACCAGTTTGTCATCAGGTACTGCAATAGGTCTGGCTGTTTAATTAATTATTGTGGAGGTGCATGTTATGGCAGTTTCCTTCAAAAAGAATTGTCTTCACAGTGATTGACTTTTTAAATTGTCAAAATACTAGATATTCAGTAAAGCATAGAAGGGAGTTCTCTTGTGGCACAGCAGGTTAAGGATCTGTCATTGCAGCAACTGGGGTCTAATCCTTGGCCTGGGAACTTCCATATGCCACAGGCACAGCCAAAGGAAAAAAGAAAAGCATAGAAAACAGTATACAGACATCAGTACACCTTAGCTTAAAAAACAATGATTACCGAGACAATTAAAGCCCCTCATTACATCACTGTCTTTCCTTTCCTGATTTGGGTGTTTCTCATTCCCACACACATCTATATATTTTTGCTTCGTTTCTATCTCTGAACACTGTAGATCATTCCTTTGCAGGTTTTAAAATTTTATGTAAGTGGTATTTTACTATATATGGTTTTATTTTTTGCTTCTCACTTGTTGTGCTGTTGTTCAGCATTATGCCTTTGAGACTGATCCACGTTGTTGGTGTGTGTGTCCTAATTGATTGGTTTTTGCATTCTGTAAACAATCTCAATTTAATTATTCATTCTCCAATTGAGAGACATTTAGGTGATTTTTCTCTTTTCTGTTACACACAGCGCTGCAATGAATATCCTTACATGTTTCCCTTTGTGTCTAAGAATAAATGTAGGAGTACATCTTCAATTTTACTAGGTATTGCCAATTTGCTCTCCAAAGTTGTGCTAATTTACGCTCCCACCATCAGGTATAAGATTTCTCATTGCTCGACGTCCCTGCCAACACTTGGTGTTGCCAGACTTTTTAATGCTTGCCAATCTGATCGGTGTGAAATGATATTGCGTTATGGCTTTAATTTGTATTTGCTTGATTTCTGATGAGGTAGAGAATTTTGAGGTATGGACCTTCAAGTTTAGCTTATTTTGGACTGCCTACTCATATCTTTTTGTTTGTTTAGGAGATTGCTTTTATTTTATTGATTCGTAGGCTTTCTTAGACAATCTGGATGTTAATCTTTTGTTAATTATATGCTTTACAAATATCTTCTGTGAATCTGTGGTTTGATTTTACCTTGTCTATGGTATCTTCATGAACAAATTTCTCATTTTAATGTAGTTGCATTTATCATTTTTTGCTTCATTTTGTTCCATCTATTTTGCCTTTTAGAGGCCTTTCCTATTCAAAATTATGTTATAAAGATCATTTTCTCCTAAAAGTTTTAGGTTTTTTTTTTAACACTTATATGTTATCTACCCAAATTCATGCTTTAAAACGCAGTTAACCATTTCTTTCCATCCTTTTAAACACAAAACACATTCTAAACCATGTAGCATTCCCATAAAAAGTCAATAGCCTAATAAAGTATTTATTTTTCTCAAGATGGCTGCCATTGCTCAAAATGTTTTTGACATTTATCTCTTTAAAATTACATTCAGCAACTACCACCATTAGTAAATTTTTCTTTAAGTGCAGATTTAATTTTTGGAAAGAATTAGAACATCTTTAGAATAAGCTTGGTAGTGAAACTAGAGAGTGATTTTTATTTAACTTGAAATGAGGTGTACCTGCAAACTGTTAAGCTGACTTTTTTAGTGTGAACATAAAATGACTCTGAAGGCAGACTTTTAGAGAAATTCTCAAACTACTTTGAAATAACAGTAATCTCAATATAAATAAAGGCATAAAATCTCCATTATGTTTAATCCTGGTATAGTTATGACTTATCAAGGCATCCTGATCTGCGGATAGCTGAATGAATGAAATACTGAGTGATGAATGCAATATATATATACACACACATGCACACACACACACACACATATATATACACACAAAAAAAATATGAAGAGCTGTGGAAATAAAGAAGGCATATAGGGAAGATCTGACCATTGAGAGGAGTCAAGGAAGGCTACATGGTAAAGATGACAATTGAACTGAGCCTGGAAGGATAAAGAAAAATCCTTCAGATGAAGGACGTGATATGCAAAACATACAGTATAGACATAGAAGGGTAACACTGGTATTTATATGCAAGGCACCTTCAAGATGAGTTTATTTAATGTGGTCATAAATGGTGCATTTGGCAACCACAGTTTAGTCCCTCATTGCCAGCCACAAAAGTCTTTTAAGCATGGAAGCAGTGTGATCAGCTCTCTACTTTTGATCAAAATCACCCTGACAATGGTGCAGTTGGAGAACTTTTTCTTTAAAGGGCCAGGTTGTAAGTAATTTCGTTTTTGTGGACCCTTCAGTCTCTTTTGCCATTGTGGCATGAAGCGAGCCATTGATAATACATAAATGATTAGATGTGGCTGTGTTCTGATTAAACTTTATATACAGAAAGAGGCAGCAGGCAGGATTTGATTCTTGGCCATAGTTTACTGACCACTGGAGTAGAAGATAAATTGAGGAGACAAAATTGATTGGACCGGATTGTTCCAAACCAGGACTGTGAAAATAGGGATGGAGAGAAAGGGATGGCTAAGGAAATGTTGTGCAAGTATACCTAACAAGGTTGGTTATGTTCTGGAATATGGTGGAATCTGGTAGTGAGGGAAGAATCGCAGTGGAACCTGCTTATGGGAAGTCTTGAATGTCCTTGGAGAACCCCCTACCTCTTCTCTGAGCTCTCCAAGAGGACAAAGTCTTGTTTTTCCTTTAGAACCCACCTTGTCTGACTTGAGGGACCATGGTGGTAGGGAAGGGCCTAGTGATGACATGTTAGGTATTCTGAGAATAATCATGGCAGCTCAGTGGATATGCTGGTGTTGCCTATATCCAGCTTTTAGCCTTATTTGGGAGGTAGAAACTCCACACAGGAGCATTGATGCACAGTGACCTTCTGTGGGCAGTGACCCCCATGGCACCTATGATTTGGAAGCAGACATTTTCACATGCAGCTGCAACTCTTAGCCATTTGAGAGCCAACAGTCAGAGCCTGAAGGACCAAGAGCTAGTAATTCAATAACAGAACTTTTCATCATGGTAGTTGCTGAATGAAACCCACAAATTCTGTCTTCCTCTCTTCTAACCGCTGAAATAATTTAGCTATATTCTGCTACATGAGCTCTTGGGGGCAAGGGGTGGGGGGTAAGATGCTGAATTAGGTTCCACTTGGATTCTTTAATCCTCTAGATGCTGAAAGGTTCTTCTTATCTTTTGAAATGTGAGTGCTAACTTGAAGACAGTGAAGAGTTTTTCTTTCTATATCTCTAACATGGGATCAGGATTATATCCATCCTCAGCCACCAAGTCTTGTGTTAATGGAACTAAAACTCTCTGGGGAAGCATCCCAAACCTATTTAATGTTCCCAAGCACTAAAGTTTGCATTAGGACTTTTACATTAGCTGAGGTGTCTATAAAAATACATGGTTGCAGCCAGGTCCCCAGTGGCTTTACATCGAAGAAACCGTGGAGCAGCTGTCATCCTACCCAAGTGCTGAAATAACTTTCAGTGTAGCAGATACATCCCTTACAATTCAGCTAAGAGCAATCTGCAATTGCCATGGTAGAGTTTAGCCATAATTCTGTAGAAACATATCAAAAAGATATGTTTGATTTTTTAACTGTTGTCACCCAAGATGCATTGATAAAGAATTGTGGAATTTTAGGAAAAGAAGGTTTTTAAGATAAGTATTTGATTTTCTTTTTACCCCCTTTCAATGTCCTTTCCACACTGTTTTGTCCCCTTGTGATGTAACTTAACCCTTCAGCCCTCTGGCACATATCTTGCCAGCAAATCCTTACTTTTAGCGTGTAATCACAAGAGAATTTTCTTTAAAATTTTCTATTTGATTTAGCAGCAATTTTGTTTGAGTCATTGTTTAGAATCGTATCTTAGGTGAGATCTTCTGAATTGGGGGTTATGTTTTGCTGTTTGTGTGGCAAATATTTATTAAAAGTACATTGTTAAATTTTATAAATTATACACTAGAAGCTGAGAAGCTGTGTTTCCCAGCCTAGGCTGCATATTTGAATCATCCAGGGAGCTTTTAAAAATACTGATGTCCAGGCCTTCCCTCAGATTAATTGAATTTGAGTCTTTGAGAGTGAGGTCAGGGATCCAGTATTCCTTTAAAAGTTCCCCTGATGATTCTGCTGTACATCCAGGTTTGAGAACCCCTTCCTTTTAAAAGGCAAATCCACTTGTGAGCCTTCACACTTTAAAACCTTTGTCAACAGAAAACATCCTAACTGCTTAGCATTTAAGATCCTTCCCAGAATGGCTCCACTACTGGCCCAGATAAACTCATGCTAGTCTGCTCTGTATACCCTCCAACTAATCCACTTTTTTCTAGTTTTATTGAGATATAATTGACATACTGAACTGGATAAAGGACACAGCATATATATATATGAACTTGATTACCATGATAATACTTCATTTTTTCAAACAGGCAGTCCTACCTCATATGTCAATGTGTTACCAAATATTTTGGAAAAGAGACCCTATCCATGCCCACCAAAGTCTTTCTGTTTTTAAGATGCCCCTTAATTAAACATCAGCCCCCTTCCTTACTTAGCAAGCTTTCCTGGCTCTCTCAGGTGTGTTTGCTTCTCTTTGCATTGTGCATCTTTATCTCCCTGAGTGTTACCTCACTGAGCACTATTTAGTTAGACAACCCTGTTCTCCAAAACACTGAGTTACTTGAGAGTTGGAGTTACTATTCTTTGTATTATTATACAGTGCCTGAAACATAGTGAGGACTCAGCGTATGAATGAATGAAATCTATGATAAAAATCCATTTTATAGGGGAGCAGTAGCATATGTTATGGAGACAGACTGCCAGGGTTCAAATGACAGCTCTGCCACTTACTTTCTTTGTAATCTTGAGCAAGTTATTCAGTGTTCCTAAGCCTCAATTTCATTATCTGGTCAGTGGGAGTATTACTATTTCCAACTTTACAGGCTTGTGTGAGTTAAATGGGATACTATTTGTAAAGGGGCTAGAATAGTATCTAATGCATAGGAAGCATTAAATAAATGTTCATTGCTGTTATTCTCATTATCTCCTAATTGGTTTCCATCTGGATATAACTCTGTGACAGGGATAGAGCATGAAATAGGTGAAACATGGTCAATGAAGTTTGTGTTTTTCCGGTCTGTGTTGGTTGAGCCCCCTTGCCCTTCTATTCCAAGGCCATATCAGCTGGCTTTGAGAAAAGCGTACACAGAGAGCTACATGGAAGCTGGCAGAAGACTTTGAAAGACAAAGAGAGGGCCCTGGATTTTTAAAGCCATAGCAAGAAAGTGGAATAATTGAGATTGTGTATGAACAGAATTATTCTATATGATTTTACATGATAGGAAATAAGGAATACTAAAAACAGGGTGATCTCCCCCAAAATCTGACATGAAATGATGAGACTCTACTGAGAGTGGAGATTGACTCTGAAGTTCCTACTCTACAGCAGTTCGAAATAAAGAATTATATAGATATTAATTCTTGATGGCTACAGTCATCCTCCCAGAGGCATAGGTTGAGACCAGATCATCACAGCCTTTCCTGATCTGAGGAGGTTCTGGTAGTTAGAAGGCTAGAGGAAGAAAGGTGGAGAAAAAGAGAGTAAGCAAAGAGTCAGATTATTAATTCACCCTTTCTCATGTTATATGCCTTAGAAGCACGAGGATCATCAGGGTTCTCATATATGCAGAATCGCCATTGTGGTAACTGAGAATTACATTGAATTCAGTCTGAAAATAATGAGCTGTAAACGTCATTCCTACATTTTTACCTATGTTTTACATGTAGGTAAAATGAAAAATGACATGCCATGTCCCGTAGCACAATACCCAGCATATATCATCTATACTCAGTAACCATAAACTGTTGTTGATATCACCAGGTTGATGATGATTAGCCATGACTCATTCATCAATAAGAGAAAATCCTCTTCCAGGGCATACTTAGGCACATTTGTTGGGATGATGCATTACAGTTCAAGCTAAATTATGTTCAAACCCAAATGTAAATAGTAATTCCATCTTGATATTCGAGCTTAAGATTTTCCATGTTCTAGAAAAGAAGCTTATAGCCCCTAGAAGTGCAATATTACAAATAATAGGGATTACATTCAACTGATTTTAAAAGAATTTCTTGCGTGTATAATTCCTATAAATGTTTCAGAATCCATAGAAGTGATAACGACCAAAGGATAAAGAAGGGCCACTATTATTCAGGTATAAAAGTGAGGCATATGGCTGTTTTCTAGAAGATATGTTTATGGTAATATAACATATGGGTAACATATGGGGAAAATCAAGTTGAAGCCCTCTGGAGATAAGACTAATATATCACCACTAAGCAGATGTAAATTGCATTGCCTTAGTCACCTACTATCTCCTTAGAATTAAAAGGAGCTTTTTAATAGCTGAAAGTGAAGTTATTTTTAAATGTAAAAATCATTTAGATATGTATGTACATACAGTGTATTTATTTTTGTCTTTAGTATTTGAAGATAATGCTGCCGATTCTGACTACCACTTAGGAAGGCAAATATAGCTAAAAGACAAATAAGTGACTAATAACCCTTTCACCCTAGATTTATAGAAACAAGTGACTTTGATGCCTAGAATCATGTTTTCCCACATAATTTTTCTCAGTATGAGCTGTCCCATTTCTTGATTACTGATAACCAGATTCATCTCAGCTTCTGTTTTCTCAGAACTTTTTTTTTTTTTTTTTAACAGCTTGGCTGTATCATTTTGAATGGTACTTCACTGGGTCCTTTAAAGAATTTCTAATGCTCATCCGGCTTACGTTAATCCCATTTCAGGTCACCATAAAGCAGTTGTCTTCGTGTCTAATCGGCAGGCTTGCATAATCCACCAGAAGCCTCTTGTCAAGTACACTTCTTCAACCTAGTAAATTTGCACCCATCTGGGACTGTTTTATTTGTGCTTCTATCTCATTGTTTACTATTAGCTAAAGTAATACTCACAGGTGATGCTGGAGAGATTGCACATATAATCAGATGTGGTCGGTCCAGGTCTCTAGCTACGTACTAGAAGGTTGGACATTCATCACTTTGATCTTGACCTTGTTGCTACAGTGAGTGTGCACCCTGCCTGCCCAACTCAAAGGTCATGCTGGCCTTCTTGATTTGATTTTCTACTCTGTCAGTCAGCACACCATTAGGCAGAGTGCTGCCAGTGACCCCTGTAATCTCAATATTGCCAGTGAGCGGTGTGTGGGGTTCTGCTGCTGGGGACAAGTATGTGATCTCATGCTGTAAATCAATTCAGCATCTACTTTCTGCACACCTGCCGTTTGCATAGAAATACCCAAGATGCCACAGGATAGAGAGAAATACAGGCACATCTTCTACCTTCAAGGAGCTTACAGTGTTACTGCCTTGCTGATAAAAATCCATCTCAGGATTAGGTGAGGCAGGCAGGAAGTGCTGATGGAGGTCAGAGTAAGCTCTGTGGCATTTTGGCCACTGGATTTATTCTGCAAAAAGGTCTGTAACCACAGACTGTCTTTCTGTGTGTGCATTTTGAAAGCTCCCACGTCAGCCTACAGCAGCAGCCCTTGAATGACCATCTCACAGGCTTTTAATGATATTCAGAGCTGTTAAGTGGAGTTTCCCAGAAGACAAAAATCACAGTCTAACACAGGCTTCTGAGCCCTTTATTCTGCTCTCAGAGAATAGCTGAACACAATAGATGGAATGAGATGGGGCTGATTTGCATCCCTGCTTCACCGACTGGTGACTGAGCCTCCCAGCCTGTTTACATCCAGATGATTACTGGATGTTTCACATACATTGTATAAGTTTTTATCAATTATACCCTTTTGTGTTTATAAATGACAACATGGTATTTTTGCTTAATAATAGGACTTATTTGTTACCCAAGATTTATCTTGACTTTTTCTTTTAATGTAAGAAACATTTTCGTATGCTAAATAACATTGGCCATTGTGGTTTTTTCTCAGCTATTTTTGTTATCCATGGTTATTTTCAGTGATGAATTGTTTAATTTTTGTTCCTCTTTGAGTTTGTTTATGATGATAAACCCCTGCTAGCCTGTTTAATATAATACAAAATGTGTTAAATATAAGTTCACGTTGGGCAAAGGTGATCCCCTTATTTCTCTCATAATTTATAAGCTGGAGAGTGTACCACTGTAAATATTTAGGAAAGTGATCTTGCCACCCAGCCTCCTATTTACACATTGGGATTTAGTGGTCCAGTGTTAGGTCAAAAGTCAGTACGAAACAGGAATGGAGGCTCTGATGTCTTGTCCCTTGAAATGTTTTCAGAAAATTTCACAAGCAGATCACTGTACTGTGAAAATAATGGGCTGCTCAGCACATCTCCAGACTTCACCTACACAGGGGCCTTTGTGTACCACATCAGTCAGCCTTCTAATGCAGAGTCATCAATAGTTCCAAATTCAAGAAAGTAGGACAAAAGAATACGTGTTAGATCTGCCAAGGTAGGAGGTGGTGCAAGGGGAGGAGGAACAGTTAGCCAGAAGGCAAAAGAAAAGCAACAAACTTAAGAGGATTCACAGCCTCCAGGGATAATTTTAGAGGGAATAAATAGTAAATTAAGTCACTTACAAGATTCTTTGACCCCATTCAACAATAAGTTGAATAATCTTGCTATATAAAATAAATCATAGGAAAGATTTTAACTTGTTCAGTGTTTGGAATTTGAGCACATTTAAGACTTTAAAATAGTTACATAAATGTTGATGCCATAGGATGCCTTAAGGAGAGATTATAAAATACTGCAATTGAAGAATCAAGTTCATTTTCAAACTCATCTAATAGTGCAGTTAAGGCAAACTAAGAAGGAAATATTGGTGCAACTTTTTTTTTAGCAGCTATCATGTTTGCTTTGATATTTGATATAATGTAAAGAAATAAGACTTCTTTGGAGCAGATGGCATCCAGCAAAGTGGCTGATACAAACTACGGTATTGTTAATATATGGGTGTTGACATTATGACTGAGTGTTACAAATTCCAAAGAGAATTCCCAATTAAGTTTCTCTGTGTTACTTGACTCCTAACTATCATGGTATCTATAGGTCCACTTTGATTTTCAGGGTTTCTTGAGCTTGCAAACAGTTCTCCTACTTGATTAGCAGGTGACATGTGGTGCTCTCCCTCCTCCAATCCCCATGGTTGCTACGGTGATACAATCTTAGCTCCCCCTCCATTGCTTCTTCCCCTGTTCAGTCTGATTTGCAGAATGAGGTGTTGTGAACCTATTGGACAAACTGGCGCTGGCATTTCAGTTCCGACGCATGTTACCTAATGTTCTTTGGCTTACTAAATGGAAAATGGCCCTTCATGCCAGCTTACATGCTTACATTTTACAAAAGCGTCGGAAGAAAAAATGGTGTATGTAATTCTATTTGCTATACCTTTTATTTTATCATTCCTTCTAAGATACTAGTGTATAAAATGTTTTTAAGGCAAACCTTGAGAGCACATTCACCCTCTTTCTTAAAGATCCCTAACAATCACTGTGAAAAGTGTTCTATTACCACTGACAACACTTTTTCAAAAAAATATTGCATAATGTTTTGAGATGAGGGGTGTGTGTGCAGAGAGAGAGAAATGTGTGTGTATGTATGCCTCTTATGAGAATTAAGAGCATTGTTTTGTTTGCTTTAGTTTTTTTTTTTTTTTTTTTCTGCAGAAAAGCTCAGGCAAGTCTGTTATATTTGTATACATTTGCTCTGGTCTCCTGCCAATGTAAAAAGGACAGCAGTTACTTTCAAATCAACTCTTAAGAGTCCTTGATTCCTGAAGGCTGCTATTCATAGCGAACAGAGTCTAATATAGGCACATCTTCTGTAAGGAAATAGACATGTAATACATAAAAATACCACGTTTTATTTAAATAACACCTTGTGTGCACAAAGTGCAATAAAACAAAGGACATCTTGTTGATCTACTGACCATTCTTTTCTGTAGGCAGATAACAATGATAACCTCCTCAAAATAAGTTTAACACACCACCTGACTTGATGTCCATATTTTCAGAACACATTTTATTTCTAATTTCAGCAGTACTATGTTTGAGGCCAACATTTGGTGTCTACCTTTATAGCGTGACTTGATGTACTTTACAGAGTACACTGTAGTATATGATAAAATGTGTATAAGTAGTTCAAAATGTGTTTCCATACTTTTATAGGAAATTCAATACATAGTAAGAAATTCTAGGTCTTAAGACTCCTAAAGTTAAGGGCTTATCTGAAATGCAATTACAGCAGTGGCTGGGGTTTTCCTCTCCACCTACACCCAACAAGGACATTGGGGATCTACATTTCAGATAGAGTATCTAGAGCCAGCCTGCAAAATAGTGTTTAGTGAAGGAATGAAAAGAAAATGAAATGAAGGAAAGAAAGTAAGAAAACAAGCTTTAACATTGTATGCACCTAGGTTCAAAAAGAAAAAAAAACAAAAAACGAAAAACCTTTGACAAAGTTATCCAAGAAAGCTGAACTTTTCAATAATTATAATGTTGGAATAATAATCTAAAAGTATTTTCTGAGTATTGAAATATTATGTCTACCTATTCTATCATATTGACTATTTTAAAA